>NW_028275166.1:16218219-16538645 GCF_013281855.1 Momordica charantia | reverse complement strand
GTTTGTAAACAACTTGAGCTCCCCTACCGCCACAGCTGAGACGACCTCTCCTGTTCCGACCTTGAGAGTCATCTCTCCGGCGTCAAGCTGCCTCCAGGAACTAATTCCCTGAAATGAAGAACAAACGTGATTAGTGGCTCCTGAATCCAGTATCCAGGCGGAGTCATCATTATCCACTAAACATGTTTCCAATACAAGTAAATCATATTTACCTTCGTTGGCTTTCTTCTTTTCGGCCAAGTACTTTGGGCAGTTGCGCTTCCAATGCCCGTCCATGTTGTAGTGGAAACACTTTCCTTTCTCTGCAACCTTGATCTTGCCTTTCTGGGCTGCAGCAGCTGAGTCAGGTTTAGACCCCTTACCAGCAGCCTTCTTCTTCTTAAAAGTCTTACTTCCAGAAGAAGAGGGCGCATACCTGGTTCCAGAGGACGATCCTCTGTTGAACCTCTTTGAGGTGACAACATTTGCCTCCTCTTCTTCTCCCTTACATTTCATAAGAGACTGGTAGGTCTGCAGCTCGTTTAGAAGCGTGGTAAGAGTGTACTCCAGCTTATTCATAACCGCATTGCTGCGGAATGGAAGGAAACTCTTCGGAAGAGATTCCAGAATAAAGCTGACCTGACTCTACTCGTCTATGACGGCCCCGTTCGACTCAGCCACGTTGAAGTGGACATCAGGTTGAGAACGTGTTCTCACACTGATGAACCCTCCTTCATGCGGGAGTTGTAAATGAACTTAAGGGCTTCATGTCGAGCCTGTGAGGACGGTTGTCCAAACATGCTCTGCAGCGAGTCCATGATCTCCTTAGCGGTGACCGTGTCCTCGTGCTTCTTGGCAAGTGACTGGGATGTTTATGCTGAACGCACGCACTAAGCGTGGTAACAATTATATAGATGCAAGCGCACACCTGTCAGAGTAATATAAAATGGATGGAGTATCCAAGTATCGATCCTCAAGGACTTCTAAACAATTTCCAAACTCTGAAGTTTTAAAGAATAGTGAATGTTGAAATGAGTGATTCTTGTAAAATGGGAAGTGGTCACAAATAATGGTTTTGGATTTGGGATTTGGACTTATAATAATAAAACCTAGCCCGATTTACTTCAAGTTAGCCAACAAAGAATCAAGGACATGCTAAGGATAATATGCAATTTGCTTTAGAAACTAACGACTACGCTTCTCACTTTACCTATGTCTAAGCAAGTTCAAAGTCCTAAGACATTCCCTAATATGTCTATTATGAGATATATCTTAGTTTTAGGATGGAAATAGTCGCAACCTCGGGTTAAGGTCCTATGTCTAGGCTACTTAAGCGGAACCCTTATGTCTAAGGCGCTCCTCTCCTCGGTTTAACCACTCAACAATGCAAATAAGCAACCTTTTCAGTATTGAATTGTTAAGACTTACAGTGGCCTTCTCTAAATCCTAACTTTTTGCGAAAACATGTTGAGCAATGAATGGAAAGCAAAAACACTACTTCTTAGCAACCCTTTTTAGACATAAAAGGCTAACTATCCATAACCGGGCTAGAGACGGGAATTTAGAAAGACATATTGAAGAAAATACAGCAAGTAAAATGGTTGAATGTGGAATGCATGTGTGAAAAACAAAAGTTAACTAATGGGGAGTTTTTATCGGGATTGAGAGCTTCGCCCTTCTCTTTCAAGCAAGGGAGAGTGTCACGTGCTCTTTCCTCCAAAAACACAACTCTCTTAACTAAAAATAAAGTAAAGACAAAGAGAGAATAAGCAAAGTGCTAGATTTTTATATATTTGAATAAGTAGAAAATGACTAAGTACAAATGGAAACAAAACAAGCTCAATAAAGGAATGTAAAGTGCTCGGGATTTAAAAACCAAAAGTAACTAATGAAAGCAACTCAAAAGTACTTAGAAAGCAACAAAGAAACACTAAAAATGATCAAGAGAAGGAAGCAAGGCTTGATGATTTTGGTGGAGAAGTTGCTGGAATTTATAGCTGTGCAGAATTGGTTAGGTAGGTCCTAAAACGATGGTGAATCACCCATTTCCAACTCTTTTGACTGACCAAATCGTGCTCAAACTGATGGTGGAACACTTCTTCTACACGTATGCATCGGTTGGAACCACCAAAACGCATTGGAAGACGCGTTTCATTAAGGGCAAAGTTGGAAGAAAACCAGTTTTTCTGCAGGCTTCCCAGGCGCCTGGCGCCTCCCATGATACTTTTTCGTCTTTTTGCTTCTTTTGATTAATTTGCACTCCCAAATGGTCCTAAAATGTCATAAATACAATATAAGCCATCCACAAACCATAGTATATGAATTTTGCATGAATTGGAACTCAAACAATCGAGAAAAATCCGAAACAAAGCTGAAACATAGTAAAAACAGCATCTAAAACCTTCTTTTTACGCATGTAAACAAGCGTAATCACACCCCCAAACTTAACTTTTTGCTTGTCCTCAAGCAAAACTTAGCAACTTTAATCAGCTTTCTAACACATGGACAAGGAAAAGCAAAAGCAACCGAGATGTTCAATCATAAATTGTCTCAAGGAAAAGATGTCAAAGCCTACCATTCTATTGCCTTTGTAAACTTAGTCACTATAAACCAAGTTTGAAATGATAAAAACTTTTTCTTTCAAAATCTTTTTTTCCTCTTTCAAAAACAGAAAACGTTTTCAAATTCCCCTAAGGAATCTGCACACTCCCTTCTTACACTAAGACTTTTACATCTGAAAGATCGGCTACTAGCCCCTGAGGTTTCCACACACTAACATCGGTTTCAACCACAGCTACTCGTAGAAAGACTTTGAACTAAGAGCTAGGTCATAAAACGACGACAATGAGAAACACGAAGTCACTTATCACCATCTTTACTGCTATTTTCAAAGTCAATACCCAACCTAAAACTAAATGGGTGTCTACAGTAGGACTCGGAAATCATAAATACATTTTCTTTAACTCTCATTGTTTCTACCACTCTTTTCTTTCTAACACAAGTCTTTTCCCCACTCTTATTTTCTTTGACAAAGACTCTTTTTTACTCTTTTGCAAAATTTTTTTTTTTTTTTCTGTTTTGTGTTTTTTTTTTATTTTTTTTTTCTTTTCAACACTTTCTTTTTGTAATAGCATTTGTTTTTCCAACTGACTCTTTTTCAAAAGAAAATAGCATGATTTTTCAAATATAAATAACACTTTATCTTTCTGAAACAACGACTCACACAACGACTGTCCCCCCCAAACTTAAGAGAGACAGTGTCCTCACTGGGAAAAGACTTTTGCATTGGATGAAAAAGGCTTAACAATAAAAAGGACAAGGACTTCCTATATAGGGGCAAAGAAAAAGCTTAAAGTTTGTAAAGATCAAAAAGACATAAAAGAAAATGAGTTTATCACATAAACAAAGAAAATAGCTCCAAGCTTAGTCAGGCATAGAACAGAAAACTCAACAATCTCTTATAATCATCATCGACATGAAATCACATGCACAGCACAGATGCTTCAAAATAGGCATGTGAAAAGCTAAACTAAGGTTAAGTGAAGGCATACTTTAAGTGATCAGAAGATAAACGATACTAATTTATTCATGCTTCAACTGAGCTGAAACATAATCAATACAAAAAAAACATGCGTAGTAATGCTAGAATATGCAAACTACGTCATTAACCAAAAGAAGAAAACACAAAAAATAGCAAAGAAGGAACCTCCTCTTCATGAAGTCAGAGGTTGTGGACTAGGATCAGTGTCAGTGCTGGGAGATGGATGACCAAGGATAGCAGCTAGCGCTGGAGGCCATGAAGGTAAAACCGCAAAATCCAATGAAACCCTTAAGTTGTAGATATGTTGCACGACTTCTCGAACCTGATCTCGCAGCTGGTGGTTCTCCTCTCGAAGACGACGGATCTCCGATGTAGGAGACATCCCAGTACCTTCCCTTCTTTGTAACGCATGGGCGATAATACGCCGAATATTCTTCTCTTCCACAATTGGGGCATCTCTCTTAATTTGATCCTCAGGGAGCTGTACACCTTGTCGCAAGCATAAAGAAGTGACCAAACGTGGGTGATAAAGCTTACCACGTGTCCGGTGGGCACACTCATGGATACTAGTATTGATCAATTCTCCATAATTCACATCTATGCCCTTTAGCATGGCATAAACCAGCAATGCCCTATCCTGAGTGACATGCTCATCATGCTCCGTTGGCAGAATTCTGTTTTTGACTATGTATAACCATCCTGCAGCAGCTAGGGAAACATCCTCGGGTTTTAGTCGTACCTTGCCATGAGTAGTCAAATCCCAAGTGGCAGAGGGCTTCCCAACACATTCTAGAGCCTCATCAAGCTGTTCCAGAGTCGGAGTCACTAACATCTTATTGCCCACAGCATCTCTGATATTCTCAATGTTGAAGGTGTAGTTGATCTGAGTGGCATCAAACCGTATTTCCTTCCCGCGCACTATGGCTATATGTGACTGGGGATGGACTGCAGCATAGAATTCTCTGACTAACTCCAAAGCCTCACATTGTATGGGCTGAATGAGTGGTCTCCATTCTTTGTCTCTGGCGGTCTCCCTCCAATCAACAGGCACATCTCCTAGAGTGAGATCGAATCCCAATTCTGTCATAATCTTACGGGATTTCATTAATGAAGTTCGAGTGGCTAAATTTGCTGCGTTCCATTTCGTCTCGACCTCCTCTCCCTCAGACAAGTCTAGTTCAATTGTATCAACTGGCCCAGGTGCCACTACCTTCTTCTTAGCTTCAGCTGCTTTAGCTTTCGCAGCTCTCGTTTTAGGTTCATTCACGGGCACTGTTGGCTTCTTAGCCTGAACTGCACGTCGTTTTGAACTCTTTTTCTCCCGCCTCTTGTATTGAAACATTTCCCTTATCGTCTGCGTGTCCTCAGGATCTTCTTCGCTGGTAGGTTCTTGAGTACTATTCTCCCCAACCTTGGATCTACCTGTATCACACCCAAGCGGGTTAACTGTATTAGAAGGAATAGTGTGAGCATCCCTTACCCCTGGTAGAGTGGCCATCGGTGTGACATACTCATCCGTTGCCACTGGAGTAGATCCAGTTGCCCCAGTAGGCAACTCTTGGTGACTACAAAATGCTCCTTCTGTAGGTGTATCCAATGGGGAAGGTTCCTGAGTATCTGTTCTCACCACTTCGTTCTCGGTATCCTCTGTTTCTGGCATATTTGAACAATGTCCTCGTGAAACCAGTAGAAAATCATCATTACCATCTTCCGGTGTAATAATCAATGGAGATGAATAAAACTGCTCCTCGTCCCTGTTCTCCATAGATGAATCCTTAGGCGTCAGACGCTTACTACTCCCATCTTCCTCAATTTCTGGGTCTATCATCACCTCCTTGCCCTTCCTCTTTTGCCCTATCGAAACCCCGGGCTCTAGCCTATGGCTGTGGCTCTTCTCTTGCTCTCCTCCATGCTCATCTCCTGCATCCATTGGCATATTGGTTGGGGTTGGCATCCTAGGAGGCTCTAAGGGTTTTAGTTGTCCCATGTTGAAAGTACTCGATATGTTAGGGTTCAATTGGGGTGCTTGAGGTCCTCTTTCTAGGAATGGAAGTTGAGGTGGTGGGGAAACTCTAGGTGAAATCATCCCATAATTATGTGGAGGTACCCAATGACCCATTCCATAATAAGGTGGAAGGCTAGGAAATAGAGTAGATGGGTTTGGCATTCCATAAGGATGAACACTAGCTGGAATTTGCATTTGAGACAAGGGAAAATGATAGGAAGGAACCGGGTTAAACATAAACGGTTGGTACATACCCGGATTGATCATTGGAGGAAGTTGTTGAGGATTTTCAGCCCTAAACTCACTGTTTTGAGGTATATTAAAGGTGGGTAGTTGCTGAAAATTAACATAACCATGTGGGCTCATTATAGGATGTTGTGTAGGAGCTTGGGATGGAGGACATTCAAATGTTTGAAGCGGGTTTCCTCCCCTAACAGCAGCTAGCCTAGAATCTGAACCCATGTGGTGTTGGAAGTTCTCCAATGGTGGAAAAGGAATGCTTGTGGCATTTGGAGCTTGAGTGGAAGAGGTAGGAAGTGAAGTATGTTGAGAAGAGGAAGCCATAGATGTAAGCAAATGCTGGAAATTTCTTCTTCTCTTTGGTGGTGGCTGAAAATCGAAAACAAGGGTGATGAAGGGAGTGGGTTTTTGCCGAAAAAAACAAGGGGAAGAAGAGAGTTGTGTGGGTTTTGGTGGAGTTGTAAAGCTTAGGCAATGGGTCTATTTAAAGCTTTCCCCAAACTAAATCCTAAATGGAAAGGGATTGACATTTAAGTTCAACTAAGTTTCCTAAACCTAAAAGGAAAAGAAAACAAATTTGAATACAAAATAGGATTAGGGAAACAAAATTTGAGTTTGAAGAGAAGTTATTAAAGCTAAATCATAGAGGATTAATGTTTGACCCAAAATAAAGCCCATGCTATCGAAAATTAAAACCCAAACCGTGAAGGAAAACGAAATTCGAACTGCTGGAAAACAGGGCAGGCGCCAGGCGCCTGCGTAAAATTTTTTTCAATGTTTTTTTTTTTTTTTTTTTTTCATTCTTTCTTTTTGTTTTTCAACGTTTTCCAAAAACATTCTTAATAAGCAAAACTTTTTATAATTAGACAAAAAGAATGTAAGATACAAAAATTTCCTTCCTTTACTTTTGTTCTTTCCAAACGGATAAGAAGGAAAAACATTTTTCGCAAACATTTATTGACCTGAAAGTTGAATAGAGGTTTTTCCTCTATCCACTGGTTCTCCAAAATACGGCTTAAGTCTCTGCCCATTTACTTTAAAAATATTTCCTTTAGAGTCAACTAGATCCACTGCCCCATATGGGTAGACTTTAAAAATTTGAAAGGGACCAGACCATCTAGACTTAAGTTTTCCAGGGAAAAGTTTCAACCTAGAGTTGAATAACAGAACCAGATCACCTTCTTGAAGATTGTTCGGCCGAAGACGCCTATCATGCCACTGTTTAGTTTTTTCCTTAAACAACTTAGCATTCTTATAAGAAAAGTGCCTGTGTTCTTCTAATTCCAACAATTGTAACTTCCTCGCTTCACCTGCAGCCAACAAATCAAAATTTAATTTCTTAGTAGCCCAAAATGCTTTATATTCTAGCTCAAGAGGCAAATGACATGCTTTTCCAAAAACTAGCCTATAGGGGGACATGCCGAGGGGAGTCTTAAATGCTGTCCTATATGCCCAAAGTGAATCATCAAGCTTAAAAGACCAATCCCTACGGTTAAGATTTACAGTTTTTTCTAAAATGTTTTTATCTCCCTATTAGATATTTCGGCTAACCCATTCGACTGAGGATGATATGCTGTTGCAACCCTATGACGCACATTGTATTTAGTCAGCAACTTTTGCATAGACCTATTCACAAAATGAGCCCCCCCATCGCTTATCAGACAACGCGGGGTTCCATAACGCGTAAAAATGTGCTTTTGCAGAAAACGAATGACAACTTTGGAATCATTGGTAGCAGTTGCAATGGCTTCTATCCATTTCGAAACATAATCTACTGCTAACAATATATAAAGCTTACCATTAGAAGATGGAAATGGACCCATAAAATCTATACCCCACACATCAAATATTTCAATCTCCAGGATCGGGGTTTGAGGCATTTCGTGGCGTTTAGATATATTACCTGTTCGTTGGCATTTGTCACAAACCTGGGCAAACTTATGTGCATCTTTGAACAGAGTGGGCCAAAAGAACCCACTTTGCAAAACTTTGGCTGCGGTTTTGTGTCCTGCAAAATGTCCTCCATATGGAGACATATGACAAGCGTCTAATATCGCCTCGTGCTCTTCTTCTGCGACACACCTGCGTAAGATATTGTCAGGTCCTAGCTTATATAAAAAAGGCTCATCCCAACGATAACATCGAACTTCATTTAGAAATTTCTTTACCTGTTGCTTGTTGAACTCATAAGGAACTATTCGACTTACCAAATAATTTGCTATATCGGCATACCACGGAACTGAATCAACTCGCAAGAGTTGCTCGTCAATAAACTGTTCATGTATAACAGTTCCATCATCACAGAGCGGGGATTCCAATCTAGACAGGTGATCAGCAACTTGGTTTTCAGTACCCTTCCTGTCCCTAACTTCAATATCAAACTCTTGAAGTAACAAAATCCACCGTATCAAACGTGGTTTAGCATCTTTTTTAGCAAATAAATATTTTAAAGCAGAATGGTCAGTAAAAACAATGACTTTTGTGCCTATCAAGTAAGACCTAAACTTATCAAAGGCGAACACAACTGCTAACAGTTCCTTTTCAGTAGTAGTGTAATTGAGTTGTGCACCGGTCAGAGTCTTACTAGCATAATACACAGGATGCAAGATCTTGTTTTTACGTTGTCCTAACATAGCTCCTATTGCATAATCACTGGCATCACACATGAGCTCAAAAGGTAAATCCCAATTAGGTTCGATAATTATAGGAGCTGAACTTAGAGCAACTTTCAACATTTCAAATGATTTTAAACAGTCATCATCAAAAACAAATGGTCTATCATGTTCTAACAATTGACACAAGGGTTTAGAAATTTTAGCAAAGTCTTTTATAAAGCGGCGGTAAAATCCCCCATGCCCTAAAAAACTTCTAATCCCTTTGACATTTGTAGGAGGAGGTAGCTTTGAAATGATGTCTATCTTAGCGTGGTCTACCTCTATTCCTTGCTTGGAAATTTTGTGACCCAAAACAATACCCTCTTGTACCATGAAATGACACTTCTCCCAATTTAGGACTAGGTTTGTTTGTTCACATCTCTCCAATACTCTCTCCAAATTAACTAAACAAGCGTCAAAAGAATTTCCAAAAACAGAAAAGTCATCCATAAAAACTTCTAGAATATTTTCTACCATGTCAGAGAAGATGGCCATCATACACCTCTGAAAAGTCGCGGGTGCATTGCATAGTCCAAAGGGCATTCGCCTAAAAGCGAACGTACCATACGGACACGTAAATGTTGTCTTCTCCTGGTCTTCTGGAGCAATAGTAATTTGATTATAACCCGAATATCCATCTAAAAAACAATAGAAATCCTTACCTGCCAGACGGTCGAGCATCTGGTCAATAAACGGGAGAGGAAAATGGTCTTTCTTTGTTACCTTGTTGAGTTTGCGATAATCAATGCAAACTCTCCACCCGCTCACAGTTCTGGTTGAGATGAGCTCATTCTCCTCGTTGGCCACCACGGTTATACCCCCTTTCTTTGGTACACACTGTACTGGGCTTACCCAGCTGCTGTCGGATATTGGGTATATAACACCGGCGTCAAGCCATTTAAGAATTTCTTTCCTTACAACCTCTTTCATCTTCGGGTTCAACCGCCTTTGACTCTCAATAGAGTTCTTAGCATCTTCTTCCAATAGAATTTTGTGCATGCAAAAGGCTGGGCTTATCCCTCGGATATCTGCTATCGTCCATCCAATGGCCTTTTTGTGCTTCTCCAAAATCTGCAATAAAGAATATTCATTAGTAGGTGATAAATTGGAAGCTATAATAACTGGTAAAGTGTCGTTATCCCCTAGATACGCATATTTCAAATGCGACGGCAATGGCTTCTGCTCCAACGTGGGTGGTTCCACTATGGACGGAAGTAACGACTTGCATTCTTCTTTTTGTATTTTTTCAATAGGATTAGCCACATTTTCTGGTCCTTCTGCTATCTTATCAAGCTCTTCTTCAATCTCTGTAACTAATAAGTCATAAAACACATCAAACATAATAGGATTCAAGCTATTTATAGCAGAGCACTCTTCAAAGTCTCCTGGTAATTTCATGGCATCTAGAACATTAAATTTAACATCTTCATTATTTACCCTCATTGTAATTTCTCCCTTCCTCACATTAAAAACTGTATCCCCAGTGGCTAGAAATGGTCTTCCCAAAATAATGGGAACGTCTAAGTCTGCCTCGCAATCTAGAATGATAAAGTCCGCAGGGAAAATGAATTTGTCCACCTGGACTAAAACATCTTCTATCTTTCCCTCAGGTCTTATGATAGATCTATCTGCTAGTTGGAGGGTAACCGTAGTAGGTCTAGCTTCTCCTATGCCTAAAGATTTGAAAACTGATAATGGCATAAGATTAATGCTAGCGCCTAGATCACATAATGCCCTACCTAAGTTTTTTCCTCCTATGGAACATGGAATGGTAAAACTGCCAGGATCATTACATTTCATGGGTAGCGGGCTGCCTACAGCTTCACTACTACATTTTGTCATGGCTACCAGTTCATGCTCTCCTATTTTTTTCTTCCTAGAAACTATATCTTTCAAAAACTTAGCATAATTTGGCATCTGTTCTAGAGCATCTACTAATGGTATATTTATATGCTGTTGTTTTAAAATATCTAAAAATTTTCTAAACTGGGAATCATTATTTTTCTTAACTAATCTTTGTGGAAACGGGGGAGTAGGGGTAAAAGAAGGCTGTACCTGTGGAGGAACACTCGGGGTGTCCTCATTACCTTTTCTAATATTCTCTTTTTCTGGTGTTGTTGGATTTTCTGGTATCTTTACAATTGGTTCAGTGGACGGAATCTGTACATCTGTTGTTGGCATTGTTGGTCCATCATATGCCAGTCCACTCCTGAGGGTGACAGCTTTGCACTGTTCTTTCCCTTCTCGTTTTGGTAATTCAGTATGGCCTGGAAAAGAACCTTGTGGTCTATTCTTCAATTCATTGGCGAGCTGTCCCAATTGGGTCTCGAAATTCCTCATTGATGCCGCTTGGGATTGTATCACTGCGTCGGTTCGGGCCATGTACTCCTTCATCATATTCTCAAGATTTGAGTTGTTATTTTGAACTGGTGGAGTCTGTGTTCTCTGATTGTACTGCTGTTGCGGTGGTGGGATGTATTGCTGTGTAGGTGGAACATAGGGCTGCTTGTTCTGTTGGCTCTGCCCTTGATTAAAACCGCTCGAACCTCCTTGTCCTCCCCATGAGAAATTAGGGTGGTGCCTCCAACCTGGGTTGTAGGTGTTCGAATATGGGTTAAAGTTCCTATTGTTCCCATGTCCTACATAAAAAACGGAAGCAGGGTTATGTGGACAATTATCATAAATATGGTTTTCACTGCAAAATGAACAAATGAGATCGTTGACTTGGCAAACAGGGGCAGGAGTGCAATAATCCGACTGCACAGGTTGTATCGGCGTGGCTAATGGATTTTTTATTCCCAATGCCATCTCTTTTAGCCTCTGGTTCATTGTAACCATCTCTTTTTGCATCGAGGTCGCAATGTCCAGAGCCAAAACTCCAGCTGGATCTTGCTTCTTTGGTGCTGCCCTAGATCTTTGCGAACACCACAGTTCGTTATGTGAAGCTAAGTCATTTAGGATGTCAACTATCTCGTTGAATGTCTTCTTTGTAAAGGCTCCGTTGGCAGCATTGTTTAGCATCATCTTAGTAGGATGATCTAAGCCTCTAAAGAAATGTTCTATCTGGATGCATGCCGGCAAGCCATGGTTCGGACATTTCCTGATTAGTTCTTTAAATCTCTCCCACGCCTCGTGAACAGGTTCACGATCATACTGTCTAAAGGAGATGATATCTTCTCTGATATCAGCGTGGCGAGTAAGTGGGAAGCATTTTGTTAAGAACTTATCCACTAACGACCCCCATGTGGTGATGGATCCCGGTGGAAATGCATTGAGCCATGCTCTAGCTTGGTCCTTCAAAGAAAATGGAAAAAGTGTTAGTCTCAGAGCATCGTCTGTTATACCAGGTAATCGAAATGCATTTGCAATTTGAATGAATGATTTCAGATGATCATGTGGATCCTCATGTTCCTGCCCTCCAAAATGTCCAATTGTCTGCAACATTTGGAACATCATTGGTTTAAGCTCAAAGTTTGCGTGGGCTGGAATAGGGTTGACTATCCCTGAATCAAAGTTCTGAAAAGCCGTGGCGGCATATTCTCGCATTGCCACGTCTCTGTTGTCCGCCATCTGGATATGGTTGAATTCATCATTTCTTGCATGATCCCTCATATTACCGTTAACAGCAGGTGGATCAACCGGATCACGAGGTGGAATATCTGCCATTGATGTGCTCGTACTCTCTACCTCACTTTCAGGACTGATTTCACCTTCTCTCTCTTTTTGCTTTTCTAGTTGTTTTCGAAGTCTTTGCTCCTTTCGAGTTTTTCGAAGGGTCCGCTCAATCTCAGGGTCAAGGGGTAGAAGAAAAGATCTTGTGCTCATGCACTTTAACTTACCCTTGTGAGATAAACGACCAAAAATATAGAACAAAAACGGTGGATGGAAATTAAGCCCAACAACAATTCACAAAAATAAAAACTAAAAGAATTTGAAAATAATTTTAAAACTAAAGTCCCCAGCAACGGCGCCAAAAACTTGACTGGGATGTTTATGCTGAACGCACGCACTAAGCGTGGTAACAATTATATAGATGCAAGCGCACACCTGTCAGAGTAATATAAAATGGATGGAGTATCCAAGTATCGATCCTCAAGGACTTCTAAACAATTTCCAAACTCTGAAGTTTTAAAGAATAGTGAATGTTGAAATGAGTGATTCTTGTAAAATGGGAAGTGGTCACAAATAATGGTTTTGGATTTAGGATTTGGACTTATAATAATAAAACCTAGCCCGATTTACTTCAAGTTAGCCAACAAAGAATCAAGGACATGCTAAGGATAATATGCAATTTACTTTAGAAACTAACGACTACGCTTCTCACTTTACTTATGTCTAAGCAAGTTCAAAGTCCTAAGACATTCCCTAATATGTCTATTATGAGATATATCTTAGTTTTAGGATTGAAATAGTCGCAACCTCGGGTTAAGGTCCTATGTCTAGGCTACTTAAGCGGAACCCTTATGTCTAAGGCGCTCCTCTCCTCGGTTTAACCACTCAACAATGCAAATAAGCAACCTTTTCAGTATTGACTTGTTAAGACTTACAGTGGCCTTCTCTAAATCCTAACTTTTTGCGAAAACATGTTGAGCAATGAATGGAAAGCAAAAACACTACTTCTTAGCAACCCTTTTTTAGACATAAAAGGCTAACTATCCATAACCGGGCTAGAGACGGGGATTTAGAAAGACATATTGAAGAAAATACAGCAAGTAAAATGGTTGAATGTGGAATGCATGTGTGAAAAACAAAAGTTAACTAATGGAGAGTTTTTATCGGGATTGAGAGCTTCGCCCTTCTCTTTCAAGCAAGGGAGAGTGTCACGTGCTCTTTCCTCCAAAAACACAACTCTCTTAACTAAAAATAAAGTAAAGACAAAGAGAGAATAAGCAAAGTGCTAGATTTTTATATATTTGAATAAGCAAAGTGCTAGATTTTTAAAATGTCATAAATACAATATAAGCCATCCACAAACCATAGTATATGAATTTTGCATGAATTGGAACTCAAACAATCGAGAAAAATCCGAAACAAAGCTGAAACATAGTAAAAACAGCATCTAAAACCTTCTTTTTACGCATGTAAACAAGCGTAATCAGCAAGCACATCAGATATGCTCGCCAAGATGTAGACCTTGGCCTTGTCATTGGCCTTGATCCACCTGTCATAGGCGTTGCGCATCGCCACAGTGGCATTACGCGCAGGAGCTTCAGGACAATCCTCTTGCAAGACGAACCTAAGATCATCTATCACGAGAATAGTGTTCAGGTTTGACTTCCATTGTTTGTAATTTTCGCCATTAAGTCTTTGCGCGGCTAAGAGTGCAATAATAGAAGTAGACATGTTGAAAGTAAAAACAAATCTAGATTAGTTTCATGCATTAGCCTTTTAAACCCAATCATAATTTAGCAAAAGTAATTAAGCACCCTAACAAAATTGTTTTGCAACGACGCTTCAGTGATTTAGAGCAACAGCCACCGTAGGGCGGACAGGTACTCCTTCACTGAATTGAGACATTCTCAACTAAATTTTACACCAGAATAACTCTTATTCCTATAAATTTTAGTCATCGTTTATTTGGTCAGGAAATTGCTAACTAACTTAACAACTCCTCGTAAGTGTGACCCAACATTTTCGGACCTCAGAGGTCCACCCCAACAATCCTGCCGCAGGGAAGGAAAATATTGGAGCAAAACCTAAGAGACTCCTATCCATTTCTGAAGTTTGCCTTGATTTTGATTTCCATACAATGAACCCTCTGTAGGGATGGTCGCTCCAGGACGACACGCAGGTCATGTATGAAACCTCACGGTGCAAACCAATGGCGGAGACCGCAGGATGTGTTGTCACACGTCTTTCTCCCACTTATTATGAACACTATCTCCATTCACCTCGATATTGAACCATGCAAACACCTTCCGTAGGGAGGCCGCGCCCACGGCGACACGAGGCCGAGCATGGAACTCACAGCGTGAATTTAAAGGAGAACGTGAGAGAGAGAGTAAATTATGTTATATATACTTTGTATATCAAAAATATACGTTGTATATTACATATTCTCCTTTGCTCCCACTTAGTATTCTAAGACTAGGGTATATTACTTAGATAAATCCCGACTAAGTGAAATTAACTAAGTGTATTTTTAGTCGGTCCAATATAACTATTATATCGGAAGTCGTACAATAATGTTTTAGTTCGTTAAACACTTTAATAAACCAACGACATTATTGCTTGTATATATTGACTAATTCAACCCTCAGGTCGGTTCCCAGGTAGAGGTGTTCCCTTACGGTCAGCTTAAATACCTCAACCTAGACAGAACCTTCCTTAGGCAGGGTTCCATTATAGACAACATTTTATATTTAGTCTTTTATTATTTCATTTTAAACCTAGTTAAAAAAATATAAAAAACTACCCCCTAATCACATTAGAAGATATAACCTAAGGTCTAATTAATTTTAAACCCCTTTAAAATTAATTAACTTAGACCTTATGTTTGCATGCAACTCTTTATTATAAATTTTAATTTCTATCTACCACATTTTATAACTCTTATAAAATTTTAAGAAATTAAAACTATAAACATGCATTGAAAGCATACATTAATATACAATTATATTATCCAAAAAAATGTCATGCTCAATGTAACTTTATTTTCATCTAATTAATACAACACTTATATTAATTATGAAAATAAAACATGCATACATACATTATAACATTTATAACTATATGATGCATGATCATACTGACTGGGGTTATGCTGAACGCACGCACTAAGCGTGGTAACAATTCTATAGATGCAAGCGCACACCTGTCAGAGTAATATAAAATGGATGGAGTATCCAAGTATCGATCCTCAAGGACTTCTAAATAATTTCCAAACTCTAAAGTTTTAATGAATAGTGAACGTTGAAATGAGTGATTCTTGTAAAATGAGAAGTGGTAACAAATAATGGTTTTGGATTTGGGATTTGGTCTTATAATGGTAAAACCTAGCCCGAATTACTTCAAGTTAGCCAACAAAGATTCAAGGATACGCTAAGGACGATATACATTTTACTTTAGGAACCAACGACTACACTTTTCACTTGACTTATGTCTAAGCAAGTTCAAAGTCCTAAGACATTCCCTAATATGTCTATTATGAGAGATATCTTAGTTTTACGATGGAAATAGTCGCAACCTCGGGTTAAGGTCCTAAGTCTAGGCTACTTAACCGGAACCCTTATGTCTAAGGCGCTCCTCTCCTCGGTTCAACCACTCAACAATGCAAATAAGCAACCTTTTCAGTATTGACTTGTTAAGACTTACAGTGGCCTTCTATAAATCCTAACCTTTTGGGAAAACATGTTGAGCAATGAGTGGAAAGCAAAAACACTACTTCTTAGCAACCCTTTTCAGAAATAAAAGGCTAACTATCCATAACCAGGCTAGAGACGGGAATTTAGAAAGACATATTGAAGAAAATACAGCAAGTAAAATGGTTGAAATTGAAACCCATGTGTGAAAAACAAAAGTTAACTAACGGAGAGTTTTGCTCGGGATTGACAGCTTCGCCCTTCTCTTTCAAGCAAGGGGGAGTGTCACGTGCTCTTTCCTCCAAAGACACAATTCTCTTAATTAAAAATAATGTAAAGGCAAAGTAAAGTAAGTTAAGTGCTGGATTTTTATAAATTTGAATAGGTAGAAAATAACTAAGTAACAACGGAAACAAAACAAAGCTCAATAAAGGAATGTAAAGTGCTCGGGATTTACAAACTAAAAGCAACTAATGAAGCAACTCAAAAGTACTTAGAAAGCAACAAAGAAACACTAAGAATGATCAAGAGAAGGAAGCAAGGCTTGATGAATTTGGTGGAGAAGCTGCTGGAATTCATAGATGTGCAGAATTGGTTAGGTAGGTCCTAAAACGCTGGTGGATCACCCATTTCCAACTCCTTTGACTGACTAAATCGTGCTCCAACTGATAGTGGAACACTTCTTCTACACGTATGCATCGGTTGGAACTGATTACGCTTGTTTACATGCGTAAAAAGAAGGTTTTAGATGCTGTTTTTACTATGTTTTAGCTTTGTTTCAGACTTTTCTCGGTCATTTGAGTTCCAATTTATGCAAAATTTATATATGATGGTTTGTGGTTGGCTTATATTATATTTATGACATTTTAGGACCATTTGGGAGTGGAAATTAATCAAAAGAAGCAAAAAGACGGAAAAATACCTCAGGAGGCGCCAGGCGCCTGGGAAGGCTGCAGAAAACAGTTTTTCTTCCAACTTTGCCCTTAATGAAACGCGTCTTCCAATGCGTTTTGGTGGTTCCAACCGATGCATACGTGTAGAAGAAGTGTTCCACTATCAGTTTGAGCACGATTTGGTCAGTCAAAAGAGTTGGAAATGGGTGACTCACCATCGTTTTAGGACCTACCAAACCAATTCTACATAGCTATAAATTCCAGCAGCTTCTCCACAAAATTCATCAAGCCTTGCTTCCTTCTCTTGATCATTCTTAGTGTTTCTTTGTTGCTTTCTAAGTACTTTTGAGTTGCTTCATTAGTTGCTTTTAGTTTGTAAATCCCGAGCACTTTACATTCCTTTATTGAGCTTTGTTTTGTTTCCGTTGTTACTTAGTTATTTTCTACCTATTCAAATTTATAAAAATCCAGCACTTAACTTATCTTTACTTTGCCTTTACATTATTTTTAGTTAAGAGAATTGTGTTTTTGGAGGAAAGAGCACGTGACACTCCCCCTTGCTTGAAAGAGAAGGGCGAAGCTGTCAATCCCGAGCAAAACTCTCCGTTAGTTAACTTTTGTTTTTCACACATGCATTTCAATTTCAACCATTTTACTTGCTGTATTTTCTTCAATATGTCTTTCTAAATTCCCGTCTCTAGCCCGGTTATGGATAGTTAGCCTTTTATTTCTAAAAAGGGTTGCTAAGAAGTAGTATTTTTGCTTTCCATTCATTGCTCAACATGTTTTCCCAAAAAGTTAGGATTTAGAGGAGGCCACTGTAAGTCTTAACAAGTCAATACTGAAAAGGTTGCTTATTTGCATTGCTGAGTGGTTGAACCGAGGAGAGGAGCGCCTTAGACATAAGGGTTCCGCTTAAGTAGCCTAGACATAGGACCTTAACCCGAGGTTGCGACTATTTCCATCCTAAAACTAAGATATATCTCATAATAGACATATTAGGGAATGTCTTAGGACTTTGAACTTGCTTAGACATAAGTAAAGTGAGAAGCGTAGTCGTTAGTTTCTAAAGTAAATTGCATATTATCCTTAGCATGTCCTTGATTCTTTGTTGGCTAACTTGAAGTAAATCGGGCTAGGTTTTATTATTATAAGTCCAAATCCCAAATCCAAAACCATTATTTGTGACCACTTCCCATTTTACAAGAATCACTCATTTCAACATTCACTATTCTTTAAAACTTCAGAGTTTGGAAATTGTTTAGAAGTCCTTGAGGATCGATACTTGGATACTCCATCCATTTTATATTACTCTGACAGGTGTGCGCTTGCATCTATATAATTGTTACCACGCTTAGTGCGTGCGTTCAGCATAAACATCCCAGTCAAGTTTTTGGCGCCGTTGCTGGGGACTTTAGTTTTAAAATTATTTTCAAATTCTTTTAGTTTTTATTTTTGTGAATTGTTGTTGGGCTTAATTTCCATCCACCGTTTTTGTTCTATATTTTTGGTCGTTTATCTCACAAGGGTAAGTTAAAGTGCATGAGCACAAGATCTTTTCTTCTACCCCTTGACCCTGAGATTGAGCGGACCCTTCGAAAAACTCGAAAGGAGCAAAGACTTCGAAAACAACTAGAAAAGCAAAAAGAGAGAGAAGGTGAAATCAGTCCTGAAAGTGAGGTAGAGAGTACGAGCACATCAATGGCAGATATTCCACCTCGTGATCCGGTTGATCCACCTGCTGTTAACGGTAATATGAGGGATCATGCAAGAAATGATGAATTCAACCATATCCAGATGGCGGACAACAGAGACGTGGCAATGCGAGAATATGCCGCCACGGCTTTTCAGAACTTTGATTCAGGGATAGTCAACCCTATTCCAGCCCACGCAAACTTTGAGCTTAAACCAATGATGTTCCAAATGTTGCAGACAATTGGACATTTTGGAGGGCAGGAACATGAGGATCCACATGATCATCTGAAATCATTCATTCAAATTGCAAATGCATTTCGATTACCTGGTATAACAGACGATGCTCTGAGACTAACACTTTTTCCATTTTCTTTGAAGGACCAAGCTAGAGCATGGCTCAATGCATTTCCACCGGGATCCATCACCACATGGGGGTCGTTAGTGGATAAGTTCTTAACAAAATGCTTCCCACTTACTCCCCACGCTGATATCAGAGAAGATATCATCTCCTTTAGACAGTATGATCGTGAACCTGTTCACGAGGCGTGGGAGAGATTTAAAGAACTAATCAGGAAATGTCCGAACCATGGCTTGCCGGCATGCATCCAGATAGAACATTTCTTTAGAGGCTTAGATCATCCTACTAAGATGATGCTAAACAATGCTGCCAACGGAGCCTTTACAAAGAAGACATTCAACGAGATAGTTGACATCCTAAATGACTTAGCTTCACATAACGAACTGTGGTGTTCGCAAAGATCTAGGGCAGCACCAAAGAAGCAAGATCCAGCTGGAGTTTTGGCTCTGGACATTGCGACCTCGATGCAAAAAGAGATGGTTACAATGAACCAGAGGCTAAAAGAGATGGCATTGGGAATAAAAAATCCATTAGCCACGCCGATACAACCTGTGCAGTCGGATTATTGCACTCCTGCCCCTGTTTGCCAAGTCAACGATCTCATTTGTTCATTTTGCAGTGAAAACCATATTTATGATAATTGTCCACATAACCCTGCTTCCGTTTTTTATGTAGGACATGGGAACAATAGGAACTTTAACCCATATTCGAACACCTACAACCCAGGTTGGAGGCACCACCCTAATTTCTCATGGGGAGGACAAGGAGGTTCGAGCGGTTTTAATCAAGGGCAGAGCCAACAGAACAAGCAGCCTTATGTTCCACCTACACAGCAATACATCCCACCACCGCAACAGCAGTACAATCAGAGAACACAGACTCCACCAGTTCAAAATAACAACTCAAATCTTGAGAATATGATGAAGGAGTACATGGCCCGAACCGACGCAGTGATACAATCCCAAGCGGCATCAATGAGGAATTTCAAGACCCAATTGGGACAGCTCGCCAATGAATTGAAGAATAGACCACAAGGTTCTTTTCCAGGCCATACTGAATTACCAAAACGAGAAGGGAAAGAACAGTGCAAAGCTGTCACCCTCAGGAGTGGACTGGCATATGATGGACCAACAATGCCAACAACAGATGTACAGATTCCGTCCACTGAACCAATTGTAAAGATACCAGAAAATCCAACAACACCAGAAAAAGAGAATATTAGAAAAGGTAATGAGGACACCCCGAGTGTTCCTCCACAGGTACAGCCTTCTTTTACCCCTACTCCCCCGTTTCCACAAAGATTAGTTAAGAAAAATAATGATTCCCAGTTTAGAAAATTTTTAGATATTTTAAAACAACAGCATATAAATATACCATTAGTAGATGCTCTAGAACAGATGCCAAATTATGCTAAGTTTTTGAAAGATATAGTTTCTAGGAAGAAAAAAATAGGAGAGCATGAACTGGTAGCCATGACAAAATGTAGTAGTGAAGCTGTAGGCAGCCCGCTACCCATGAAATGTAATGATCCTGGCAGTTTTACCATTCCATGTTCCATAGGAGGAAAAAACTTAGGTAGGGCATTATGTGATCTAGGCGCTAGCATTAATCTTATGCCATTATCAGTTTTCAAATCTTTAGGCATAGGAGAAGCTAGACCTACTACGGTTACCCTCCAACTAGCAGATAGATCTATCATAAGACCTGAGGGAAAGATAGAAGATGTTTTAGTCCAGGTGGACAAATTCATTTTCCCTGCGGACTTTATCATTCTAGATTGCGAGGCAGACTTAGACGTTCCCATTATTTTGGGAAGACCATTTCTAGCCACTGGGGATACAGTTTTTAATGTGAGGAAGGGAGAAATTACAATGAGGGTAAATAATGAAGAAGTTAAATTTAACGTTCTAGACGCCATGAAATTACCATGAGACTTTGAAGAGTGCTCTGCTATAAATAGCTTGAATCCTATTATGTTTGATGAGTTTTATGACTTATTAGTTACAGAGATTGAAGAAGAGCTTGATAAGATAGCAGAAGGACCAGAAGATATGGCTAATCCTATTGAAAAAATACAAAAAGAAGAATGCAAGTCGTTACTTCCGTCCATAGTGGAACCACCCACGTTGGAGCAGAAGCCATTGCCGTCGCATTTGAAATATGCGTATCTAGGGGATAACGACACTTTACCAGTTATTATAGCTTCCAATTTATCACCTACTAATGAATATTCTTTATTGCAGATTTTGGAGAAGCACAAAAAGGCCATTGGATGGACGATAGCAGATATCCGAGGGATAAGCTCAGCCTTTTGCATGCACAAAATTCTATTGGAAGAAGATGCTAAGAACTCTATTGAGAGTCAAAGGCGGTTGAACCAGAAGATGAAAGAGGTTGTAAGGAAAGAAATTCTTAAATGGCTTGACGCCGGTGTTATATACCCAATATCCGACAGCAGCTGGGTAAGCCCAGTACAGTGTGTACCAAAGAAAGGGGGTATAACCGTGGTGGCCAACGAGGAGAATGAGCTCATCTCAACCCGAACTGTGAGCGGGTGGAGAGTTTGCATTGATTATCGCAAACTCAACAAGGTAACAAAGAAAGACCATTTTCCTCTCCCGTTTATTGACCAGATGCTCGACCGTCTGGCAGGTAAGGATTTCTATTGTTTTTTAGATGGATATTCGGGTTATAATCAAATTACTATTGCTCCAGAAGACCAGGAGAAGACAACATTTACGTGTCCGTATGGTACGTTCGCTTTTAGGCGAATGCCCTTTGGACTATGCAATGCACCCGCGACTTTTCAGAGGTGTATGATGGCCATCTTCTCTGACATGGTAGAAAATATTCTAGAAGTTTTTATGGATGACTTTTCTGTTTTTGGAAATTCTTTCGACGCTTGTTTAGTTAATTTGGAGAGAGTATTGGAGAGATGTGAACAAACAAACCTAGTCCTAAATTGGGAGAAGTGTCATTTCATGGTACAAGAGGGTATTGTTTTGGGTCACAAAATTTCCAAGCAAGGAATAGAGGTAGACCACGCTAAGATAGACATCATTTCAAAGCTACCTCTTCCTACAAATGTCAAAGGGATTAGAAGTTTTTTAGGGCATGGGGGATTTTACCGCCGCTTTATAAAAGACTTTGCTAAAATTTCTAAACCCTTGTGTCAATTGTTAGAACATGATAGACCATTTGTTTTTTATGATGACTGTTTAAAATCATTTGAAATGTTGAAAGTTGCTCTAAGTTCAGCTCCTATAATTATCGAACCTAATTGGGATTTACCTTTTGAGCTCATGTGTGATGCTAGTGATTATGCAATAGAAGCTATGTTAGGACAACATAAAAACAAGATCTTGCATCCTGTGTATTATGCTAGTAAGACTCTGACCGGTGCACAACTCAATTACACTACTACTGAAAAGGAACTGTTAGCAGTTGTGTTCGGCTTTGATAAGTTTAGGTCTTACTTGATAGGCACAAAAGTCATTGTTTTTACTGACCATTCTGCTTTAAAATATTTATTTGCTAAAAAAGATGCTAAACCACGTTTGATACGGTGGATTTTGTTACTTCAAGAGTTTGATATTGAAGTTAGGGACAGGAAGGGTACTGAAAACCAAGTTGCTGATCACCTGTCTAGATTGGAATCCCCGCTCTGTGATGATGGAACTGTTATACGTGAACAGTTTATTGACGAGCAACTCTTGCGAGTTGATTCAGTTCCGTGGTATGCCGATATAGCAAATTATTTGGTAAGTCGAATAGTTCCTTATGAGTTCAACAAGCAACAGGTAAAGAAATTTCTAAATGAAGTTCGATGTTATCGTTGGGATGAGCCTTTTCTATATAAGCTAGGACCTGACAATATCTTACGCAGGTGTGTCGCAGAAGAAGAGCACGAGGCGATATTAGACGCTTGTCATATGTCTCCATATGGAGGACATTTTGCAGGACACAAAACCGCAGCCAAAGTTTTGCAAAGTGGGTTCTTTTGGCCCACTCTGTTCAAAGATGCACATAAGTTTGCCCAGATTTGTGACAAATGCCAACGAACAGGTAATATATCTAAACGCCACGAAATGCCTCAAACCCCGATCCTGGAGATTGAAATATTTGATGTGTGGGGAATAGATTTTATGGGTCCATTTCCATCTTCTAATGGTAAGCTTTATATATTGTTAGCAGTAGATTATGTTTCGAAATTCATAGAAGCCATTGCAACTGCTACCAATGATTCCAAAGTTGTCATTCGTTTTCTGCAAAAGCACATTTTTACGCGTTATGGAACCCCGCGTTGTCTGATAAGCGATGGGGGGGCGCATTTTGTGAATAGGTCTATGCAAAAGTTGCTGACTAAATACAATGTGCGTCATAGGGTTGCAACAGCATATCATCCTCAGTCGAATGGGTTAGCCGAAATATCTAATAGGGAGATAAAAAACATTTTAGAAAAAACTGTAAATCTTAACCGTAGGGATTGGTCTTTTAAGCTTGATGATTCACTTTGGGCATATAGGACAGCATTTAAGACTCCCCTCGGCATGTCCCCCTATAGGCTAGTTTTTGGAAAAGCATGTCATTTGCCTCTTGAGCTAGAATATAAAGCATTTTGGGCTACTAAGAAATTAAATTTTGATTTGTTGGCTGCAGGTGAAGCGAGGAAGTTACAATTGTGGGAATTAGAAGAACACAGGCACTTTTCTTATGAGAATGCTAAGTTGTTTAAGGAAAAAACTAAACAGTGGCATGATAGGCGTCTTCAGCCGAACAATCTTCAAGAAGGTGATCTGGTTCTGTTATTCAACTCTAGGTTGAAACTTTTCCCTGGAAAACTTAAGTCTAGATGGTCTGGTCCCTTTCAAATTTTTAAAGTCTACCCATATGGGGCAGTGGATCTAGTTGACTCTAAGGGAAATGTTTTTAAAGTAAATGGCAAAGACTTAAGCCGTATTTTGGAGAACCAGTGGATAGAGGAAAAACCTCTATTCAACTTTCAGGTCAATAAATTTTTGCGAAAAATGTTTTTTTCCTTCTTATCCGTTTTTGAAAGAACACAAGTAAAGGAAGGAAGTCTTTGTATCTTGTATTTTCTTTTTGTTTAATTATAAAGTTTTTCTTATTAAGAGAATGTTTGTGAAAACGTTGAAAAAAAAAGAAAAGAAAACGTTGAAAAATAAATAAATCACGCAGGCGCCTGGCGCCTGCCCTGTTTTTCCAGCATTTCGAAAACTCTCAGGTTCGAGAAGTCGTGCAACATATCTACAACTTAAGGGCTTCATTGGATTTTGCGGTTTTACCTTCATGGCCTCCAGCGCTAGCTGCTATCCTTGGTCATCCATCTCCCAGTGCTGACACTGATCCTAGTCCACAACCTCCGACTTCATGAAGGGGAGGTTTCTTCTTTGCTATTTTTTGTGTTTTTTTTCTTTTGGTTAATGACGTAGTTTGCATATTCTAGCATTACTACGCATGTTTTTTTTGTATTGATTATGTTTCGAGCTCAGTTGAAGCATGAATAAATTAGTATCGTTTATCTTCTGATCACTTAAAGTATGCCTTCACTTAACCTTAGTTTAGCTTTTCACATGCCTATTTTGAAGCATCTGTGCTGTGCATGTGATTTCATGTCGATGATGATTATAAGAGATTGTTGAGTTTTCTGTTCTATGCCTGACTAAGCTTTGAGCTATTTCCTTTGTTTATGTGATAAACTCATTTTCTTTTATGCCTTTTTGATCTTTACAGACTTTAAGCTTTTTCTTTGCCCCTATATAGGAAGTCCTTGTCCTTTTTACTGTTAAGCTTTTTTTCATCCGATGCAAAAGTCTTTTCCCAGTGAGGACACTGTCTCTCTTAAGTTTGGGGGGGACAGTCGTTGTGTCAGTCGTTGTTTCAGAAAGATAAGGTGTTATTTATATTTAAAAAATCATGCTATTTTCTTTTGAAAAAGAGTCAGTTGGAAAGAAAGAAAATGTTGAAAAAGCACTTAGCTAAAAAAAAAAAAAAACGAAAGAAAGAAAGAAAAAAAAAGTTGCAAAAGAGTAAAAAGATTCTTGTTGAGAGAAAATAAGAGTGGGGAAAAGACTTGTGTTAGAAAGAAAAGAGCGGTAAAAACAATGAGAGTTAAAGAAAATGTATTTATGATTCCCGAGTCCTACTGTAGACACCCATTTAGTTTTAGGTTGGGTGTTGACTTTGAAAATAGCAGTAAAGATGGTGATAAGTGACTTCGTGTTTCTCATTGTCGTCGTTTTATGACCTAGCTGTTAGTTCAAAGTCTTTCTACGAGTAGCTGTGGTTGAAACCGATGTTAGTGTGTGGAAACCTCAGGGGCTAGTAGCCGGTCTTTCAGATGTAAAAGTCTTAGTGTAAGGAGGGAGTGTGCAGATTCCTTAGGGGTATTTGAAAACGTTTTCTGTTTGTGAAAGAGAAAAAAAGATTTTGAAAGAAAAAGTTTTTATCATTTCAAACTTGGTTTATAGTGACTAAGTTTACAAAGGCAATAGAATGGTAGGCTTTGACATCTTTTCCCTGAGACAATTTATGATTGAACATCTCGGTTGCTTTTGCTTTTCCTTGTCCATGTGTTAGAAAGCTGATTAAAGTTGCTAAGTTTTGCTTGAGGACAAGCAAAAAGTTAAGTTTGGGGGTGTGATTACGCTTGTTTACATGCGTAAAAAGAAGGTTTTAGATGCTGTTTTTACAATGTTTCAGCTTTGTTTCGGATTTTTCTCGATCGTTTGAGTTCCAATTCATGCAAAATTCATATATTATGGTTTGTGGTTGGCTTATATTGTATTTATGACATTTTAGGATCATTTGGGAGTGCAAATTAATCAAAAGAAGCAAAAAGACGGAAAAACTTACATGGGAGGCGCCAGGCGCCTGGGAAGCCTGCAGAAAAACAGGTTTTCTTCCAACTTTGCCCTTAATGAAACGCGTCTTCCAATGCGTTTTGGTGGTTCCAACCGATGCATACGTGTAGAAGAAGTGTTCCACTATCAGTTTGAGCACGATTTGGTCAGTCAAAAGAGTTGGAAATGGGTGATTCACCATCGTTTTAGGACCTACCTAACCAATTCTGCACAGCTATAAATTCCAGCAACTTCTCCACCAAAATCATCAAGCCTTGCTTCCTTCTCTTGATCATTTTTAGTGTTTCTTTGTTGCTTTCTAAGTACTTTTGAGTTGCTTTCATTAGTTGCTTTTGGGTTTTAAATCCCGAGTACTTTACATTCTTTTATTGAGCTTTGTTTTGTTTCCATTTGTACTTAGTTATTTTCTACTTATTCAAATATATAAAAATCTAGCACTTTGCTTATCTTCTCTTTGCCTTTACTTTATTTTTAGTTAAGAGAGTTGTGTTTTTGGAGGAAAGAGCACGTGACACTCTCCCTTGCTTGAAAGAGAAGGGCGAAGCTCTCAATCCCGATAAAAACTCTCCATTAGTTAACTTTTGTTTTTCACACATGCATTCCACATTCAACCATTTTACTTGCTGTATTTTCTTCAATATGTCTTTCTAAATTCCCGTCTCTAGCCCGGTTATGGATAGTTAGCCTTTTATGTCTAAAAAGGGTTGCTAAGAAGTAGTGTTTTTACTTTCCATTCATTGCTCAACATGTTTTCCCAAAAAGTTAGGATTTAGAGAAGGCCACTGTAAGTCTTAACAAGTCAATACTGAAAAGGTTGCTTATTTGCATTGTTGAGTGGTTAAACCGAGGAGAGGAGCGCCTTAGACATAAGGGTTCCGCTTAAGTAGCCTAGACATAGGACCTTAACCCGAGGTTGCGACTATTTCCATCCTAAAACTAAGATATATCTCATAATAGACATATTAGGGAATGTCTTAGGACTTTGAACTTGCTTAGACATAAGTAAAGTGAGAAACGTAGTCGTTAGTTTCTAAAGTAAAATGCATATTATCCTTAGCATGTCCTTGATTCTTTGTTGGCTAACTTGAAGTAAATCGGGCTAGGTTTTATTATTATAAGTCCAAATCCCAAATCCAAAACCATTATTTGTGACCACTTCCCATTTTACAAGAATCACTCATTTCAACATTCACTATTCTTTAAAACTTCAGAGTTTGGAAATTATTTAGAAGTCCTTGAGGATCGATACTTGGATACTCCATCCATTTTATATTAATCTGACAGGTGTGCGCTTGCATCTATATAATTGTTACCACGCTTAGTGCGTGCGTTCAGCATAAACACCCAGTCAGAATGCTATGAATTCAACAACATATTTATTGAATATACATTTGTTTTAACACAAAATACAAACTACGAGTTTAGGGCAACACACCCAACAGGTTCGCCCTCCTCAACTTCATCGGGCCCGTCCTCCGACCCATCATTCTTCCTCCTTTTCCCTTCTCCGATGGACACTCTCCATTGGAAAGAAGGTAACCCTCTTCCGCCGAATAAACATCCTCCTCAACGGAAGGAAGGTAGTCCTCATTCCCGTCAAGGGGATGCCCCTCCAGAAAAGTAGAACCGTCCTATGAGGAAACACCCAACTGAGATTGCTATTAAAAGAACCTGGCATCTTCGCTCATTCAAGAATAGACTGGAAAGAAGGAAAGGAGAAGTGGTGATAATAAACGAAGTGGAAGTATTCCTCCAATTTATAGGCGAAGGAGACTTCTCCCAACCGTTGGATCAAATGACCACGCGTCACTTCGAAAAAAGATGCATCGCTTCGTACCTTGGAGCAAGTAAGGCAAAGCGTTGGGTAGCCCTACCAGGTACGCCTCGAACCGTATGCGGCATAATGACAAAATACATTCCAAGGCGGTTGATTTCCCTTGTTCATAAGGTAAAAAAGAAGCTAAATGTGTGCTGTTATCTAACGTTTTGAACTCGGAAACCGTATTTTAAGCTTATTCTAGTTCCAAAATCTTTCATTTTAAGATATCTTATGTTATACATGCACATAGGATGTTTTTACGTCATTTAGAGTTGATTTCTAACAGAAATTATACTTTTTTGCAGAAAAATTCCGAGCTAGGCTCATGACGCCTTCCCCAATCCCGAGATTGCCCTTAATGTAAAACGCACGTTTTGGTGTGATTTGAAGCCTTCCCAAGCTCTGCCACGTGTCTTCCATGTATTGAAGGTTGCCAATTCAACAACTAACCAACCAAAAGGTGTTTGAAATGGATGGCTCTCCACAAAGGTCTCAACTTCTTAACCACCTTGAAGTCCCTATAAATTCAGTAGCTCATTCTCTTCATTGAAAAATCCTGGAGTGATCATTTCAGCATTAGATGTCCATTTTCAGCTTATTTACGGTTTCTTTTTTAGTCTTTGAGTTGTTATTGTTTTAAACCTTGTTTATTTCTAGTTCACCCTTTATTTCTAGCTTGTTAGTCTTGAATTGTAAGCTTTCATCTTGTTTAATTAAAATTCCAGCAAGTTCTTTGTTACTCGTCTCTCTCTCGTTCTCATTACGAAGTTGTAATCACTCAACCTTGAGGAATCGACCGAGTATTGCTCCTCAATCTTGAAAGAGAACGGGTTAGGGTCATTCGGGTTATAATTATACCATTTTTAGCTTGTTTAAATTCTACTCATATTTTAATCATGTCTTTTACTTCCATTAACGTTCAATTCTGTTTTTCCTTTATTAGCATGAGCTAAATTTATTTTTCCAAAGCCCGGTTATGGATAGTTAGTTAAAGTTTTTAAAATCCAACAAGGCAAAAGGTGTTTTTTCTCCCATTTTACCACTTAAAGTTGTTTCCATAAGTTGAAACTTAATTTGGCAAATTAATGTTTTAACCAAGCATCAATACTGAAAGGGTAGATAATTTTTCACACTAGGTAAGTGAAAAACCTGTCACTTAAATCTCCCGGGTTCTCGGCGTCGCTCCGGCGTCCTTCAGCACGGACAGCAGCGGGCAACTCAACACTTTGCTACCACGATTATTCTCGATGAACAAAGCAGTTAGGCGACGTCCTCCAGCGGCCACCAACGACCAGTATACGTTTAGCTCGAGCCCAGTGACCTCGAGCTCATTTCTGCGGCGTCTCGTTCCTCCCGGCAACGTTGGGTGTTAAGTTGCATCATTGTTGCAACGTCCAACCGCTTTGGAGTCTATTTGGGCGTTGTTCCCTACTGTAAAATGCCAACAACAACGTTTTGTGCTATTCGACAATTACCCACACCCAAACAAAGCCTGATACGTGATACCCACCCGTGTACGAATTCGATTTGTGATACCCACTCTAATTGGCACTGGTTCACCGTTGACCAACCTCAAATCGAACCCAAATCAGCATTACCAATCACTCTTCAGCGTCGGACCAGCAAGCCTATGGCCTTTGAAACTTGATTTTGGGAACCCGAACATCCTGGGCATCGACCCACTCCCAACCCAAGAGGTTTTAGGGGGAGTTAGTAGGTAATGGATCACCTAAACTTAGTTTCGATCCAAGTTAAGTGTTTCTAACTTGAACTCTAATCAAGTTTGGATGCTTTTGGATTTAGGAACCATTTGACGAGCCTAGAAGCGCTTTGGAACTTTGTTTGTAAGTAGTTCTTACTTGGGGGATGTTTGTTGTATGAATATGTATGAATTGTTTAGTGCTTTCGGAGTGTTTATTATTTGTTAATATGTAAGTTGATTGTGTCATTGTCTATATTGGCTAATGGTTATAAGTAGTTGAGTCATAACATGTTGGTTCTGGTTGTTTATAATTTATTTGCTTTGCGTTGCATTGTTGGATTTGATACTTAGTGGTATTTCTGAAAGCATTATGGATTATGAATGGTTTTATCGTTGTATGGTTGTGTTCATAAAAGCATACTGAAATAATGTGGGAGAAATCTGTTGTGTTGCGCATGCATGTGGACCTGTCACTTCATTTTTAGCTTACTGTTTTTGGTTCTGGAAGCATACCGGTTTTATTGTGTGTTGAGTGTTGCATGGGTCATGGCCTAGAAAGTACGTAGTAGGACTCTGGTGAGAGTTTGGTCCTTAATGAAGTGAATAGGTTAGGTTGTGTTCTTATTACTATGAAATTTTTAGAGTGTTGGATGCATATATGGATATATGTCGGTTACGTCTCTTTTGTGAATTATCTGCGCTGTGGTGCGTAAAGCATGTTGAGTGTTGAGAGATAGGTGTCCTCGTGATGTTGGATGGCCATGTCTGGATGATAGTGACATAGGTTTTGTGTATAACGTATGTTCCATTGTTGTGAGATAATTTTCGCATAGGTCATGGCCTAGAAAGTATGTAGTAGGACTCTGGTGAGAGTTTCGGGATGCAATAAAGTAAATGGAGAACTAACAAGGCCAAAAAGGTTGGCACGTCACTAGTTGGGTATCGAGGCTCCAAGTGCAAAGGTCGGGGATCGATACCCCAACTTGGTAGAGATGAGTGTCGAGGCTCCGGGTACAAAGGGTCGGAGGTCGGCACGGTGATTCTATTTTTGTTGAATTAGTATTGGGTCTTGATGTGGTGGCGGTCAAGGACCAATACATTGAGTAGTCGTCAATACCTTGGGGATAAGTGTCAAGGGTCGATGCACAGTTCAAGGCTTTGGGGATAAATGGCAAGGTCGAACGCCAAGCCTCTGTAGATGAGTATCGGGCCTTAGGGATAAATGGCAAGGGCCAATACGATTCGAGGAGTTAGACTTGGAGGACTAATATAATGTGATGCACAGTTTGAAGCCTTCGGGATAAATGGCAAGGTCGAACGCCAAGCCTCTGTAGATGAGTGTCGGGCCTTGGGGATAAATGCAAGGGCCGATACGATTCGAGGAGTTAGACTTGGAGAACTAACATAATGTGATTGGTTAGGAGTTACTTGAGGGCCAAGGACCAATACGATGAGTAGTAGTTGAGGCCTTGGGGATAAATGTCAAGGTCCAACATCGAGCACCGTAGAGAAGTGTCTATGACTTGGCTGCACGAGGTCAGGGGTCGGTACGACTCGAATGAGTTAGTTTTGGAGGAATCAAGAAAGTGAACGAGTGAGTTAAGATGTGAGGATGAGTTTGACATGTATGGTTCAAGTTTAGTTAAATTTATGCATAAACTGCTTAATTTAGTATGCTCCCTTTTCATTTAAGGGTCGAAGTAAATGATAAGCATGATGTGTAGATTTTTTGATAAACAAGATGTGTTGATTCTTCGATAAGCATGTTGTTTGTGCGTGACCTTCAGGTATGGGCTTCTTACTGAGTACCGTGGTTGTACTCATCCCTCTCTTTTTCCCCCTCCAGTTTTGCACGTATCGAGCTAACTCTTGGAATAGTGATGGCGAGTAGGAGGCTCGACTAGAGAGACCATTTAACGTTGTATTGTTAAGTTTCATTTTGGATAGGATAGTTATACTTGTTTATTTGTAACTTGAGTCTGTTATTAGATTAATAAATTGTATTGTTAAGTTCCATATTTAAAGGGTTTTTAGGGCCAGTTTGCTATTCTATTGAGAACGTTAATTTTGTTTAGCTACTTGAACTGTGGTGATGTAACCTATTGAGGATATTTATCAGGATAATGCATTTGCTCAAGCTGAACTTCAGTTAGCCTTTGCTTTGCTGCTTTCCGAGAAAGTTAGTTTTGTGTAGTAGCTAGTTTATGATTAGTGAAGATTTCAGTGAAAAGATTCTATAAGGTTGGTTTGTTATTAAATTATTAACTGAGAAGAATTTGAGTCTTGTTAGAGCATTAGTGTGGTTTGATTTGTTTATTGTAAGCTCTTGTAAGTGTTATTAATCAGAGTAGCGTAGTCGAAGCATAGTGAGAATTTGTCATAGTTTAATTCTCTAGCACGAGTGGGACTTTTCGGTGGCTTTTAATAACGGTCCCCGTTGGGATGTTGAAAATCCTGGGGCGTTACAGTTGGTATCAGAGCGGAGTTGGTCCTGTAGACTGACTTAGATTCTAGGTCGTTTAGGTTATGGTCTTTCTTAGTCTCCTCTCCATCACCAGGTCCGTGAACTCATTATCATATGACTTATTGTTTATGGACTTATTATCCTCTTATGTTCAACTTTAGTTGCTTACGTGTAGCATTTTTGTGTTATGATTTGTTGTAAATGCTTGATGTTTATTTAGGCATAGGATGCTTCCATAGATGACTAAGTAGTTTGTGTTCAAATTCGAGTATACTTCATGGAGTTGTGGTTGCAATAGTTACTCTTTCACTAAGTTTAGTTCCTTTCTAAGTGCTTGACGGGACTCTACTCTTTTCGTTGGAATTGTCTTTATAGGAAGTATTCTATACTGCAATGTTTTAGCTTGTACATTGTGTGACTTAAGGTGAGTCATTCCCTTGTTCTTGTTGGCTGTTAGCGAGTGAGCCTTGGGTTGAAAGTGTTGGATTATTGGTTGTTCGTCGATTAAGCAGTGGAAGTGGAAAAGTTCTCTGTTATTCATTGAACCTATCGGAGTTCGAGATTTTTATTTAAGGTCTAAGGAAGATTTGATGGCACACCAAAGAAATTAGATGTTGGGTCATTCCTTGTTCCCCATGCCGAGTTAAAGTTGGAAGTATTAAGTTGTTGTTGTAGGTCCTCACACCGTCCGACTCGGTGTTAGTTGTTAGATCAATAGTGATGTTCGGGAAAGCTCTTTAAATGAAGTCGACCAAGAGTTAAACAACTCCCTTAAAGGCAAAAGAGAAGCAATGACAACGAGTCAACTTAAGTAGGTAAAAAAAATAAAATAAATAAATAAATAAAAAAAACTCTTCAACTCATAGTAGGACATGTTAAGATCTTGGTTACAGAAGCCAAAAATTTGAATAAAGCAAGAAACGTTCCTTAGTAAGGTTGTTGCAAGGAAGAAACCAACGGAAAATCTATGGGTCTAGGTACAACACCACGAATCGCTTGACTAGTCAACTTTCGAGGACGAAAGTTTTTAAAAGAGGGGAGTCTGTAATGCCCCAGCATGTAGAGTATTACGACAAGTCAACTTTCGAGGACGAAAGTTTTTTTAAGTCGCGGTATCAGGTTAGTTTTATTTTAAGATTTAATTTGTGCCTTTGAATTTCTCCTTTATTTTCGTCGTGAAATTCTTGGAAATTCTCATTTTTTAGTTTTAATTTTTGTAAATCGGAATCAAGTTTATTTTGTTGGAGTTGGATAAATTAAGTTTTATAACTTTTGGAAATTCGATTTTCTCCCTTTTCAAGTTTATTCTCGGGTTTTAATATTTAGCCAATCTCTAAAATAAATTTCCCAACCTTTTTAAAATGGGTTTTCTATTATGGAAAATCTTTATAATTTTTCTTAAAATTGGGGATTTGGGCTTTTTGGGTTTAAATAAAAATTGGGATAAAAAAAAGAAAACAAAAGAAAAGAAAATTAAAGAAAATGTTTGAAAACAAAAGAAACCCTAAAAGGCTCTCATGTGACGCCCGAGATGAGAGGTACATGAATGAACCGATACCACATCCGAATGAGAGGGACCCTGAGATCATTGAAGAATGGTCAAGAAAGGCTTAAAAGAATTGATAGTCACTACCTATACCAACAAAATGCACCTTCCTTTTCGGTGGCTCAATCATAAGAACTCAAAAGTTAAGCGTGCTTGGCTTTGAGCAATCTTGGGTTGGGTGACCTCCTAGTTGCTTTACTAAGAAGTATGTGAGTATCTGTAGGGGCAGTCTATGCTCTTCTAAGTGGCTCGGGACTTGACGGTGCTGCAGCCACAGTAAGCTACGGGAATCTAAGAAAATAAGTGAAATGAGAAATATAATATTAAAGAGGATCTATTGAGAATTAAAGGTAATGTGTTAGAGTTAGAAAGAATCATTTTAGAAATGTTTCTTAGAATTGAGAAATGCTTTATGATTTGAGATAAACGTTTGAGAAAGTTATGAAATGTTATTTAGAAATAAACTTTAAAAATGATTTTAGGATTTCAATGAAATGTTATTTGGAAGAAAGAAATTATTATTGATTTGAGAAATTTTGAAAAGTTTTTAGAAGAAGAAAAGAAGAATTTTTTAACTGTTTATAAGATTGAGAATTTTATACATAAAGTAGCTTTAAAACCACCATGTTATTGTATCCATGTGATATCTCGTAGGCTATATGAATATGTTTAGTATACCCTGAAATACAAAATCTTTGGGACCATTTGACTCCGCGCGTTGAGAGAATTATTATGTTGTGTGTATTGAGATTACTCTGCGCCAGTAGACCATAATAGAATATGGATACATGTGTGGTATTCAGTTTTATCTAGTTTGATTTATATTTGAAGGAGATTGTTTTACGTGTTTTTAGAATGTGCTTTTAGAGTAGATCGAGAAGTTGGCGTTACTAGGTCATAGGGGACACGGGGAAATGTTAGGGTGATTAGGGCCAAATCCAGATTCCAAATCCTGGTCCCAATCATGAGCTTGGAAGTGTTGCTTGTTGGTTGTTCTGAAAGTAGTGTTACACGTTTATTATGAGAAAGTTTACTTCGTTTTTCAGTTGCTCAAGTTTTATGAAGTTTATTATTTCAGCTTTATAGAAATTGGTTTCTAGTTACTTATGTATAAAGTTTTATGTGAAACAAGTTTTATGATAATATTTTCTTATTAACTTACCACTCACTATTTATCATTTGTTTTTTCTCCCAAGTTGTACCTGAGTTTCTGATTTTCAGGAGATAGTAGATAAGCTTCTGCCATCCAGAGTAGTTTAAGAATTCCATATCATTGTGTACATAGAATAGTTTGTTTGTAAGAAGTTTTATATGCACCTTTTGATAGGAAAGAATGTTAAAAGTGTATTTAAGAATGGTTGTTTGATTATTATTTTAATGTGTATCCATTCAGAGCTTGTTGGTCAAACTTAGGTCAAAGTTAAGAGGTTGACCATGGACTCTATAGCTAGTCGGGGTCTGTGATTGACGTTGCTCCTTCTAGGACTAGTTGGTGTTCTGGTAGAGGTCATGTTAGGTCAGTCGATTTGGATGCCTCATGCCCGACGATGCAGTAGATCAGCTCATTTCTTCAGGTTGGGGTCGATAAGCCACTTTCCCTTCTTGGGGTCTTGGAAAATTGAATGAGTTGACTCTACTTTGGCTTGCTCCACAGCAGAGAGACAAGCCTTCACATCGACAATGTCAACTATTGTGTAGGCTACAATGGTCGAGTTGACAGGTTGGTCAACGCTCTGTCCAGATCGGGTGCGGGTATGCCCCCATCCAGCAAGTGTGGGGTGACGAGGTGGAAGGAGAGGTACCTGCTCATATCTTTTGTCGGGGGCTAGTGGGTCATGTGGCTGAGGGGGGATCCGCTGGACGGGTTTCAGTTCGGCCGTTCACTTGACCCTCAACAGTCTAGTGATCTTTAGTTCTGCATACTTCATCGGCCCAACCAGTCTGAACGCAATCCCTTAAGGTCCCAAGATGTGGGAGTAAGGCCTCCGAGTGTGGGTGCGTCGGGCCTCCTTGTGCCTCCCAGTAGGGACGGTAGTGCGAGACAGTTGAAAGCGAGTAGGAATTGCTTATAGCTCAGTTCAGCTAAGGTAGGGAACGACTATGAATAAGTTGTCGACTTTCCACATACGACGTTAAATGTTTGATCACAAATATGACCAAGTTGCGAACCTCGGCTCGAACTGAAGGCTAACCTGAAAGACGACCTGGAGCATGCTAAATAAGAGACTTGGGATATAGGCAAATGGTCTCCATTTATACGCGAGGTCCTTGACAACTTTCTCGTCAAGGCTTCAATCGCTCTTTAATTTGGTCACGAATCACGACAAGCTTTCATGGAGTCTGTAGGACAATAAAGCTGAGTCGAAGACATCCATGTTGGTTAAACCAAAGAATGGGTACAGGACTCGAAGGAGACTTAGTCAGCTCGGCTAATGGGCGTCGGCTTGATAGTAAGTTCCAATATCGACGTGATGAAAGTTGTTGTTGTTTACTCAATGCAACATGTAATTTCCTTTCCAATAAGAATGCGCCACGTGTAAGGTTGATAATTCACCTACAACAACCGAGAACACTGAAAGATCTAACTAGGTTGCTAAAATATTATTTCTATTTTTGAAGTTTTAATTTTTTTTATCTTAGAAAGTAAAACAACTAATCGAGATAATACAAACACGTTTTTAACGTGGTTTGGTTTCCCAACCTACTTTACGAGGCCGCTGCTAGATAATAAGAGTAACAATCAAAAGTTAATACAATTCACAATCAATATTGAATTATTCATAAAAGAACCCACTTCTTAAATTGTGTTGCAATACCTGATCGACTCCTTGTTCAATTAGATCTTTTAAAACACAAGCTCCCCTTGTGTTATAGACTATCGCTTAAACTCCCTTCAACGGTGGATGCGTCTTCTCTAGGACTTGACAGAAATCTCACAAAAGTAAAATAACTCATAGAATTGCACTTATCGGATTACATAAAAAATTCTCTCTCAAAATATCACACCATAAACAATATTTGAACAATTATAAAGAATAAACAAACTTTTCTTGCTTCACACTCATTATCTTGATATTTTCCATGACTACACACTAAATAGACAAGAAAATTGACATGAGAAACAAAGTGAATTTTCCATAATTCCAATTAAAACACGAATCCCTCCGTACAATAATTAAAACACAATTCTCACCTAATCAGTAAGTAAGACATTAAAAAAAAAAAAAACTAGCGGTTGGAAATATTTAAGACCTCAAATTCAAATTAAAAAATACAAACAAAAAATTGAATGAGGCACATCAAATAAAGAAAATAAATTATTAAATAAAACTAAATGTTTTTTTTTTTACCAAAAATGCCAATAAATAAAACTCACTTCAAACACCAATTTACTTATGGACCGATGTATACTGTTAATTTAATATGACTTTTTATAGGCTAAAAATAAATATCCTTTTTGATATGTGAATTTAACCAAGGGTATTGACAGCACGAATGGCTCAATCATGTCAAGTGTTCATATTCGTCCTTTATACCTCATTCAGGTCACCATTGGTAGGAAGCCATTCATACGTTGCAACGCCAATGCCAACACCCATCTATGTCAATTGTACGAAATCGTATTGTGCTTCAACAGAGACAACTTTACTCTTATCGACTGTGACCATAGCAACACCCAAGCCTTTGACATGCAATGCCCCAACCAGTTCGTTTTTCGTCGCTATTGGGGAGTTGAAGGACTCACTCGACTATCATTTCTTCTTTCTATGCTTTTTTTGATCTTGTTTGCTCTTTCCGATACTGTCTTTGTCTATATTTCTTTGAAAAATTGCAGTGGGTAGCAAAAATCTTGTGTGTATTTCAAAATATGTCACATGTTTTTTGAATTTTAAAAGATCACAAAAATTGTCACTTATTTCAGTAGTATATTAGATACTCATAGAAGTAGTACATCATATCAATAGTATATTAGATGTATATCACATACATATTGCACAGACACTCATATAAGTAGTATATCATATGTATCTCACATATATATTGCAAGTATATCACATACTCATATCACTAGTATATCAGATGTATATCACATAAACGTATGAGTAGTAAGATATATTACATATGTATATCATTTGGATAAAGTTGTCATTTTAAAATTGGACGTTTTGGATTTCGAAATGAAAATAAATGATAGAGCGCAAGTGTATACCCGTCACAAGTAGTAAAACGGAACGAGTATTCTGAGTATTGATCCTCATGGACAAATGAAGTATTTTTAATGAAAATGATATTGATCAGTGACTTGACAATTGAATTTGGGGTGAAAAATATCAAGGATAATGTTGGTTTTGGTATTTTAAGACTCAATGCAGTAAACTCAGCTCCGTTTCTTCGAATTATCCAAAAATACAACAATTTTTTTCCAACTAGGTGCCAGACGCCTCTCAATATTTTTCATCAGTTTTGCTTCGTCATCTTCTTATGTCTAAGTGATTTTGAAGGTATAAGTTCTTCCCTAGTATGTCTATTAGAAAGTTGAACTTAATTTAATAAAAACCAACCGTAACCTGAGGTCGAGGTACTATGTCTAGGCTACTCGAGCGAAATCTTTACGTCTAAAGTATTTCTATCCAAAGTTAAATCATTAAACTTGTGAAAATGTATCAACCCTTTCAGTATTGATGTTTAGTTAAAACATTAATTGGCCAAATTAAGTTTTAACTTTATAAAACAACCTTAAGTGATAAAACAAAGAGAAAAACGTCTTTTGCCTTGTTGGATCTTAAGAACTATAGCTAATCATCCATAACCGGGCTTGGTGAAATAAATTTAGCTCATGACTTTAAAGGAAAAACATAATTGAACATTGATGGAAGTAGACGATATGATAAAAAGATAAATATAATTAAAACGAGCTGAAAATGGGTGAGTTACAATCCGAATGATCATAACCCGTTCTCTTTCAAGATTGGGGAGCAGTACTCGGTCGATTCCACAAGTTTGTGTGATTACAACTTTGTAATGAGAGAGAGAGAGATGAATATCAAAGAACTTGTTGGAATTTTAATTGAATAAGATCAAACTTACAATTGAAGAATAACAAGCTGGAAAATAAAGGAAGAACTTGAAATACGCAAAGGTTAAAACAATAACAACTCAAAACTTAAAAGGTAAAACACAGATAAGCTGAGAGTAAACTGTTTAAAGCTATGATACTAGAGGATGATCATTGAAGTGAGGGGAGCTACTGTAATTATAGGAACTTCAAGGCGATTAGAAGGTTGACACATTCATGGAGGGTCATCACTTTACAACACCTTTTAGTTGGTTTGTTGTTGAATCAATGATCATCGATTCATGGAAGACACGTGGAGAGGCTTGGGGAAGCTTCAAAACACACCAAAATTTGCGTTTTACATTATGGACATTCTCGGAATTGGGGAAGGCGCCAGGCGCCTAGCTCGGTATTTTTCTGCACAAAATTGTAATTTCCGTTAGAAATCAACTCTAAATGATGTCAAAACGTCTTATATGCATGTATAACCTAAGATAACTCCAAATGAAAGGTTTTGGATACTAAACCAAACTTAAAACACAGTTTCTGAGTGTAAAAACAGTAGAAAACCATCTAAAAAGGTAGTAGACAAGGGAAATCGCACCCCCAAACTTGGCTTTTTGCTTGTCCCCAAGCAAACATAACCGAAAAAATCTCTCTTAGATCACATGCAACAATCATAAGCAACATCGAACATAAGGGTAGACTAGACCTGCTTTTCATATGGTGTCTCGGGAAAGATCATCAAAACCTTATTGTCTTTATATCTTCAAAAGCCAAATTACCATAAGCCAACAAAGTTCAAAACAATAAAAAGTTTCTTAAAATCTTTCCCTATTTCAAAACATGAAAACTTTTTAACAACGTTAACGAATATGTAGGCTCTCTTTTTTCACCTAAGACTTTTACATTAAAAGGAATAGCTACTTGCCTCTGTGGGAATTTCGTCCACAGTTTTGTAGAGGCCAGCTTTCGAGTAACAACTGGTCATAACATATCTACGGTAGATTGCACGATGTTACACTAGACCTAATTGCTATCCTCGAAGCTGCTTACGCCACTCGACTTAAGCTACAACGAGTGTCTATAGTGATAAAAATAAAGACATTTTCTCACCAATCTTTTTTCTTACCTCTCTTCTTTTTCTCTCACAATTTAAATCTTTTCCCCATTCTCTTTTTCTCACAAGGAACAAAGACTCTTTTATTTTTTTTCCTCTTTTTTTTCTTTTTCTACCTTTGTTTCCTTATAAAGACTCTTTTTATATGCATTTTCTTTCTAGTGACTCTTTTTCGTAAAAATAATAGCATGTTCTTTCAAGAACGGAAACTAGCATTTTCTTTCTAAAAGCAAAAGACTGTCCTCCCAAACTGAAGAGAGACAATGTCCTCATTGGGAAAAGATTTTTGAAGAGGTAATGCAAAAATCAAGGTAAAAGAGGACAAGGACTTCATGGAACATTGAAAAAGTTTTAAGTTTCAAAAGCAAGAAAAGCAAATAAAACATTTTATTGAAAATAGCTTGGTCACAAATGGCTCATGGCATTTTCGGACAAAAAGAAAACAAAGTTTATCTAATCCTTAAGAATCATCATCGACGTGAAAAATAAGAAAAGGCATTCCAAAATGTTAAATGAGATGAAAGTTGCAACATGCTTTTTTAATAACTATACTTCGCTAAGGCCTAGAATGAGAACATAATCGAAGCAGGAAGAAACTAGATGGTCATATTTTCACATTTAAACTCATAAATAACCAGAAAAGATTTACAATACCATCCTACCAAAACCTAACATGCAACTAAATTCCAAAAAATAATATAACGAACATAAAAAGAATGAAACTTCCCTCAAAGTGGTGGTTGTATATAGCAAGCTCTCCAAGCGATTTGACTAGCCAACCTCCTGGTATCGTGAAACATTACTTCCCATTCCATAAATATATACCTAATTACCTTCCCTACTTCCATTTGCTGTTCCACTAGATAAATCTACCGAACCGGCCCGTTTTCTCGAAATTTCGACCATGGTGACAGAGGGAGGCGCCATACGCCTTGCCTAATTTTCTACATTCAAACTCTCATCAACTTCCATGCTACGCACCCTTGAACTTCCCTCTTTATGTTCTCCCTGCTGCCTCTCCTACCGGTGTCTCAATCCATCAAAATTTACATTACCTTATTTGCATGGGATCTCCTTTCCTTTATTTTCAGCATTCACGTGATCTTTCTTCTGGACTAAAGGTTCTAAAGGAAGATGTGGGTTACTAGGGGCACTATAAAGGGAGACATAGCGATGAACTTTTTGATTGGAAAGGATGGTTGGGTTTTAGATGTAGTAGTGGGAAATTGAGGAGGCTCAAGAGGTCTCAATTACATTCCAAAATCCGACCTTGTGAAAACATAGGACCCGGTTGATACCCACTCATCGGCATCCCTCCTAAAAACATAAACTGAGATGAAGGGTGAGGGATACTAACTATAGGTGGGGAAACTTGGCATAATTAAACAAATTTTGGCTTAATCTGAATGAATGTTGCAGCTGAACAACATGGTTTTGGAGGGGAAATTTTTATTTTGATGATAAATAGGCTGAATATCTATCGCGAACTGGTTGGAAACGAACAAAGTGGGAGGAAACAAATGATACATATCAGAAAAAATTATTCCCGAGTTGCTGCTGAAAACTGGTTGGAAGAGGGTCAAAACGTTGTTGAAACGTGCCCAAATAGGTTGTTTTGAGTCCATACCAATGACCCATCATATTGGTTACTTATTAAGATTTGTTGCAACGTCGAGTTAGCGATAAATGACCGGAAACTCCCAATTGCTACTGTTGGGCAAAAAATCTGTGTATTGGGAGTTTGAAAATTCAAATTTTTGGAGCTTGGGAGATGAGAACTTATGGGTATTATGGTCGATGACGGGGGAAGATGGTGCTTTGAGAAGATGAAGTCATGGATGATGTAGAAAACTCGAATGAGAAGGATGGAGAATTTTTTCACTTTCACATCTGTAAAAACGCAAACAGGAGGGAACAAATGGAGCTGTTTTTGGGTCAAAGAGAAGAGGAAGGGGATGATGTGTCCTTTTTTTTAGATTAGGGTTTAAGAATTTAAATTAATTAAACAAAAACCTACGTGGAAAAAAAAAAGAGATAATGTCTGTGGAGGGCTGTTTTAGAAACTTATTTACACAAATGTCTAAATTTTTCTAATTTTACACTTTTAGATTTCTGCATGTAAGATTTTATTTTAATTCCGATTTTACATTTATTTATTACATTTACATTTATTATAGTTATTTTTTTTAAAATATAAAAGATTTAATTCCATAAATTATTCTCGTAATCCTTCATTATTGTGACCACATACTAATTTTCAACACAAATCCCTTAATTCACTCATTCAAAACCTTAATTTAATCCTTCAAAAAGATTGATTTTCCCTTAATTGACTCCCACATTGGTGCTCAATCTTCAAAGACAATTCAAAATCACATAAATGTCTTTTGAAGTCGCAATAAACATATATATTCAAAATCACTATAGTATATATCCGCATATCTGCATATATACAAGTTGAGTTATAAGATATATTCACTTATATATCCGCATATATACATTCAAAATCACTATAGTATATATCCGCATATCCGCAGATATACAAGTTGAGTTATAAGATATATCATAATCAAATCACTATAATATATATCCTCATATATACAATATTTCATACGAAATCAAAAATCGAAAACAACCGTTGGAATGCAAACCTTTCAATCGGGAGATGAACTGCTCTAGTGACTGGGAAAAATGGAGGCGGTCGGAGATGAAGGCAAGCAAACGTCGGCCGGAGACGAAGGCAGGCAGAAACGACCGGAGAAGAAGAACCAATGGAAATCTCCTTTCTAAGGGGATAAACGCAGACAAAATGCTCTTGCGACAAAGAAAAACAGACCCCGCCGAAGAGCAAGGCAAACAGCGACGGACGGTCAGAGAAGAAGAACGGAGGGTTGGAGGAAGAAAAACGAACAGTTGGAGGAAGAAAAGAAAAACAGACGGTCGGAGGAAGAAGAAAAGGGTGGGTTTCGAAAATGGATAGTTTTTTGGGGTTTTGAGATTTTTTTTTATTTTTAAAAGTATCATTAACACAGTTTAAGGGATTTGACCTCCCAATTTATCAATTATAGATTTCAATAATTATTTAATATTGAGATTGATCCTTAAAATGACATACTAGTAATTTATGTGATGAGTACCATCTAATGAGGGTAATTTCACGACAAAAATATAAATTCTATACTTTTCAATCATTTTACGTAATTATGATTTCTAAATAGACCATCTATGTATTAATCCAAAAAAAAAAAAAAATTCAAACAATTAAAAGCCCAGTTCCCTTAACTTTTAATCAAGCCCAAAACACATATACTCTTTTTTTTAAAACATCCTAAATTTGATTAAAAACGAAAAATTATCGCACCCTCATTTATTTTAAGTCAAAACTAACTCCCAAAATTAAAATCATGATTTTTCGAATTTTTGGAAAAGGTTGAGGTGCCAGCGCCTTCCATAAAAAAAAATTTCAATTTTTCAAAATTTTGCGTGAACAACTTATTAAAACCTTAATCTTAGCCAAAGTAACCTATCCACAATTGAAAATAGTTTTATCTTTTTAAATTTAAAACAAAGAGAAAACTAACCTAACATAAACTGACTTAGGATAAAATAATAATAATAAAAACTAAAACCTAACAATCTACCTGACAAATAAATTACGAACTACACTCAAACAAGAGAAAAGTAGAAATACGGATAAGAAAACTCCCCGATGGTGCAGGCTCAAATTTCGGCTACAAGGTCGTATTTGGTCTTGGAATTCTCGTGACAATCTCATATGCTTTTAAGACCGCTACTCAAATGATTTCTTCCCACTCAACCATGGGAAAATGTTTGGTTCTTAGTAGTCTGAAACTCTATTGGTGGATCCAGTTGATTTATCACCTATAAGGGATCTATAATTGACCATTTAGTCTGAGAATCCAGCCAAGGTGTCAGGTGGCTCTCATTGCACTTGCCCCTTTCTTTATGGTTTTTTTTTTTTTTAATTCATCCTGCACTATGAAAATACACATATTAAAAAGTTCAGAAAAATAAAAGACTGGAATTTAAATAAGCACTAAACTAAAACTTCCCTCATATAGATTTAACTTTGCAGAACTTTTGGAGTTTTCAGACTTTCAACTGATTTCCTCGAGCTCATTCAATCTTCCTCCAGCTACAACCATGTCATAGTTTTTATCTTCTTTAAAGCCCAATATGCTTCGTGGTTCAGCTCGAGGGGTAGGTTTGATACTTTTCTACAATTACTGTAAGTGGTGGGTTTGAGGCTACTACAATCTCATCATTTGAAATTATACCATTCTCTTCCTTTTCTAATCCATTATCCTCCTTCTGGGGATGAATATTCAACACCCCCTTATATATGTCCTGCTTATCCTTTAAAACTTGTTGAGGGAATGGAGAGAGTGGTTCCAAATTTACGAGCACTGGGTTTGGTTTATTGCTACCTCATATTCATCTTTTAGTTCAATTACCTCAACCGGCTGCTTTGGCTCAACTTCTTTCTCCTTCTCTACCTCGTTGGTCACATTAAAGATTTCTGGATCATCATTTTCCACTTGGAACTCTAGGTTCTTCATAAACTAGCTCGTCCCCTGGGTTCGCTGCCTCAATTTGCTCTTCTTCTCGCATTGGGGATTCCACGTTAGTAGGAAACACTTCTTGTGTAATGTTCCTCACTCATGGACCAACTGCCTCATTCGGATATGCAGGTTGCATATTGCTGCATCATTTCTTACCATAAATTTCATCATCATCTCTTCAAAACTGCAACTTTGCGACATTTGCACTTGTTCTGGCATCTATTGTTGATCGTAGTCTTGCTGAGGCTGCATCGAGAATTCTTGTGGGAATGTTTGCTCATATTGCTGGGTAGGATGAGACTAATTTTCATCATATTGTCTTCCGCACGAAAAATTTGAATGATCTCCCTAACCTTGGTTCAAGGTGTTCGGACAAGGGCTTGAATCCCAATGATTCTGTTGTTGACCTACAAAATAATTAGAATTATGATAGGATGGACAATAATCAAATGGATGGTTATCACCACAATATATACCAGGAAATTGATTTTTGTGAGCTATGGGAAAGTTAGCTCCCCTTGCTTTTTTGTGCTGCATTCGAAAATTGATGGAACTGGAGCATTCCAAGATGAAAATGAATCTATCAGAAGCACTTTTTGTTGGATGAAAGAATAAAAGTATTTTCCCTACTTTTTTTTTCAAATTTCGGTTTCTATGTTCTGTTCTCTTCTCAATTGATGAAATGTTCTTTTAATTTCAAGATCGAAGGGCAACAGAAATGAATCCATGCTCATGAACTGAACAACAACCTTCAAGGTTTTGTTGTAAAATTAAAAACTTTTTAAGAACGGAAACAACAATTAGAAAAATCGATGACAAAAATTAATAAAAGATTAAATCAAATTGGTCTCCGGTAACGATGCCAAAAACTTGTTTGGGATTTTGGTATGAAAATAAATGATAGAGCGCAACTGTACACCCGTCACAAGTAGTAAAATGGAATGAATATTCCGAGTATCGATCCTCAGGGACAAATGACATCTTTTTAATGAAAATGATATTGATGGGTGACTTTGCAATTGAATTTGAGGTGACAAATATCAAGGATAATGTTGGTTTTGGTATTTTACTACTTATTGCAGTAAACCCAGCCTCGTTACTTCGAATTAGCCAAAAATACAACAATTTTTTTCCAACTAGGCGCCAGACACCTCTCAATATTTTTCATCAATTTTGCTTCGTCATCTTCTTATGTCTAAGTGATTTTGAAGGTATAAGTTCATCCCTAATATGTCTATTAGAAAATTTAACTTAATTTAATAAAAATCAACCGTAACCTTAGGTCGAGGTCCTATGTCTAGGCTACCCAAGCGAAATCTTTATTTCTAAAGTATTTCTCTACTAATTTAAATCATTAAAGTTGTGAAAATATATCAACCCTTTCAGTATCGATACTTGGTTAAAAGATTAATTGGCCAAATCAAGTTTTAACTTTATAAAACAATCTTAAGTGATAAAAGAAGAGAAAAACACTTCTTGCCCTGTCGAATTTTAAGAACTTTAGTTAATCATCCATAACCGGGCTTGGTGAAATAAATTTAGCTCATGACTTTAAAGGAAAACCACAATTGAAAGTTGATGGAAGCTAAGTAGACGACATGATAAAAAGATGAATATAATTAAAACGAGCTGAAAATGGGTGAGTTGCAATGCGAATGAACCTAACCCATTCTCTTTCAAGATTGGTACCAGTACTCGGTCAATTCCACAAGTTTTTGTGATTACAACTTTGTAATGAGAGAGAGAGAGATGAATGTCAAAGAACTTGCTGGAATTTTAATTGAATAAGATCAAACTTAACGAATAACAAGCTCGAAAATAAATGAAGAACTTGAAATAAGCAAAGGTTGAAACAATAACAACTCAAAACTTAAAGGGAAAACACAAATAAGCTGAGAGTAAAGTGTCTAAAGCTTAAAATGATCACTTGAGGATGATCATTGAAGTGAAGGGAGCTATTGTATTTATAGGAACATTACGGTGTAGAAGCTTTAGACATTCATGGGGAGCCATCCCTTTACAATACCTTTTAGTTGGTTTGTCATTGAATTAGCAATCATCAATGCATGGAAGATACGTGGAGGGGTTAGGGCAAGCTAGATTGTGAGTAAGTAGACAAGCCCGATTTAGGCTACCCACACCTTGGCGAGCTAGATCTAAGTTACCCACACCCCTACGAAGTCAATTTTGGTGGTAATGAGTAATTTGAACCCTCTTAGAATTGATTTCGAAGGCTGAATAGTGTACGTAACTTGCCGTATTTTTCTGTTTTAGTACTTAGGTGTGAGATTGACGCAAAACTTAAGGGCGCGGTTGTGAGTAAGTAGACAAGGGGCGTGTGCGTGCGATAATGTGTGTCAGATGGCCTCTAATGTGCTGTTTTTGTGATGTTCGATATTATTTTTGATACGTTGATGTGTTAGGTAGCTCTCGGTTGTGGTAATCTGTATTCTTGGAGTATTGTTGAATATTTGTCGGTGATAATGGTGTAATTTCTACCTTGCTAAATTGCTGAGAATTGCTGTAGGGATGTTTGTTGTTTGAATATGCATGAATTGTTCGGCGTGTTTCGTGTGTGTATTATATCTAGCAATGCTTATTGAATATTGATGTTGGATATTAAGTGTTTTGGGTGAACTGTGTTGGGCTCTAATTGTTTAAAATTTGTTTGGCTATGCTTGTTGTGAAAAAAACTCATTGTGGAGCTGTTGTTAAGAAATGTCATATTGTGAAAGCATGATTGGTTTATCATTCCATCATTAGAATGTTGTTTATGTTGTGGAAGCATACTGAATTGTGTTTGTGTGCTGAAAGATGCATGGGTCATGGCTTAAGAAAGTATATAGTAAGACTCTGGTGAGAGTTGGACTCTTTGAGAAAGTGAATGGGTGAGTGTCAGGGCCTCGGGTATAAATGGTCGGGGGCTGATACGTCACTAATTGAGTATCGAGGCCTCAGGTGAAAATGGTCGAGGGTAGATGCGATGAGTCTTTTGGGAGGAAAGCTATTGGGGCCTTGGGTAAAAATGGTCAAGGGCCGATAGATGGTGAAGTCATCGGAGCCTTGGGTAAAAATGGTCGAGGGCCGATGCGGTAGTGTCGGGGCTCTGGGTAAAAATGGTCAGGGGCCGACTCTACTCGAAGAAGTTAACTGTGGAGGGCTAGGATAGCTGTGATAATCGTAGAGGTACTTGAGATGTTAGGGAGACTCGAGGTCGGTAGTTAATTTGTTCATGGTTGTGGTTGTCGCCGAATGTTATAGAGTGTGCCTATGTTTGATTACATAATGTGATGAAGAGCATGACTATGAATGTTTTTATGATTTTGTTGAGCATGATGTGTGCGTGTGTTGGTGAGGGCTACTTACGGAGTATATTTATATACTCACCCCCCCCCCCCACCCTCTGCAATTATTGTTTCAGGTGAAGGATTTGTTGGCGACCATGGTGATGAGACGGAAGAGACATGACGAGCGAGGACCATAGGCTGCGTAGTTACTTTTGCTTAGCTTAAGTTTTAGATGGTTAAGACCCTATGTTTTGGTCGATAAACTATTTGACCTTATCTGAATAATTGGGAGGTTCCCACTTGTTGTTTATTTTATTTCGGGATAGATGTTTGTTTTAGTTTTCTTACATTCATTGAGTTTTGCATAGTTGGAATAATAAATTTGCCTCGTGAGGTTGTCCACGGATGTTGTTGATTGATGTTCTATAGAATTGATTCATTGTTAAATTGATGAGAGGTGAAGCTTGGTTTTATATATGTATTGTACAGGGAGTTGACACCTCGTGTTTGGGGTTAAGTTTAAATAGTTGGGTAGTTAACGAGACCTAGAAGTGTGTGGGAAATTCTGGGGCGTTACACTAGTTCTTAGGAAACCTTTGTTAAATTTCATTCTTGCTTTAATCAAAGTTTATTTCATTTGTATTTTATTCTAGTTCAGTCCTTTACCATTTTCTAACGAGTTTCAACTCCCTTCAAGTTCAAAAGAGAAGGTTAAGCTAGGGCTCGTTATACTTTGTTATTATTTAAATTCGATCAATGAAAATTATTTCTTTTATTTCTTTGAGAATTTTTCTTCCTTCAATTATGTACTACTTAAGTTTTCAACCACTCCGTGGAATGCCTTAGAAAAATTAATTAATTTTAACATGGTGGAAAAAATCCAAGTTGCATTTGGTGCATTTCTAGGTTAGTTTCTAAATTTTTCCTTAAGTGATTTCTTATGTTAGCCGCTAGGAAATTGATCTCTACAGTGAAGCCTAATACTAGAGAACGTTAGGTTAGTAAAATATTAGGTAACTAATATAGAATGTTTCTTAGACATAAACGCATAAACCACGGTCCTAAATATAGGCTCTCTGGCCCGTAAAAGCAAATGAGTTGATGCGCATGCTAGGATTATAAGCACGAATAGACATTTGACAGTAGGTTTGGGCTCTGAAATAACCAAAAGTGATTCGTGATAATAGTAGAACTCAGTTTTCAAAAAACTGCTAAGTAGCATCTGACGCTTTCTTCATTAATGTGTATTTTCTTCAACAAGTAAGGCACAAAGTAAAGACGTTGTTTTTATATCGAAGCTTGATATTTGCAAAATCAACTCATGACTTTATCACCTATTTTTAACAATAAAACTCGATTACGACTGGAAACATTTCATTTCAATTCGTTTTCAAAGCAAAAGTACCTGAGGATTATTCGATCTTGGAATTACTTCCTTGTATTACTTGTTACCGTGTATGATTGCACCTTTCTCTTATATTTTGTGGTAAAGAATATCCCAACACTTACTTAGAATCCCTCATAGCTAGATACCGCATTTCGAACTCCATTGGTCTACATCTACCTTTAGAGGGTTAAACGAGTTATAATCCACCTAAAGGGTGTGTAATTCTCTATATGAAAATGTTCAAGTCTGGCTTTAGGCTACCACTCCATGATACAAGGAATGATTCATTCCGCATCGGAATACCACTCCACGATAGAATGAATGATTCATTCCGCATCAGAATTATTGGATCGGCATTAAATTAATATTTAGACTACTAAATTAATTGAGAAAGTAAAATACCTTTGTAGAATCTCTCCACAAGACCTTCCTCGCTATGACTCGAACAATAGACCAAAGTTGGTGGGAACTCCTTGAAAGAAACGAGTGAGAATTTCAACAGAATTTGTAGAGAATGATGATGTGTTTTGGCTCATCCCAAAGGTCCTATTTATAAGAGCTTGAGGTAGAATCTTTTTAATATCACATATTAAAAAGTTTTATTTTATTTGATTCTCATAATATTTTATTAAATATTATCCTTTGAACGTATCAATTATAGAATCTCATGCCAAATAAAATATTTTAATATCTCATATTAAAATTTTATATTATTTGATTCACAATCAAATAGTTATTTTATTAGTACTTCTTATATATTAATAAAATATTAATTTTACTTTAAATGTATCAAATACATTAATTCATTATTCTCTTTATTATTTAATGTATTTCAAATACTTTAATAATAATGAATTTGAACATTTCAAATTTTATTTTATTTTAACATAATTTTATCCATTAATGTTACTATGAGCTAGCAAGAGGACCTTATAGACCTACAGTTTATAAGCTCCAAGATATAAAATTAATTAATTAAATTCATTAATTAATTAACTTTCATTCGTTAACTAAAGTTTACTCTACTATAAACCTAGAGTTACATTCTTACACACTGTAGAGCAAGTTTGTCCATGAATATAATCATTACATGCAAGTCAATTCTTCACGAGTTTTTCAAAATTATAGCTGGGTCAAAAGTCCGTTTTACCCCTGTAATTACATCTTATACCTTAAGTATCACTGATCCTCTAATGAACAACCGTTTATGATCTGACCATAAACTAAGTCCTTCTCGAGCTAGTGAGTGGGTGGGGTAGATTGTTAAAGTCCTAAAAACAGCACTTAAGGGAACTACTCATCTATTTACCCTATAATGGGAATGAGTGAATTCCATTGTGTGAGATTATGTTCCCAGCTCCCTTTTGGTCACGTCCCAAAAATAGTACCCTTATTGAATCGGTTACCAAAACCATTCTACCCATGTAAATCACTTCGGATTAAGATCGAGTCACATATGATCATCCTGTGAAATAATTATCTTATATTTTAACGGATTTACTAAGAAAGATGAAATACTTCGTGATCCAGTCTTATACAAACTCATTGTGTATGATACCACCACTCACATGCCTCCACATGAACAATGTTGGATCAAATAATCTGTAACATTTACAAAGTGGGTCATATCAATAGTGTTACCAGGATAAGGCGCCCCACCTTATCAATATACTATAAGCTCCTTAGGTTATAATTTGAACACGATTCTCTTATATGTCAACTACATACTATTCAATATTACATTTATAACCTTGGATTTTCCCAAAATTTGATAATATTTATACATAACAAAATAAAATAAAATAATTAGAATTTACATACTACGAGGCTGTAGGGCATAAATACTAACACTCCACCCCTTAGGTAAGGAGTTTTTGAACAAAAGAAACCTTGTCCTTGCACAACTCACTTCCAATGGATGGGGGATCCTATTCGGGGTCAGAGTTGTATGGTGATTGGAGTGCTCAAAGGATGGCGATTTCATGCTACTGAACACAGATCAACTTCTTGCCTGCATCGAAGTGAATAAGGCACCAACGGCAAGAGACAGTTGTTAGGGTTGACTTTTTTCTAATAGAAACATGTGTCGGTAGCCCTGTTTGACCACATTTTTTACCCTTTTCCCATCATTATTTGCCAAAAAGAAGCACAAAACTTTACCTTTGAAGAACGTTTCTTCAACGGTTTCCACCCGAACACCACCACCGTGTCTTCCTCGCTATCCTCTTGGGTCTCGAGACCGTGCTTGTGGGAGCACCTCTTTTGGAATGAGAGGGAGTATTGAGAGAGCTTGAGAGAGATTCAAATGGGAGTTCAGTCTTTTTTGTTCTGTACCTCTGTTTTTGCATAACTGCAAAAGAGGAAAGCAAAAACAGTGATGTGGGGAGTTACCCACGTCACTTAACTGCCCACTCCCATGCAATTTTGTAGGGGAGTTAAATATTAATAATATTTATATATATAATAAATAAATATATATAATAATTGATTAATCATATTAATTAATAAATATTAATTAATTATTAATCTAATTAATAATTAATTAATATATATATATATATATCAAATAATTAACACTTAATTATTTATCACATAAATAGAATCATATTCTATAGCATTTATCTCGTATAACCTATAGTTCTAATGTACATCTTATGCACATTATTTTTAACGTATAGATTTAATATAAATCTTATTCATATTAATTTTATTTGAATCTCATTCAAATAATTTCTCTCATAATATATAGTTTTAATTTAGAATTAACTATATATTATAATGTATCAATATACATATATTCCCTTGAGAAATTTGAACAGTTCAAATTCTTCCAAAAACTGGATCCTCGTTTTACCCATTAAGACCTAGCAAGGGGATCTAATGGACCTACAGATTAGAAGCTCCAACGATACAAGATTAATCGGTCAAACTCATTTACCGAGTTAATCAACATTCGTTAACTACGGGTCACTCCACTAAATACTCGCAGTTGCACTCTTCTCACTACAGAATGTTTTCGTGTCCACGGATATACGACCATTAATGACGAGTCAATCCTTTACGAGTGCTCGTAACTCAAGTTGGGTCAAATTACCGTTTTACCCACGAGTTACATCTTACTCCTTAAATACCACTGCTTTTATAATGAACAACCCGGTTATGGTCCGACCAATAACCGGAAGTCCCTCTCGGGCCAATGAGAGGGTGGGGCCCCTTGTTCAAGTCCCGGAGTCAGCATTTAAGAGAACACTCATCTACTCCCCTAAAGTCGGGGAGGAGTGAATTCCATCTTGTGAAGTTATGTTCCTAGCTCCCCACTCGGTCTCGTCCCCAAAATGGTAGGAATATTGAGTCGGCAACTCGGGCCACTCAAACCTATACAGATCAAAGGACTAGCCCTCACGGGCAGGAGTCCATAACTCACTCAGGATTGAGAATGAGTTGCCTAGTCATCCTAAGAAACAACAATCTATTAGTTAACGGTGTTACATCTAAAGATTGGTTATTTCGTGGTCCGGTCTTATACAAACTCATTGTATTGGATACCCTCACTCGCATGTCTCCACATGAAAGACCTGGATCGAGTCGTCTGTAACCTTTACAGAGTGGGCCATATCCATAGTGTTGCCAGGATAAGGTACCCAGCCTTATCCATATACTATAGACCCTTTACATTATTCACGGGACATTATCCACTTGTATATCAAGGATATATCAAATATACACCTCGTATATCAAGGGTATATCAAATATATAATCAGTATATAAAATATATACCCAATACATATAATGTCCCGGTTACACTAAAATAACCTCGGATATTTAGTTTATTGGAGTTTGGACAATGCAATACTATGAATTCAAAAACAACTTTATTGAATAAAACTTTATTGAATATACATTTGTTTTTACACAAAATACAAACTACGAGTTTAGGGCAACACACCCAACACATTTCTGCATAGAAGTCAAACTATGGTACTTTAGGAAAAATATGAGAAGAATGCGATCAAAATATGAAGAAAATAACATAAATCTGTTTTTGCAGGAAAATGCGCTTGGCGCAATTTTGAAGACTTTTTTGGTAAAACGTGCGTTTTGATTAATGAGGGGCAGAGAGGACATTTCCCACATTTTCAAACACATCCCAAATTGAAGTCCAAATGAGGTGGTTAGGTGAATCTCAACCCATTTCCACCTAAAATGGTGGGGCATTTCAACCAACCTATGGTGCTATAAAAGGAAGTCATCCCTCCAGCTGAATTTCATCCCTTCCAAGCTTCATTTCATCTTCTTTTCGTTGCTCTCTAGTTGTACAACACGTTTTTAGGGTTTATGTTTATGTTCTAGTTGTTCATTTCTTTGTTTTTCATGCTTTTACCTTTTTTATTGCTTTTAATTCAAGTTCTTACTTCCGTTCTTTGTTCATTCTATTCTTTTAAAGTTCTTTAGCGAGTTTCAACTCCCCTCATGCTGGGGAGAGAGAAGGGTCAAGCTAGAACTCATTGTACAGCTTATTTATTCATTTAAATCCAATGAAAAATACTTTCCTTATATTTTCGTGCATTTACTCACCTTTAAATATGTTCTAAATTAGTTATCAAGCACTCTGTGGAATACCTTAGTCAAATTAATCTGATTTTCAACACTCTCGGGATTTTGGCCAGATTGCGCCTAGCACTTTTTTTGGTTGGTTTCTAAAAACTTCTCTTTACATCCTTTTTCCATTCGGCCAGTGGGAACTTGATTTATACACCAAAGCCCAACCTTGGGAAAGGTGAGTTATGTAAAATAATAGGAAACCAATATGGGATGTGACTTAGGCATAAGCACATAAAACATGGTCCTAGACATAGGCCCTCTGACCCATAATGCAAGTGAGTTGGTAGATATTCTCTAGGTTGTAACCAAACATAGGCATATAATTGTAGGTTACCCTAGCCTCTACAGCAACCAAAAGCGGTAGTGAAAGAGTAGAACTCGAATCGCAAGAAAAGTCAGGAATTGCGCCTGGCGTAATTTCCCCAATATAGTGTGTTTTCCATATTTTGCATCAAGACTAAGGTAGGAAGAAAAGAGGTTGAGTTTTATTAAATTTCTTACTAGTTAAAATCCCAAACAACAACATTTCATCACTATTTTCTTTCTAAAACACAATTGCATATTTGAACTATTTCACTACGTTACTTGATTTTGAAAAGCAACAAGTTCCTAAGGATTCGACCTTGGATTATTTCCGAGTATTACTTGTGACCGTGTGCGCTTGCACGAGTCTCTAATCTTTTTGAAGGTAGAGAAAGTTCCAACAAGTTTTTGGCGCCGTTGTCGGGGACTTATTTTTCAAAATCATATTCTTTTCAAGTGAATTGTTTCATGTGTGATTGTTGCATACCTCTGTCATTGGACTTAATAGTTTATCTAACCTTTAACGGAGTTATGTTTGAGCACAAGGTCTGGTTTGTTGACTTTTTATTCAGAGATTGAAAGAACCTTTAAGAGGATAAGGAGTGAGCAAAGGTTGAGAAAAGATCGAGAAAATCAAAAAGAGAATGAAGTTGAAGAAGTAGAAGTTGAAGAAGATACCATCGAGATGAATAGAAATGCACAAGATCCACCACCTTCACAAGATCCACCTGTGAACGGAGATATGGCAGGTGAAGGAGCGGCAAACTGAGCAAGAGAAGTGCCTAATCTGATCCTTGTATCAGATAACCGAGATGTAGCCATGTGAAATTATGTCACTCATGCGTTCCACAACCTAACTTCAGCGATAATAGTCGTTTACCTCAAGCCGCACAGTTCGAGCTTAAGCCAGTCATGTTCCAGATGTTATAGACGATGGGCCAGTTCGGAGGATTGACTAACGAAGATCGTTACTCCCATCTCAAATCTTTTATTGTGCATTTCAACTTCGTGGTATCTCTGAGGATGCACTAAGATTAAAAATGTTTTCTTTTCTCTCTCAGGGATGGTGCAAGGACTTAGCTAAACGTGTTATAACCAAATTCTATCAACACATCGGCAGAACTGCGAAGAAATTTTTGGCGAAGTACCATACTTTGACCAGGAATGTAGACCTTCGAGAAGACATTGTGTCTTTCCAATAAAAGGAGAATGAAGCAGTTCAAGAAGCTGTAGCGAAAAAAAAAAAAAGCTTACCGCAAGTATACGGGTCAAGTTTTAATAAAGGTGGTAAGTAATTACCGATATCATCCACTGGATTGGCTTTCTAGCCACTCAAGTACTACGGATATTAATGTCCAATTTTATCTAGAGAAACAATCAGGAATTTTTTTTGACACACAAAAGATAAAATAAAAAAGCGAATAAAAAGACTCTAAGAAAACTCTTATACAGAACGGGTCCTAGGGAAATGATTTCACCAATTGAACTTACAAGCGGACAAATTAAACATGTCAAGATTGAATATGCAATTAATCTATAAGTCAAGAAATCAAGAATCATAAAAGTCTCTCCCGAGCACAATTAATTCTCCCACTTATTAAGAAACCAATATCTCTATCTAGTTTCATTAACAAGCAGGGCCTTAAGTCTTAATCTTTTAACAACCTCTAAGATAATTCTAAATCTCCCGATCTTAGAACTACCCCAGTCATGCATTCAGGTTCCAACCTAAACTGTAACACCCCAGAACGTTCCACACGCTTCTAGGTCACGTTAGCTACCCATCTGTCTAACTTTAACTACAAACACGAGATAACAACTCCCTGTGAAATAATTATATAAAATAAAGCTTCAACTCCCATCAATTTACCAACAAATCAACCCTATAGAATATCAATCCAACATCATCCGTGGGCAACCCCATGAGGCAATTTCATTATTCCAACTAGGCAACTCAATGAATGGAAGAAAACTAAAATAGACACCTATTCCGAAATAAAGTAGACAACGAGTGGGAACCTCCCAATTATTCAAAAAAGAACAAGTAGTTTGTGACCAAACCATAAAGTTGTAACCGTCTAAACCTAAACTAAGCAAGAGTAACTACGCAACCTATGGTCCTCGCTCATCATGTCTCCTCCGCTGCATCACCATGGTTGCCAACGAAACCTCTGCCTGAAACAATAATTGTAGAGGGGGAGTGAGTATATAAAATATACTTCGTAAGTAGCCCTCACCAACAACACACAAACATCATGCTCAAACAAAAATCATGAAACAGTCATAGTCATGCTCCTCATCACATTATGCAATCAAACATAGACACGCTCTATAAGATCCGGCGATAACCACAACCATGAACAATTTAACTACCAACCTCGAGTCTCCCTAACATCTCAAGCACCTCTACTCTTATCACAGCTATCCTAGCTTTCCAAAGCTAACTCTTTCGAGTAGAGTCGGCCCCTGACCATTTTTACCCAGAGCGTCGACACTGCTGCATTGACCCTCGACCATTTTTACACAAGGCCCCGATGACTTCACCATCTATCAGCCTTTGACCATATTTACCCAAGGTCGCAATAGTTGTCCTTCCAAAAGACTCCTCGCATCGACCCTCGACCATTTATACCCGAGGCCTCGACACTCATCTTTATCCAACATTGGTGTGTCGACCCTCGACCGTTTTTACCCGAGGCCTCGATACTCAATTAGTGACGTATCAGCCCCCGACCATTCATACCCGAGGCCCTGACACACACCCATTCACCTTCCCCAAGAATCAAACGTTCCTTATCATGACCAACTCCACCACAACCCTAGCCTGCGAACAGGGTCCGAAAATATGCTTCTATTACACCCACGTCTCATAAGAGAATAATATGACTCAGACCAGCACACTCGCATCATAAAGAAACGTTTATATATGCTCAAACCGCTCACATCATAAAGAAACATTTATATAAACTATACTAGCATGCCCACATCATAAGAAAGCATAATCGCAATAATTCCATTTTAACGCGCATCCCTTGGTAATCACACATCATTCCACAACAATTCTCAGCAGTCTAACAAGGAAAAATTCCACCATTATCTTCGACGAACATACAACAATACACCAAGCATACATATTAGCACAAACGAGAGTTACCTAGCACAATAGCGTATCAAAATCAATATTAAACAACACAAAACAGCACATTGGAAACCAACTAACACACATTAACGCACGCACATGCCCTTTGTCTACTTACACACAACCGCGCCCCTAAGTTTTGCGTCGATCTCACACCTAGGCACTGAAACAGAAAAAAACAGCAAGTTATATATACGATTCAGCCTTCGAAATCAATTCTAAGAGGGTTCATGTAACGCCCCGCGTTACTCAGGTCCGACCCTACGTTACTCAGGTCAGGTTACCCTCGAGTCCCGGGGGTTTCTTCTCAGAGATAATTTTAAATTTATCTAATTGCTCTGTGTCAGTTCTTTTGAACTACTGTAGTATTTGTTGTGAGTTATTGGTTTTATGTATGTATTTAATGGTTGTTGACTGTGAGTGTGTTGCAGTGGCACTTGCCTGGGTCGTTGGGCCGATTGATTAATTCTATTAGGAGAACTAATTAAGTATAGGGAGGTGAGGTCTGCAGTCGTAATCTTTTGGGTCCATGGGTCTTGTTTTCTTTGATTCAATTTTTAGTTAAATAGGCTTTATTAGGAGCCCAACACTTATCCAAGAAGGGGCCTTGTGTGGATTTGTCAAATGCCCAAAACCCTAGCCATTTAGAAATTAAAACAAGGAGTTATAAAGAGAAGAAAAAAACCCTAGCCTTCTTTTTTTCCCCATCTTCACGTTTAGCCTCTCCATCCTCTAGGGCTGCCTCACGACTTCGCCGGCGAGCCTTCCTCCTACGACCACAACCGGCGACGACACGACGACCCAGTCCACGGCAGCAGGTGCGGCAACGGCTCCATTTCACGGCAACAGGCGCGGCGGCGTGTTCGAAAACAACGGGCGAAAGTAATTAAGCACATGTCTAACCTTATCTCTAAACACGAGATAATTAACTCCCTGTGAAATAATTATATAAAATAAAGCTTCAACTCCCATCAATTCACCAAAGAATCAATCCTATAGATTATCAATCAATCGTCATCCGTAGACAACTCCATAAAGCAATTTCATTATTCAAACTAAGCAAACTCAATGAATGGAAGAAACTAAAATAAACACCTATTCTGAATCAAAGTAGACAACAAGTGGGAACATCCCAATTAATCAAATAGGAACAAGTAGTTTGTTGTCCAAGCAATAAAGTATAAACCATCTAAACCTAAGCTAAACAAAAGTAACTACGCAGCCTATGGTCCTCGCTTGTCATGTCTCCTCCACGTCATCACCATGGTCGTCAACGAATTCTCCGCCTGAAACAATAATTGCAGGGGGAGGGGAGGTGAGTATATAAAGATATACTCCGTAAGTAGCCCTCACCAACAACACACAAACATCATGCTCAAAAATCATGAAACATTCACAGTCATGCTCTTCATCACATTATACAATCAAACATAGACACGCTCTATAAGATCCAGCGATAACCACAACCATGAACGATTCAACTACCAACCTCGAGGCTCCCTAACATCTCAAGCACCTCTACGCTCATCACAGTTATCCTAGTTTTTCAAAGCTAACTCTTTCGAGTAGGGTCGGCCCCTGACCATTTTTACCCAGAGCCCCGACACTGCTGCATCGATCCTCGACCGTTTTTACCCAAGGCCTCGATGACTTTACAATCTATTGGCCCTTGACCATTTTTACCCAAGGCCCCAATAGTTTTCCTTTCAAAAGACTCCTCGCATCAACCCTCGACCATTTATATCCGAGGCCTCGACACTCATCTTTATCCAATATTGGTCTATCGACCCTCGACCGTTTTTACCCGAGGCCTCGATATCCCATTAGTGACGTATCAGCCCCCGACCATTTATATCGGAGGCCCTGACACTCACTCACTCACTTTCCACAAGAATCCAACGTTCCTTATCATAACCAACCCCACAACAACCCGTATCCTGCGAACAGGGTCCGAAAACATGCTTCTATTACACCCCCATCTCATAAGAAAATGATATGACTCGGACCAGCACGCTCGCATCATAAAGAAACGTTCATATATACTCAACCAGCACGCTCACATCATAAAGAAACGTTTATATATACTCAACCAGCACGCTCACATCATAAAGAAACGTTTATATGTACTCAACCAGCATGCTCACATCATAAGAAACGTTTATATATACTCAACCAGCATGCTCATATCATAAAGAAACGTTTATATACACTCAACCAGCATGCTCACATCATAAAGAAATATTTATATAAATTGTACTAGCACGCTCATATCATAAGAAAGCATAATCGCAATAATCCCATTTTAACGAGCATCCTTTGTAAACACACATCGTTCCATAACAATTCTCAGCAGTTTAACAATACAAAATTCCACCATTATCACCGGCAAATATTCAACACCACACCAAGCATACAGATTAACACAAACAAGAGTTACCTAGCACAATAGCGTATCAAAATCAATATTAAACATCACAAAACAGCACAATGGAAAACCAACTAATACACATTAACACACGCACACGCCCCTTGTCTACTTACTCACAACCACGCCCCTAAGTTTTGCGTCGATCTCACACCTAAGCACGCAAAATCGACTTCGTGTAGGTGTGGATAACTTAGATCTAGCTCGCAAAGGTGTGGGTAGCATAAATCGGGCTTCGAACGGATGTGGGGAATCGCCAAACACCACAAACACTGTAGTTTGTGTTTTACAGCAGGGGAAAATGCTCCAAATCCTCCTTCGACGCTGTTGAACGCTAAAGCAAACGTCTGGGTCACCCAAACTACGCTTCCACAGGTCGGGGTTATCAACCGAAACGCCAAGACGCCGCCAAAAACACCGATGCCGAAAAACGCCGAAGAAAACACCGAGGAAGATCGTGCTGCTGCAAAACTCGTCGCGCCGCTGCTACCAATGGGAAAATCGCGCCGCCGCTGAAGTTCAAAGAAACGCCGCCGTTGTTGCCAGGAGGTTGTGTCGCTCTGGAACACCGGAAAAGAGACACCGCTGCTGCTCGAAGGATGCCGGCACAAATCTACTGCTTCTACAGGTTCGCCAGATGGGGAAGCGCCGCCGGTCACTGCTGTTGCCGCAATGAGGTGCTGTCGCCGGAGAATGGGGAGCAATGGTGGGTGGCGGCTGAAAGTGGGGAAGAGGAAAAGATGATTTTGATTCTTTTCCCTAGGGTTTCTTTTTATTTTTTTCCCCCTTTATTTTAAAACCAAACCAACCCAACTAAAAGCCCAACATAAACAAACCCAAAAGAAAAACTCATCCCAACCTGAGATAAAACCAATCACGCGAAATCCGATATACATAAATTTAATTAAAATTAATTTAAAATTAAATGAAAATCTCGTAATTCGAGACTAACTAACCTGAAGGACTCGGGGCGTTACAGACTCCCCTTCTTCAAAAACTTTCGTCCCCGAAAGTTGATTGTTCAAACAGTTCAAGGTATCTCGCCTTGATGTCGTCCTCCCGTTCCCAAGTAGCTTCTTCCACTTAGTGGTTTCTCCACAAAATCTTAACCAAGTGAATCGTCTGATTCCTTAACAACATGGTTTCTTTTGCCAAAATTTTGACAGGTACCTCTTCATAGCACAAAGACTCATCTAGTTGTAATGGTTCAGGATCCAAAACGTGTGAAGGGTCATGAATGTACTTTCTCAGCATTGACACGTGAAACACATTGTAAATTGCAGCCAATGATGGTGGCAAAGCCAACCTATACGCGACTGGGCCAATACGTTCAAAAATCTCAAAAGGCCCAATGAACCTTACACTGAGCTTTCCCTTCTTTCCAAAACGTAAAATTCCCTTCACGGGTGCCACACGAAGAAACACCCGCTCACCACCAACCTGCTCACATGTCCATAACATAAATTAAAAAAATATCATCTTATGCATACATCATTTCACATGTTCATAATCATTTAAAATTCCCCTTAATTTGTGATCCAAAATTTGCATAACATTATCTCATGCATATCAATTTCTATCTTAAAAAAATCAAAATCTGTGCATTCTCCATTACATTATAATTACTACGAACTCTTAGAAAAAATAGCTCAAGAACCACATATTTACTATTCTTTATATACAAGGTACATAAAGTAGCATAACATAGAAGAATTTAACGCTGAGCTAAAGAAACTTAGAATCGAAATCCACGAACGGGTCATGGAAGAATTGAATACTGAGCTAAAGAAAATAAGAGGCAAGATTCAAGAACAGGTCATGGAGGTGCAGAATGTAGAGCTAAAGAAGATGAGACAAGACATTGATAAGATTCAGGGACAAATCACAGAAATTTTCAATATCTTAAAAAATATTGTTGGGGGCATTTCTCAACCTAACAATTTAGTCGAACCTCATAATAATTCATCACCTAAGGTGAACTCACCTCCTTGTCAGTCAATAGAGGGCTTCCCCCAGCATAATTCATCACATGAAGCTCAGCTTTCTAAGAAAGGCCAACAAGCTCCTACAATCGGTCAGGTTGAATTCACATTCCAAGATGGACAAGCATCAAAGGACATTCACTCAAATATCTTAAAAGGTAAAGAAAAAGAAAATGTTACCAATGGAAATGTTGAAGAGACTGCAGGGAAAGAATATGCTCAGAGATGGGGAGAAGCAATGGAACAACCGTCAGTGCCTTTAATTAATAAAGAGTCACACCTTGAAACGAATAGAAGCTCTTTTAAAAGGAAAAATAACGTTCAGGCAGTAGTTTCGAAGCGCATGGGGAAGTACCAACAAGGATTCGTGGCATATAGTCCTTCTACGGTACCCATAAACTCATTGACTCTGCAGAATGATCCACAAACATTACCTGACAATCATAGTAGTCGGAGACAACTAAAGCGAGAGAGCTTTCATTCGATCCCAATATCCTATACCAAGTTGTTATCCCAATTATTTCAAGGTAATCTACTAGCTCCCGTACCCGTAGAGCCATTACAACCACCTTATCCAAAGTGGTACGACCCGCATGTTCGTTGTGATTACCATGCAAGAGTTGTAGGTCATTGAAGGGATGTGAATCCCGGAGCGGAAGCAGATTTTCGTTGCTGATTTTCGGGATACAAAATCGAAATTGAAAGAGGAAAATACAGAGGAAACTTTACCTTTGAAGAACGTTTCTTCAACGAGTTTCCCTCGAACACCACCACTATGTCTTCCTCGCTATCCTCTTGGGTCTCGGGATCGTGCTGGTGGGAGCAATCCTTTGGAACGAGAGGGAGAGATTGAGCTACCTAAGAGAGATGTGGGGATACCTTTAATTAATTAATTAATCAAATTAATTAATATAATTAATTATTAATCCAGTTAATAATTAATAAATATATATACATAAATAATTAACACTTAATTATTTATTATAAAATTAGAATCATATTCTAAAACATTACTCTCGTATAAGCTACAGTTTTAATGTACATCTTATGCACATTATTTTTAACCTATAGTTTTAATATGAATCTTATTCATATTAATTTTATTTGAATCTCATTCAAATAATATCTCTCATAATATATAGTTTTAATTTACAATTAACTATATATTATAATGTATCAATATACATATAATCCCTTAAGTAATTTGAAGAATTCAAATTCTTCCAAAAACTTGATCCTCGTTTTACCCCTTATGAGCTAGCAAGGGGACCTAATGGACCTACAGACCCGAAGCTCCAACGATGCAAGATTAATCGGTCAAACTCATTGACCGAGTTAATCTAGATTCGTTAACTACGGGTCATTCCACTAAAGACCCGCAGTTGCACTCTTCTCACTACAGAATGTTTTTGTGTCTATGGATATATGACCATTAATGACGAGTCAATCCTTCATGAGTGTTCGTAACTCAAGTTGGGTCAAATTACCGTTTTACCCCTGAGTTACATCTTACTCCTTGAACACCACTGCTCCTCTAATGAACAACCCGGTTATGGTCCAACCAATAACCGGAAGTCCCTCTCGGCCAATGAGAGGGTGGGGCCCCTTGTTCAAGTCCCGGAGTCAGCATTTAAGGGAACACTCATCTACTCCCCTAAAGTCGGGGAGGAGTGTATTCCATCTTGTGAAGTTATGTTCCCAGCTCCCCACTCGGTCTCGTCCCCAAAATGGTAGGAATATTGAGTCGGCGACTCGGGCCACTCTCACCCATACAGATCAAAGGACGAGCCCTCACGGGCAGGAGTCCATAACTCACTCAGGATTGAGAATGAGTTGCCTGGTCATCCTAAGAAATGGCAATCTATTAGTTAACGGTGTTACATCTAAAGATTGCCTATTTCGCAGTCTGGTCTTATACAAACTCATTGTACAGGATACCCTCACTCGCATGTCTCCACACGAACGACCTGGATCGAGTCGTCTGTAACCTTTACAGAGCGGGCCGTATCCATAGTGTTGCCAGGATAAGGTACCCAGCCTTATCCATATACTATAAACCTTTTAGGTTATTCACGGGACATTATCCATTCATATATCAGGGGTATATCAAATATATACCCTGTATATCAACTATATACCCAGTATATATATTGTCCCGATTACATCAAAAATAACCTTGGATGTTTAGTTTATGGGATTTTAGACACTGCAAAGCTATGATTCAACAACAAATTTATTGAATAAAACTTTATTAAATAGACATTTGTTTTTACAAAATACAAACTACGAGTTTAGGGCAACACACCCAACAGTCATTGAACTGAGAACTGTAGTCACTGAAGCATAAAGTGCAAGTGCTAATGAGGGCAGGATGGCTAAAGTTTTCAAAGGAAGATGGTCAATACATGAAGCACTAGAATCATGAGTGTACAAGATTATTAAAATCAATGTTGACCTATTGCTTTGCATTATCAATAAAGTTTATTTCTTCTTTGAAGTCATCTTTGAGATTGCTTGCTAGTGTTAAAACGACAATGAAGCTTTAGTCACCCATGATTTAGCTGAGTACTTGTAAAAAAGAATGTGAGTGTGTTGAAATTGAGCTATTTTTTTTTTAAATCTAAGTCGTCATACATTCATTCATGCATCACTCATATCATATCATTGGTTGAAAAATAAAAGAACAAAAAATGTTTTCGTTCAAAATGCTCTCGATAAAAATGAAATTACATGTTTTGGAGTTTTTCAATGATAATTTTTGTATGGTCTACTCTTATAATTCTTGTTAGTGGAGACCTTATCAAGGATCATAAACCAATTATCATGAATGAATGTATGTATTGTAAGTCACTGGGAGGAAAAAAAAAAAGAAGTGAAAAAAGAAATGGAAAATGGGAAAAAATGAAAATGTGAATGCCTTCAAGGTCCTCAATGAGATATAATCTTTTTCAATACTCAACCATTTTTTCGGACTTTGTTGTCGGGCTAAATCCGTAACTCAAACCAATTTTATCTTGGTCTTCCTATTGCTTCTCATCTGCTAACCAGAAAGCCACCAAATTTCATACTGGGGCAAGCATGTCTATTGAGGTAAGGAACCAAAATTACTCACTCCCTGTAAAACCTTGAGCTTCGCCTGCATTAATCCTAATATACCTTGAGCCTAGCTTACCGATATATGGTAAATGTAGTCAACATTGAGAGTTGACCATTTACTGAAAAAAAGAAATCATTTGCTCAGCCCGTCACATACAATTTTTGTCAGGAATATCAATATTTGCCTACTTACCATAAAGGTCTTTTACCAAACTTGTCACATCTAATTGCGTGGTAAATATCCAAAATTATCCACCTAGTGTTACCCTAAGAACTTTAAAGGTAATAAAATAACATTGCAAAACTATCATTGCAAATCTCCACACTAGGACAAATTTGATCAAGTACAGGTCCTTTGCATGTTGAGATCCCGTCTAGTGTCAAGCTGGATCCATCTCTATCTTGCCTTGTCTAAATAAAATTTTCGCCTTCCCAAATACTTTATCATTTGCCTTTGTCTACCCTTTTAGTTCTACAAGGATACACAAAGGGGGGGCAAGCGGTAGACACCGTATTTGGTCCGGCCTTTTTTTTTAATTTAATTTATATTATTGTATTTTACTTTATTAAGTTTTGCTTTAATTAAAAAAAGTAACATAAGTTTACTTTATTATTAGTTTTAATATAAAGTATAAATTATCTAATTAAAAAGGTTAGATTTATTTAAATGTTTTGATTTTATTAATAAGAATAGAAAAATAGTTTTGTTTAGATTTTGTTTTATTATTAAATAGAAAAATGGATAAATAAAATTTGATTTTAAATAAAAATACTGATTTTGTTTCCTCTTTTCCCTCGTCGAACCTACTAACGTGGCATCTCCTCCTCCCCTTCCTTCCTCCCTTTTCTCTGGCTTTCTTATTTTAGCATATATCACCGTTGTTTTTTTTAGTATTTAAGGGGGAGGAAGCGAACAAGAACCAACACACAATGCAGAGAGTTTAAAAGACAAAATAGAGTTAAAAAGACAGAATAAAAGGGGGAGAAAAGAGAGAGCACACAAAACAGAAGAATGATTTGGACTTCGGTGCACACCTCACGACCTCCATTGCTGCCTTGAGACCATCCTCCGGTGATAGACCGACGACGACGAAGAGTCCAGCGACCCACTCTAACACCCACGAGTTCAGGCGACAAACAACATCAGTTTCGGTGGTAAAAATCTCTGCACAGTATATCCCTACACTTCTTTTAATAATAAAAAAATAAAAGTTTCTTTTTAACAAAGAAACCAAAATTTTCATTTAAAAGAAAAAAAAACTTTTTAAAATACGTTTTGAAAAGTAATGTAAATAATTTTTCTTAAAAGTAAAATAAAATAATTTTTAAATAAAGTAAACAAAAAGTTAATTTCATTTACACAAAAAGATTAGGAAAAAATAATAAGAGTTTTTATAAACTAAATCTTGTTTCAAAAATAAATTGGATTCTTTAAAATTTCCATGGAAAGTTTAGAAGGTTTTTTTTAGGAAAGTTTTTAACAAGATTTATTCTTCTTTTGAATTTTATTTTCTTATTTTTTTATTTATTTTAAAAAAGAGATTTTCGGCTGCAGGATTAAAAAAAAGCAGAGGATTTAAGATGGTTTTTTTAGAGATTTGTTTTAAAATAAAATCTTATCTTGTTAACATTTCTAATTTACAATAAGTTGTTTAAGTTGTTATAAGAGAGGAATGAAATTTTTTTTTTTTTAAATGACCTTGGTATGATTTTGGAAAAGATCTTAACAATCTGTTTTAAGTAAAATTGATTTATTTTTTAATTAGAAATAAAAGATTTTCTTGAAAAAATCTTTTTAATGTCAAACTACATAATTTTTTTTTTGTTTTAATTTAACAAAATTCGTAGGTTTTTTTTAGTTTAAAAAAATAAATTAAAACGTTTTTCTTTTTTAAAGAGTACATTATATACATTTTAGGGTGTTGTAATAGTGGTAAATGTTTGGTTTTTAATATACATGACTTAAGTTCGAGTCTTTACATGTCTCATTTTATCATTGTTTTTACTAAATGATTATTTTAAATAAAAGATTTCGTTTAGAGTTTTTTTTAAAATAAAATTCAAAAATACAAAATTTGTATCTTAAAAAGGAACATAGCTTATATCACAAGGTGGTGGCACGTCGGTGAGATGTTAGAATGTCATCAATCATGTAGTAAGAGCTGTCAAAATTTTTCTAATGGCATTCGTGCCACTCATACCTATTAATTCGTGTATTATTACAAAATGTGAATTAATATAATATGAGACATTTAAAATAAAATAAAAACATTTATTTTTTTGACCAAATCAAATAATAGGATAATTTTTAACAACATGTGGTACCGTTTTCGAACGGGTGTAGTAGGGTGCTAATACCTTCCCTACGCTCAGTCGACTCCCGAACCTAAAATCTATTTTTCGTAGACCGTTTTTATTTTTAGGTGACCAATCACACCTCGTAAATGATTGGTGGCGACTCCAAACTCTTATCTCAAAAGAGACCCTTCAGGGGATGACGTCGACCGCTCCGCGTCGCGATGACGTTGCGACAGTCACGATTACTCATTTATGGTGACGTTTTTTAAACGTCACGAAAAATCTTAATCGTGACGGTCTTAAAACGTCACGAAATAAGTTTTCATTATTAATATTCATGGAGTTCCATCTCAAAACCAATTGGCAATGAGAGGAGTAACTCATGTTTAATATAAACCATTGTTAGGTACCCCCTCAAGATCGTAGCTATTTTGGCTCATCGATCTTAGCCAGATTTCATTTTTGGACCGGTTGCTTGTTTAAAAAACGTCACGGAAGCCTATATCTTGCATGACGGTCTTTACCCATCACGTGTGCTAATTTTCGTGACGTTTTTTAAACGTCACGTATACTTTTCTTGATGGGTGTATAGGTGACGGCGTAAAAAACGAAAGGTTTTTGTGACGTTTAGAAAACGTCACGAAAAACCAAATTTCTATGTATATATATATTTTTTTATTTACTCTTTTTATTTATGGATTTTTTTTTATTTTTATGTTTCTAAATTGAATGTAATTGAACATCATATATTGTTTAGCAATCTCCAACATTGGTGAGAGATAACTTTTTTTTTTTAATTATGTACACTTCGGTTTTCTTCTTCCTCACCGGCTATTATTCTTAATATGACTTTGTGTAATTAATTTATTATTTTAAATTTTTATGCATGCTTTTAAATTTTTAAATTTTATTTTTAGTTAAATTATGTTTTCAATGTTTTCAACGTCCATGTATGCTCACATTTTTATAAAATGTTGATATTTTATTTCAAATTAGAAATATCTAAACTAATTTTTATTTTAAAATTATATCAAATTAATTAATAATTATCTTTAATTATAATGAATAATAGAATTTCTAAAAATTTGAAAGTTAATATTTAATGCAACCTTCAACTTTTACAGCCATATAAATTACACCTCTCAGTTCAACTCTTTTCGACAAAAAAAAAATTTGTCTTATACTCTTATATATGGCTATGATTAAAAATATATATTCTATAATTAATTTTGTTATTATTTTTGTTCTAAAAATATATGTATGGTTAGAACTAATTAATTTAATTCTTACAAAAAATTTAATTATTCATTATTAATGGATAAGTTCACTATATAAGTAAATAAATTAGAGATATGAGGTACAGCGCGTGTCCCAAGACTAGTTTATTGATAAAAATAAGGATAATATTACAAATTATAATATATTAATTATAAGCTGTATAATATTTTTAATTATTTAATTAAATAATCACATATTTATTAATAAATTTTCAAATCCAACCAAAGCGATTATTCTATTGCCTATTTTATTTGTATTATTATGATAACCTGCCAACACATTTTCATCAAATCATTAAATTCATAATCAAATTTCATAATCTGCTACCAAAAACATACTTGAAAGAAGTAAATACATTAAATACAACTCTAGGTTTGATTAATCACTTGTTAAAATACAACTCTTATTTGAATGGAATCACTTATTTTTGGATTCATATTTTCACATTACCAGCGAAACTGCACCCTAATAATTTAACCCAAATCGTCTACGATCTCAAATGGTAGCTTTTCATCTGAATTCTTTCTTTTACTTCCATGTACATTTATTGAATGGCTGCATGTGTAATTTCGACCAACTGAAAGAAGAAAACGAAAGCTTGATTAAGTGTAAGTGACATGGATGACAAGTGTGATGAATTAGAAAAATTATATTGACATCTGGTTTTCTTCACTACGCAACAAGCTCATTTGTGAGGCTGCTGCTTACGATTGATTACTTTCATATATACCTTTGGTTTGAGCTTCCCAAAGCAGAAGCTGAAAGTGTAGTGCTTAATTAAATAATGGGAAAGACAGAAAGTGGAGTGTTGATGTTGGGCTTAGTTGTTGCAGTGATAATTTGTGAGGCTGCTGCTTACGATTACTTTCAGATGGTGGAACAGTGGCAGCCTGCAACCTGCAGCGACAAGAAGCTGAGATTTGGATGCAGGCAGAAGCCGAAGCAAGTGTTTACTATCCATGGCTTGTGGCCAAGTAACTATTCTAGCGCAAGGTCCCAACCCTGCAGGGGCACTAGATTTGATGTCACCCAGGTATTACTTCTTTTTCTTTATTGTTTATTGTTCCCGTTTTCTGTTTCTGGTTTGTTGTTGTTAAAAGGATCCCACATTGTCAATTGGTTTTGAGATTGAACCCATGAATCTTGATATGGTATTAGAACTCAAAATGTTCAAACCAGCAATCGGTCCAAAAATGGGATCCGGCCAAGATCGATGAGTCAAAAACAGCCACGATCTGAGAGGGCATGTTTAGGAACCCAAATTGAAAAGAAAATTGACCTTACAATGGTTTATAATAGACATGGGTTACTCATCTAATTTTCAATTGGTTTTGAGATGAAACCCATGAATATTGATATGGTATCAGAGCCCAAAAACGCTCAAACGAGCATCCGGTCCAAGATCCGGCCAAGATCGATGAGCCAAAAAGAGTCACGATCTTGAGGGGCATGTTCGGTTTATAATAGACATGAGTTACTCCTCTCATTACGAATTGGTTCTAGATGGAACACTTTGTTAGAAGTAGAATATTTCCGTGTTCTTGTTTTTGTTTTTAGTATTTTTAAGTACAAAAACTTTTGAGATGAGGATTGAAACCACGACTTCTTGATTAGAGATATATGTCTTAACTTAGATTATTTTATTATTATTATTATTTTTAGTATTTTTAGTACAACATACTAGGGTGGACATTCAAATAGTCGGACATAGTATCTAAATCAAGTTGAGCTATACTCGAATTGACTATTTTTATTTGAAAAAAAAGAATTAAATATAAAACAAGAGATAATGTTTGTCGACACATGAGACTCAAACATAGACATGTAAGTTGAACATATTCTGCCTACATCAATAGAGCTGAGAGTACACATTGGATATTGGAGGCATTTAACCTAAAACCGAGAAACATATAAACAAAAACTATTTTTTATAGTTTCCAAATAATCGAAGTCCTTTTTTGAAAACATTTCTGAAATATTAGAAAGGATAAACAAAAAATAATAAACAGGAACGTTGTCAAATGGACACTTAATTTCTATATCTTAAAGAGTATCGAGTAGGTCGAAAACTCTACAAGATGTGGCTATCTAGCAATAAACAAGAACGTTGTCAAATGAACCTTTAATTTCTATATTTTAAAGAGCATCGAGTAGGCCGAAAACTCTACCAGATGTGGCTATCTAGTTTTTGTACTTTAATAAGTGTCTGAGAATTTGAATAGGTGGTTGAAATTTCAATATTTTTTGAACTAATAAAGATAAAAATAATGCTTAATTAATAGGTTCAATGTCGTTTTGTAACTAGTAAACACAAATAATTCCTTTGCAAAAAAGACAAAAAATAATACTTAATTAATTAAGGTAACGACAGGTATAGCCATTTAAAATAGGTGATTTCAAAAAAAAAGCCGAACAAGTTCCACTTTTGAAAAATTACCAATTTAAAAATACGAAAATCTCTAGTAATATTTAGGTATGAAATATCCCTTTCATCATTTTTAAATCAATATATTATTTATCCTTTTTTATAGGAGAATCATACTTATATTTTTTTCTAATGAATCATTCAAATATTTTGAAAATCTTACTTATATTTTTTAATTCAAATATTTTTCCAAGACAATTTTACTAACAAACCTAAACGGAAAAAAATATTAATTAAATTAAAATCTAAAACAAAATTTAAACAAAAAAAACATTTTAGAAATAGAAATACCAAATAAATTTAAATAACAAAATCATTTTAGAAATGGAAATACCAATGCCGAAGGTGGAAACAAATACAGTAACAAACATGATGAACAAATATAAATAAATACAGTAACAAGCTAGCATGATGAACAAATACGGTGAACAAATTAACAAATATAGTGAACAAATGAACAGATATGGTGAACATATAACAAATACGATGAATAGATGAACAAATACCTGGACTTTAAAATGAACATATATTGTGAAAAATAGGGTGAACACATAATGTTTTTTTTTACACAATTAACACAAAAATATAAAAAAGAATCTTCCTAAAAAGGTACCGTAAAAACTCATACTATTGACCTCTCTCTTCTTTACATCCGTCACTCCCCACCCCAGTTATAGCTTTGTCACCCGCCTTGTTGCTCCCCCATTGCATCCCCTTTCTCCCTTGCTCAATTCCATCCACTCCCCGCCCCACCTACAACTATGTCACTCGCTTTGTTGCTCCACCGTTGTCTCCCTTGCTCAATCCCGTCCATTCCCTGCCTTGTTATCATCCGGCCCTTAGCTCAATTTCTCGTCCATTCCCGTTATCTCCCTCGCGATATCCATTGATCATGTCTCACCTTCTGTGTTGTCCTCTTTGAGTTATCTTATGTTTTATTCAAATATATATTTAAAATGTTAGATATATGATTTCTATAATATAGGAGATCAAATGTAGGAGAATAGACATAATATAACAAGAAACAAATTTGAGAATCTATGAGGGGAGTATTATTTTGATTTTGAAAATACTAACTAACTAGAAAGGGTAAGATGGTCAAAATTTTTACCGTTTGAAAAATCGAAACGAACATTTTATTAACAAAAACATCTAGCCATTTTTCAAAACAAGTGACAAATAGCGACACCTATCCTAAATTCTCTAATTATAATATTAGATATTTTTTAAAAAAATTTAGGTCCTATTAGAATTTTTTTAAATATAGCAGAGTTTAGAGACCTAGCTATTAAATTTGTTTCGAGTATAATGATTAAACAAAATAGTTTCATATATAAATTGAGTGATCAAACTTGTTCTATATCCTCCAGCTTTTGTTTGATTTTATGGAGATTTAAAAATGTTCTATATATATTTATCGTTAGAAATAATCAACTTGTCCATTTGGTAACGTTTTTGTTTATTGTTTTCTGTTTTTTTAATCAAGAAAAACATATATAATTATATTTGGTAACTATTTTTTGTTTTTTACGGATTATAAGAATATATATATATAGATATAATTTATGTTTTGGAAAAAAAAAATGAAACAGAACAAGAAACAATAAACTTGATTTTGTTGCCTCCAAGATTTCTATATAATTTTAGAAACATTTTTCAAAAATAAAAAACAAGATAAATAAATAGTTGTCAAATACGTAGAATTTTCAATAAAATTGGAAAAAAATAACATGGGAACATTAACGAATTTACCCTCAGCGATCTAGCGATTTAATAATCTATGAAGTTTGATTATTGTGTATATTTATTATCATTTCAAAATTCAATTATATTTTTGAACTTTTAATTTTGATATATAAAGTAACCTAACGCAATTAAAATACCACGCACAAAAAAGGTATACCACGGGACACGGGGATAAAATAAAGTGAGATTAATGAATAAATTTCACTTAAAATTCTATTAGTTTTTGTTCATTCTAATTTTATCGAGTTGACCCGCTGATTATTTTACTGTTTAAAAAGAGTTTATGAACTATTTAGACTATAGTTATAGTTAATATATATTCAATTGTTTTATTATTGATCGGTATAAGTGCAATTAAATTTTTTTATTATTTATTATTTTTTTCATGTTAAATATTTTTTATGTCATAAATTTAACTTCATAAATGTATATCAATTGTTTGGATTGCATTTTTATCTTAACCTAACATATAAAGAATAAAAGTCATTCTACTCTTATTCAAATATAAATAATCTACCTTCCATTACGAATTTATGTTACATTAAAATACATGTTAATTTTTTACCACACATATATATATATATATATATATATATTTTAGTACACATGTGGGAGGAATTTCAAACTAACAACTTCTTAATTAGAGGTAGGTGTCAATTACCGATCAATACTCGTTTTAGTCATTCACATTAAATTTAAAAAGAAAATAATCTAAACATAATTAAGAAAAAGGGAAAAAATAGGATCCGCATTGCACATATAAATGCCTTATTATCGGGTAAGAAATTTCAAATACCCACAAAATAGTTTCCTACTCGAGGCATAATTCTTTGAAGATTTTCTCTAGCCAAAGTCGTCATTTTCTTTTTCTTTTTTGGAAAAGAAAAAACTTAATCAGTAAAAGATTTTAATATTTAAAATTTATAATAAAATTGGATTAAAGAGTGAACCTTTTTTTTTTCTCCCACCACCATATTTCTGTTGAGATTAAATTATAATTATGTATTTCGAAATGTGTCACCTGTTTTTCAAATTTTCAAATATAACATAAATTTTCACTTATATTAATAGTATATGAGCTGATACTCCTATTAATAGTATATTAGTAGTATATCAGACACTCATATCACTAGTATATCAGATGTATATCACATACATATTGCACAAATATTCATATTAGTAGTATATTAGATTTATATCACATACATATTGCAAATATATCAGAGACTCATATCAGTAATATATCAGATGTATATATCACGCATATATATAAGTAGTCAGATATATTACAGATGTATATCATTTTGGTAAAGATGTCATTTTAAAATTGGACTTTCGTTTTTTATTTTAAAAAAAATGCTATACTTGAAAAACTAAGTGTAGTTTCTATTTTTCTAATTTTACCAAATATATTTTTGCCATATTTACAACTAACCCTAGAATTTATCTAACCAGCATACTAAGTATTTCATTGATGTAGCCAACCATTGGGTCTAAATATATAAACATAACAGTAATTTTAATGATACAATATAATTAAAACATTTCAAAGTTTGAAAATGCTAGCCAACATGAGTTTTAGGTAAGTAGTACGTGTCTCTGACTAAAAGGTCAAGAGCTCAAATCTCCAATCCCAAATATTGTACTAAAAAAAGGTTGAAAATGCTAAATAAACACAATATTTATAAATAAATACAATGTTCAAATTTTAGATGCTAAATTTATTTAACATTGGTTTAATGTTTGAAAAATTCATATAAAAAATTGTACTGTTTTTCATCAGATCGCTCCCATAAGAGCACAACTAAACCAATATTGGCCGGACGTGGTGAATGGAAACAACCAGAGGTTTTGGGAGCATGAGTGGTCAAAGCATGGGACCTGTTCCGAGAAGCAATTCCCAGAAAGAGCTTATTTCCAAAACGCTTTAGATATTGCAAAAAGATATGATCTACTGTCCATCCTCAAGAGGGCAGGCCAAAACCCAGATGGAAAAGTCAAGCAAAGAGCCAACATTGAAGCTGCCATTAGTAGAGCCATTGGAAAACGGCCTGTGCTTCGCTGCAATTTCAACAAGTCCAATGCTAGACAGCTGCACGAGATCGTCCTATGTGTCGCTAAGAACGGTGTCGCACTCGAGAGCTGTACCAAGTTTGCTGCTGCCACATGCCCAAACACTTTTGTGTGGGGTAGTTGAGGCTCGAGGATCACCTTACCTTAATCCTAAAATAAGTGGTGCAAAATGCACGTTTTATTTGCGACCTTTGTTATCGAACCTTTTTATCTTCTTGATCGTCATTTCCATATTAAATAAAATGAATGAAAAGGGGAATAAAATTTTGCTAATGTATGTGAAATTATATAATTTATTTTGCTTTGGGTTGATGTATCCACATTTTTTTGGGAGATTTTTAACGAATCAAACACTAGGCTGAGGAATCTAGTACACGGTGTACAAGGGAAATACTTGCACATAGAGAAAGAAAATATTCCGCTCCTAAAGTCATTGATGGTTCGATGTATTCACTTTAAAGTCGAGAAATCATAATTGCGTGCCTGTGTACGGAGCGACCCCTCTATTTATGGGTGAAGACTAGTGCCATCTCCACTTAACGGATAGTTATAACTGCCGTGTAAGCCACGACTGAAGGGATGTGAATCCCGGAGCGGAAGGGGACCGTTGTTCGTGACATTTGGGAAACAAAATCACAAAGTGCAAGAAGAAAAACACAGGGGAAAACAATACCTTTGAAGAACGTTTCTTCAACGGTTTCCACCCGAACACCACCACCGAGTTTTCCTTGTTATCCTCTTGGGTTTCGAGAACACGCTTGTGGGAGCGCTTCGTTTTCAATGTGAGGGAGATTTGAGCGAGAGAGCTTGATTGAGAGAAAAACACCTTGTTCTTCGTTGGCGCCTTTTTCCTGTTGCAGAACACTTGCGCAGAAAAACTGATATGACCTGATAACTGCCCCCACTCCCCTGCAATTAAGCAGGGGAGTGTTAATATTAATATTATTATTAATATTAAAATTAATAATTATATATAATAATTAAATATATATAATAATTAATATAATATAATTAATTAATTATTAATCTAATTAATAATTAATTAATATGTATATATATACCGAATAAATAATTAACCCTTAATTATTTATCACATAAATAGAATCATATTCTATTGCATTTCTCTCGTATAACCTATAGTTCTAATGTACATCTTATACACATTATTTTTAACCTATAGTCTTAATATGAATCTTATTCATATTAATTTTATTTGAATCTCATTCAAATAATTTCCCTCATAATATATAGTTTTAATTTAGAATCAACTATATATTATAATGTATCAATATACATATAATCCCTTAAGAAATTTGAACAGTTCAAATTCTTCCAAAAACTTGACCCTCGTTTTACCCGTTATGAGCTAGCAAGGGGACATAATGGACCTACAGATCCGAAGCTCCAACGATACGAGATTAATCGGTCAAACACATTGACCGAGTTAATCAACATTCGTTAACCACGGGTCACTCCACTAAAGACCCGTAGTTGCACTCTTCTCACTGTAGAACGTTTTTGTGTCCATGGATATACGACCATTAATGACGAGTCAATCCTTCACGGGTGCTCGTAACTCAAGTTGGGTCAAATTACCGTTTTACCCCTGAGTTACATCTTACTCCTTAAATACCACTGCTCCTCTAATGAACAACCTGGTTATGGTCCAACCAATAACCGGAAGTCCCTCTCGGCCCAATGAGAGGGTGGGGCCCCTTGTTCAAGTCCCGGAGTTAGCATTTAAGGGAACACTCATCTACTCCCCTAAAGTCGGAGAGGGGTGAATTCCATCTTGTGAAGTTATGTTCCCAGCTCTCCACTCGGTCTCGTCCCCAAAATGGTAGGAATATTGAGTCGGTGAAGGGATGTGATTCTCGGAGCGGAAACGGACTTTCGTTGCTGATTTTCGGGATACAAAATCGAGTTACAAAGTAGGAAAATACAGAGGAAACTTTACCTTTGAAGAACGTTTCTTCAACAAGTTTCCCTCGAACACCACCACTATGTCTTCCTTGCTATCCTCTTGGGTCTCGGGATCGTGCTGGTGGGAGCAATCCTTTGGAACGAGAGGGAGAGCTTGAGAGAGTTCTTCTTGATTGAGAGAAAACGGTTGGCGTTCTTCTTCTGTGTTCTGTATTTTTCAGAACTGCAAAAACAAAACAGAAGCAGTGATGTGGGGCAACTCCCCACGTCACACTAACCTCCCACTCCCCTGCAATTTTGCAGGGGAGTTTAATATTATTAATATTAATAATATTAATAATATATATATATATTTATAAATAATTAATATATATATAATATATATATATAACAATTTAAATATAAAAATTAATTTATTAATTAATCATATTAATTAATAAATAATTATTACTTATTAATCCAATTAATAATTAATATATATATATATATATATAAATCAAATAAATAATTAACATTTAATTATTTATCACAAAAATAGAATCATATTCTATAACATTTCTCTCGTATAACCTATAGTTCTAATATACATCTTATGCATATTATTTTAACCTATAGTTTTAATATGAATCTTATTCATATTAATTTTATTTGAATCTCATTCAAATAATTTCTCTCATAATATATAGTTTTAATTTATAATTAACTATATACAATGTATCAATATACATATAATCCCTTAAGTAATTTGAACAATTCAAATTCTTCCAAAAACTTGATCCTCGTTTTACCCGTTATGAGCTAGTAAGGGGACCTAATGGACCTACAGATCCGAAGCTCCAATGATGCAAGATTAATCAGTCAAACTCATTGACCGAGTTAATCTAGATTCGTTAACTACGGGTCATTCCACTAAAGACCCGCAGTTGCACTCTTCTCAGTGCAGAACGTTTCCGTGTCCATGGATATATGACCATTAATGACGAGTCAATCCTTCACGAGTGTTCGTAACTCAAGTTGGGTCAAATTACCGTTTTACCCATGAGTTACATCTTACTCCTTAAACACCACTGCTCCTCTAATGAACAACCCGGTTATGGTCCAACCAATAACCGGAAGTCCATCTCGGCCAATGAGAGGGTGGGGCCCCTTGTTCATGTCCTGGAGTCAGCATTTAAGGGAACACTCATCTACTCCCCTAAAGTCGGGGAGGAGTGAATTCCATCTTGTGAAGTTATGTTCCCAGCTCCCCACTCGGTCTCGTCCCCAAAATGGTAGGAATGTTGAGTTGGCGACTCGGGCCACTCTCACCCATACAGATCAAAGAACGAGCCCTCACGGGCAGGAGTTCATAACTCACTCAAGATTGAGAATGAGTTGCCTGGTCATCCTAAGAAATGGCAATCTATTAGTTAACATTGTTACACCTAAAGATTGCCTATTTCGCGGTCCGGTCTTATACAACCTCATTGTATAGGATACCCCCACCCGCATGTCTCCACACGAACGACCTGGATCGAGTCGTCTGTAACCTTTACAGAGTGGGCCGTATCCATAGTGTTGCCAAGATAAGGTACCCAGCCTTATCCATATACTATAGACCCTTTAGGTTATCACGGGACATTATCCATTCATATATCAGGGGTATATCAAATATATGCCCCGTATATCAACTATATACCCAGTATATATACTGTCCCGATTACATCCAAAATAACCTTGGATGTTTAGTTTATTGGATTTTGGACAATGCAAAGCTATGATTCAACAACAAATTTATTGAAGAAAACTTTATTAAATAGACATTTGTTTTTACAAAATACAAACTACGAGTTTAGGGCAACACACCCAACAAACTCCCACTTGAACTAAACTCGAGTGGGGTGTACATTATCATAAAGCAAAGGGAAAATACAATGAACTAGAGCATACACTATACCCAATTACATTTCTCCCACTTGCCGCAGACTAACTGTACAAAGCTCGTAAACCTAGACTTTCTAGATGGCGCTCAAACACTTTAGCCGTGAGTGCCTTTGTAAAAGGATCAACAATATTGTGCTCTGTAGCGATCTTCGTGACAATCACATCTCCTCGCTGCTCTATCTCCCGTATAAGGTGGTACTTCCTTTCGATGTGTTTGCCTCTCTTATGGCTTCGAGGTTCTTTAGAATTTGCCACAGCACCACTGTTATCACAATAAAGTGTGTTCGGCAAGTTCATGTTTGGAACGACGTCCAAATCTGTCAAGAACTTTCTAAGCCAAACCGCCTCTTTTGCTGCTTCACAAGCTGCAACATACTCAGCCTCCATCGTGGAGTCTGCGATGCATCCTTGTTTGATGCTTCGCCAAACTACCGCTCCTCCGTTAAGAGTGAATACTGACCCCGACGTGGGTTTCCTTGAATCCTTGTCTGTTTGGAAGTCATAGTCAGTGTATCCTGTAAGGATCAAATCCTTAGCGCTATACACGAGCTTGTAGTCCCTCATTCTCCTAAGATACTTAAGGATTCCCTTAACAGCAGTCCAGTGATCATATCCTGGGTTGGATTGGTACCTACTGACTATCCCTACCGCATAGCAAATGTCAGGCCTCGTGTACAGCATAGCGTACATGAGGCTGCCCGCTGCTGAAGCATAGGGTATACGTCTCATATCCTCAACTTCTTGAGGTGTCTTAGGGCATTGTTCCTTAGCAGATCAATTCCATGCCTGAAGGGTAACAAACCTTTCTTGGAATTCTACATCGAATATCGAACAAGCATCTTGTCGATATAAGTTGCTTGAGACAGGGCTAACGTTCTGTTCTTGCGATCCCTTAGAATTTGGATACCAAGAACATACTGAGCTTCTCCCAAATCTTTCATTTGGAACTCAGTTGCTAGCCACTTCTTTATGTCGGTGAGGTATCTTACATCATTCCCAATGAGTAGGATATCATCCACATACAACACTAAGAAGGCTACGGAGTTGTTGACGATCTTCTTGTATACACAAGGCTCATCAACGTTTTGGTCAAAACCATAAGATTTGATCGCAGTATCGAACCTTATGTTCCAAGATCGAGATGCTTGTTTGAGTCCATATATGGACCGTTTAAGCTTGCAAACCTTTTGCTCTTGACCTTGTTCTATGAACCCTTCCGGTTGAGACATATAAATACTTTCTTCAAGGTTGCCATTCAGAAAAGCAGTCTTGACGTCCATTTGCCATAACTCATAGTCATAATATGTGGCAATGGACAAAAGTATTCTAATAGACTTAAGCATAGCTACAGGGGAGAAGGTTTCATCATAGTCCACCCCTTCCCTTTGTGTGTAGCCTTTTGCCACAAGTCTCGCCTTATAGGTCTGTACTTTTCCTTCGGCGTCTCGTTTTCGCTTGTAGATCTATTTGCACCCTATTGGTGTTACCCCGTCAGGTTGATCTACAAGTTCCCAAACCGAATTGAAGTACATCGACTCCATTTCCAGGTCCATTGCTTTGACCCATTTGTCCTTGTCAGTATCTTCCATTGCCTTCTTATAGGTCAATGGATCCTCGACGCCGTCATCAGGTATGACAACTTGAGTTTCAGTTAAACCCACGTAGCGGTCAGGTTGTGACACAATCCTCCCACTACGTCGAGGCACCCTCAACACTTGAGGTGGATGCGACTGACGCGATGTGCTGGCTTCATCAACAACTCTTGTTGTAGTGCAAGTTTGATCAACAACTCTTGTTGACGTGTTTGTAGCCTTTTCAGAAATCTCGTTAATTACTACCTTACCCGTGGTTTATGATCTCGAACATGGCCTTCTTCTAAGAAAGTAGGATTTGTCGATACAAACACTCTGTTTTCTTTATGATCGAAGAATAGACCACCTCTCGTCTCTTTAAGGTAACCTACGAATAGGCATACTTTTGAACGAGGTTCCAGTTTCTACGGGTTAGTCATGAGCACGTGTGCCGGGCATCCCTAAATGGAAAAGTGACGTAAACTAGGTTTACGACCCTTCCATAGCTCAAAGGGTGTTTCAGAAACACTCTTTGATGGAACTACGTTCAAAATATAAACTGCAGTCTCCATTGCATAACCCCAAAACGAGTTAGGCAACGGAGCATAGCTCATCCTTGATCGAACCATGTCCAACAGGGTTCTGTTTCTCCTTTCTGATACACCGTTTTATTGAGGTGTACCAGGGGCTAAAAGTTGGGACGTGATTCCATGTTCTATCATATAGTCCTGGAATCTCAAGTCCATATACTCTCCACCCCGATCTGATCGAAGTGTTTTAATGGTTTTACCTAATTGATTTTCAACTTCAGTCTTGTACTCCTTGAACTTTTCAAGGGCTTCAGACTTATGTTGCATTAGGTATAAATAACCATACCTTGAATAATCATCGATAAAAGAGATAAAGTATTCATTCCCTCCTCGAGCTCTAACATTCATCGGACCACAAAGGTCTGAATGTATTGACTGGTGGTTATGCTGAACGCACGCACTAGGCGTGGTAACAATTCTATAGATGCAAGCGCACACCTGTCAGAGTAATATAAAATGGATGGCGTATCCAAGTATCGATCCTCAAGGACTTCTAAATAATTTCCAAACTCTAAAGTTTTAAAGAATAGTGAACGTTGAAATGAGTGATTCTTGTAAAATGGGAAGTGGTCACAAATAATGGTTTTGGATTTGGGATTTGGTCTTATAATGGTAAAACCTAGCCCGAGTTACTTCAAGTTAGCCAACAAAGAATCAAGGATACGCTAAGGACGATATGTTTTTTACTTTAGGAACCAACGACTACGCTTTTCACTTGACTTATGTCTAAGCAAGTTCAAAGTCCTAAGACATTTCCTAATATGTCTATTATGAGAGATATCTTAGTTTTAGGATGGAAATAGTCGCAACCTCGGGTTAAGGTCCTATGTCTAGGCTACTTAACCGGAACCCTTATGTCTAAGGTGCTCCTCTCCTCGGTTTAACCACTCAACAATGCAAATAAGCAACCTTTTCAGTATTGACTTGTTAAGACTTACAGTGGCCTTCTCTAAATCCTAACTTTTTGGGTAAACATGTTGAGCAATGAATGAAAAGCAAAAACACTACTTCTTAGCAACCCTTTTTAGAAATAAAAGGCTAACTATCCATAACCGGGCTAGAGACGGGAATTTAGAAAGACATATTGAAGAAAATACAGCAAGTAAAATGGTTGAAATTGGAATGCATGTGTGAAAACAAAAGTTAACTAACAGAGAGTTTTTCTCGAGATTGAGAGCTTCGCCCTTCTCTTTCAAGCAAGGGGGAGTGTCACGTGCTCTTTCCTCCAAAAACACAACTCTCTTAACTAAAAATAAAGTAAAGGCAAAGGGAAGATAAGCAAAGTGCTGGATTTTTATATATTTGAATAAGTAGAAAATAACTAAGTACAAACAGGAACAAAACAAAGCTCAATAAAGGAATGTAAAGTGCTCGGGATTTAAAAACCAAAAGCAACTAATGAAAGCAACTCAAAAGTACTTAGAAAGCAACAAAGAAACACTAAAAATGATCCAGAGAAGGAAGCAAGGCTTGATGCCTTTGGTGGAGAAGCTGCTGGAATTTATAGCTGTGCAGAATTGGTTAGGTAGGTCCTAAAACGATGGTGAATCACCCATTTCCAACTCCTTTGACTGACTAAATCGTGCTCAAACTGATAGTGGAACACTTCTTCTACACGTATGCATCGGTTGGAACCACCAAAACGCACTGGAAGACGCGTTTCATTAAGGGCAAAGTTGGAAGAAAACCACGTTTTCTGCAGCAGCCTAGGCGTCTGGCGCCTCCTGAGGTATTTTTCCGTCTTTTTGCTTCTTTTGATTAATTTCCACTCCCAAATGGTCCTAAAATGTCATAAATATAATATAAGCCAACCACAAACCATCATATATGAATTTTTCATGAATTGGAACTCAAATGACCGAGAAAAGTCCGAAGCAAAGCTAAAACATAGTAAAAACAGCATCTAAAACCTTCTTTTTACGCTTGTAAACAAGCGTAATCACACCCCCAAACTTAACTTTTTGCTTGTCCTCAAGCAAATACCATTCTATTGCCTTTGTAAGCTTAGTCACTATAAACCAAGTTTGAAATGATAAAAACTTTCTCTTTCAAAATCCTTTTTCCTTTCAAAAATAGAAAACGTTTTCAAATACCCCTAAGGAATCTGCACACTCCCTATTTCAACCGAGACTTTCAATCATAAATTGTCTCAAGTTATAGATATGTTGCACGACTTCTCGAACCTGATCTCGCAGCTATTGGTTCTCCTCCCGGAGACGACGGATCTCCGATGTAGGAGACGTCCCGGTACCTTCCCTTATTTGTAGCGCATGGGCGATAATTCTCCGAATATTCTTCTCTTCCACAATTGGGGCATCTCTCTTAATTTGATCCTCAAGGAGCTGTACACCTTGTCGCAAGCATAAAGAAGTGACCAAGCGTGGGTGATAAAGCTTACCACGTGTCCGGTGGGCACACTCATGGATACTGGTATTGATCAATTCTCCATAATTCACATCTATGCCCTTTAGCATGACATAAACCAGCAGAGCCCTATCCTGAGTGACATGTTCATCATGCTCCGTTGGCAGAATTCTGTTTTTGACTATGTATAACCATCCTGCAGCAGTTAGGGAAACATCCTCGGGTTTTAGTCGTACCTTGCCATGAGTAGTCAAATCCCAAGTGGCAGAGGGCTTCCCAACACATTCTAGAGCCTCATCAAGCTGTTCTAGAGTCGGAGTCACTAACATCTTATTGCCCACAGCATCTCTGATATTCTTAATGTTGAAGGTGTAGTTGATCTAAGTGGCATCAAACCTTATTTCCTTCCCACGCACTATGGCTATATGTGACTGGGGATGGACAACAGCATAGAACTCTCTAACTAACTCCAAACCTCACATTGTATGGGCTGAATGAGTGGTCTCCATTCTTTATCTCTAGCGGTCTCCCTCCAATCATCAGGCACATCTCCTAGAGTGAGATCGAATCCCAATTCTGTCATAATCTTACGGGATTTCATTAATGAAGTGCGAGTGGCTAAATTTGCCGCGTTCCATTACGTCTCGACCTCCTCTCCCTCAGATAAGTCTAGTTCGATGGTATCAACTGGCCCAGGTGCCACTACCTTCTTCTTAGCTTCAGATGCTTTAGCTTTCGTAGCTCTCGTTTTAGGTTCATTTATGGGCACTGTCGGCTTCTTAGTCTGAACTGCACGACGTTTTGAACTCTTTTTCTCCCACCTCTTGTATTGGAACATTTCCCTTATCGTCTGCGTGTCCTCAGGATCTTCTTTGCTGGTAGGTTCTTGAGTATTATTCTCCCCAACCTTGAATCTACCTGTATCACACCCAAGCAGGTTAACTGCATTAGAAGGAATAGTGTGAGCATCGCTTACCCCTGGTAGAGTGGCCATCGGTGTGACATACTCATCCGTTGCCAACGGAGTAGATCCAGTTGCCCCAGTAGGCAACTCTTGGTGACTACAAAATGCTCCTTCTGTAGGTGTATCCAATGGGGAAGGTTCCTGAGTATCTGTTCTCACCACTTCGTTCTCGGTATCCTCCGTTTCCGGCATATTTGAACAATTGCCTCGTGAAACCAGTAGAAAATCATCATTACCATCTCCTGGTGTAATAATCAATGGAGATGAATAAAACTGCTCCTCATCCCTGTTCTCCATAGATGAATCCTTAGACGTCAGACGCCTACTACTCCCATTTTCCTCAATTTCTGGGTCCGACATCACCTTCTTGCCCTTCCTCTTTTGTCCTATCGAGACCCCGGGCTCTAGCCTATGGCTATGGCTCTTCTCTTGCTCTCCTCCATGCTCATCTCCTGTATCCATTGGCATATTGGTTGGGATTGGCATCCTAGGAGGCTCTAAGGGTTTTAGGTGTCCCATGTTGAAGGTACTCAATATGTTAGGGTTCAATTGGGGTGCTTGAGGTCCTCTTTCTAGGAATGGAAGTTGAGGTGGTGGGGGAAACCTAGGTGAAATCATCCCATAATTGTGTGGAGGTACCCAATGACCCATTTCATAATAAGGTGGAAGACTAGGAAATAGAGTAGATGAGTTGGGCATTCCATAAGGATGAACACTAGCTGGAATTTGCATTTGAGACAAGGGAAAATGATAGGAAGGAACCGGGTTAAACATAAACGGTTGGTACATACCCGGATTGATCATTGGAGGAAGTTGTTGAGGATTTTCAGCCCTAAACTCATTGTTTTGAGGTATACTAAGGGTGGGTAGTTGCTGAAAATTTACATAACCATGTGGAGCCATTATAGGAGGTTGTGTAGGAGCTTGGGAAGGAGAAGTAGGGAGTGAAATGTGTTGAGAAGAAGAAGCCATAGAAAGAAATAAAGGCTGGAATTTTCTGCTTCTTCTTGGTTGTGGCCGAAATCGAGAACAATGGTGGAGAAGGGAGTGGGTTTTTTGAAAAACAAAGGGGAGGAAGAGAGTTGTGTGAGTTTTGGTGGAGGTGCAAGGCTTAGGCAATGGGTCTATTTAAAGCTTTCCCCAAACTAAATCCTAAATGGAAAGGGATTGTGATTTAAGTTCAACTAGGTTTCCTAAACCTAACAGGAAAAAATAAGTTTGAATTCCAAATAGGAGTAGGTAAACAAGATTTGAAGTATTTTTGAGTTTAAGGAGAGATTTGAAACTTAAATCACAAAGGATTAATGTTTGACCCAAAATAAAACCCATAAAATTCGAAATTGAAACCCAAATCATGAAGGAAAAAGAAATTCGAAATACTGGAAAAAACAGAGCAGGCGCCAGGCGCCTGCGTAATTTTTTTCAACGTTTTTTTTTTCTTTCTTTTTTTTCAACGTTTTCAAAAACATTCTCTTAATAAGAAATTTTTTTTTATAATTAAACAAAAAGAATGCAAGATACAAAAACTTCATTCTTTTACTTTTGTTCTTTCAAAACGGATAAGGAAAAACATTTTTCGCAAACATTTATTGACCTGAAAGTTGAATAGAGGTTTTTCCTCTATCCACTGGTTCTCCAAAATACGGCTTAAGTCTCTGCCCATTTACTTTAAAAATACTTCCCTTAGAGTCAACTAGATCCACTGCCCCATATGGGTAGACTTTAAAAATTTTAAAGGGACCGGACCATCTAGACTTAAGTTTCCCAGGAAAAAGTTTCAACCTAGAATTGAATAACAGAACCAGATCACCTTCTTGAAGATTGTTCGGTCGAAGACGCCTATCATGCCACTGTTTAGTTTTTTCCTTAAACAGCTTAGCATTCTCATAAGAAAATTGCCTGTGTTCTTCTAATTCCAACAATTGTAACATCCTCGCTTCACCTGCAGCCGACAAATCAAAATTTAATTTCTTAATAGCCCAAAATGCTTTATATTCTAGCTCAAGAGGCAAATGACATGCTTTTCCAAAGACTAGCCTATAGGGGGACATGCCGAGGGGAGTCTTAAATGCTGTCCTATATGCCCAAAGTGAATCATCAAGCTTCAAAGACCAATCCCTACGGTTAAGATTTACAGTTTTTTCTAAAATGTTTTTTATCTCCCTATTAGATATTTCGGCTAACCCATTCGACTGAGGATGATATGCTGTTGCAACCCTATGCCGCACATTGTATTTAGCCAGCAACTTTAGCATAGACCGATTCACAAAATGAGCCCCCCCATCGCTTATCAGACAACGTGGGGTTCCATAACGCGTAAAAATGTGCTTTTGCAAAAAACGAATGACAACTTTAGAATCATTGGTAGCAGTTGCAATGGCTTCTATCCATTTCGAAACATAATCTACTGCTAACAATATATAAAGCTTACCATTAGAAGATGGAAATGGACCCATAAAATCTATACCCCACACATCAAATATTTCAATCTCCAAGATCGGGGTTTGAGGCATTTCGTGGCGTTTAGACATATTACCTGTCCGTTGACATTTGTCACAAACCTGCGCAAACTTATGTGCATTTTTGAACAGAGTGGGCCAAAAGAACCCACTTTGCAAAACCTTGGCTGCGGTTTTGTGTCCTGCAAAATGTCCTCCATATGGAGACATATGACAAGCGTCTAATATCGTCTCGTGCTCTTCTTCTGCTACACACCTGCGTAAGATATTGTCAGGTCCTAGCTTATATAAAAAAGGTTCATCCCAACGATAAAATCGAACTGCATTTAGAAATTTCTTTAACTGTTGCTTGTTAAACTCATAAGGAACTATTCGACTTACCAAATAATTTGCTATATCGGCATACCACGAAACTGAATCAACTCGCAAGAGTTGCTCGTCAATAAACTATTCACGTATAACAGTTCCATCATCACAGAGCGGAGATTCCAATCTAGACAGGTGATCAGCAACTTGGTTTTCAGTACCCTTCCTGTCCTTAACTTCAATATCAAACTCTTGAAGTAACAAAATCCACCGTATCAAACGTGGTTTCGCATCTTTTTTAGCAAATAAATATTTTAAAGCAGAATGGTCAGTAAAAACAATGACTTTTGTGCCTATCAAGTAAGACCTAAACTTATCAAAGGCGAACACAACTGCTAACAGTTTCTTTTCAGTAGTATTGTAATTGAGTTGTGCACCGGTCAGAGTCTTACTAGCATAATACACAGGATGCAAGATCTTGTTTTTACGTTGACCTAACATAGCTCCTATTGCATAATCACTAGCATCACACATGAGCTCGAAAGGTAAATCCCAATTATGTTCGATAATTATAGGGGTTGAACTTAAAGCAACTTTCAACATTTCAAATGATTTTAAACAGTCATCATCAAAAACAAATGGTCTATCATGTTCTAACAATTGACACAAGGGTTTAGAAATTTTAGCAAAGTCTTTTATAAAGCGGCGGTAAAATCCCCCATGCCCTAAAAAACTTCTAATCCCTTTAACATTTATGGGAGGAGGTAGCTTTGAAATGATGTCTATCTGTTGAATTAGTTAGAAGTTAAGATTATGTGGACTTAGTTAGAAGTTGTTTTAAAGTTGTTTAGATTTTGTGTTTAAATTTAGCAAATAAATCTCCTTTTTTGTTAGGAAAGTTAGAAGGTTATTCCTAGATTTTGTTTCCTCTTGTAACCTATAAATAGTGTCTCTATTCCTCATCTTTGATCAATCAATTTGAGAATTTATTTCTTCTCTCTTTTCTCGTGTATGTCTCTCTGGTGTCTCTATCCTTAGTTTTTATGGTATCAGAGCTAGGTTTAGATTGACACCAGAATGGTTAAAATAGCCATGATGACTGATGTGCGCAAGGATGAGAGTTCCGACGGATCGAATACGACCTCAATTTCTCTCCCTAAAAGCACATCCACGACACCTCACATCTCTATCTTTGAAAACACTTCGCTCCAAATTACCTCTCCAAAACTCAACGGAAAAAATTTTCTGCAATGGTCTCGATCGGCCCTCATAGTTATTCGTGGCCGCAGTCGACTCGGGTACATCAATGGCACGATAGCAGAACCAGATGAAGCTGACCCATTTTTTTCCGTGTGGGATGCACAAAACTCAATGGTCATGGCATGGCTTATTAACTCGGTGGAGGAGGACATTAAAGAATCCTTCATCTTCTACTCAACAGCAAAGGATCTTTGGAATGCGCTCACTATGACTTTTTTTGATTTTGATAACTCGGCTCAATTGTTTGAATTACGCAATAAGGCACGTTCCTTACGACAAGGTCAATCCGATGTCACCTAATACTACAGGTCATTACGTAGGTTGTGGGCTGAACTTGATTTATGTCTCAATCTCGAATGGGAGAACTCGAAGGATGCTGAACGCTTCCGCAAACACGTCGAGAAGGAACGAATTTATGATTTTCTTGCATGTCTTCGTCTGGAATTAGATGATGTGCGTGGCCGCTTACTTGCCACAAAGCCAATCCCAGCCATTGACGAAATCTTCGCAGAAGTTCGCTGGGAGTCAAGCCGTAAACGTGTGATGATGGGTGATACACACACAAAACCTCTGTCCCTCTCACTGGAATCATCAGCTCTGGCGGCACGAGGTGCACCACCACCTTCATCCCGATCTACTCGTCGGAACAACCTATGGTGTGATCATTGTAAGCGCACAAACCATACAAAAGATCGGTGTTGGGAACTCCATGGTCGTCCTCAACGGAAGAATTTATCAGGGGATTATCGGCCACCTCCACCTACAAATACTCCATCTTCTCGAACCAGCTCGTCCGGCTATCAAGTGGGCCCTAGTGTGTCAAACTCCCAAAATTTGGCCATCTCTCTCCCTCCATTTTCGAAGGCACAACTTGAACAGCTCTATCGCCTCTTAACACCGTCGGTTGAGTCTACTCCTTCGTCAAGTTTTGTGGCACAACGAGGTATTTTTAGTGCAGCTTTAACAAGTCAGCAGCATTCCGATCAGTGGATCTTAGATTCGGGTGCAACTGATCATATGACCGCTTTTCATGATATGTTTACCATGTACTCACCAAACCCGATTCAGACACATGTCAAGCTTGCAGATAGGTCATCGGCCATTATTAAGGGCTTTGGTTCTGTTGTTCTTAGCCCAAACATTACATTGCACTCAGTGCTCCATGTGCCTAAATTATGTTGCAATCTAATTTCTGTTCAGAAGTTGACTCATGATTTAAAGTGTCAAGCCCTGTTCACTGACTCTAAGTGTTTGTTTCAGGACTTGATAACGGGAACGATGATTGGAAATGCTGATGGCTTTGAAGGGCTCTACTACTTCAGAGGACCAAGTCTAAGAAATAAACAAGTTTTCCAGGTTGGTAGTGAGTCGAATTCTAGGGAACAACAAATTCTACTTTTACATCGCCGTTTAGGGCACCCGATTTTTCAGTATCTTAAACATTTGTACCCTTCACTTTTTCATAAAGATGACCTTTTTACTTGCGAAGTGTGTCAACTTGCAAAACACTCTCGTACATCTTATCCTTCTGTTGAGTATATACCATCCAGTTCATTCACAATGATTCATAGTGATTTATGGGGGCCGTCTCGCATTAAAACTATGTCCGGTAAACGTTGGTTCCTTACCTTCACTGATGACCACACTAGGGTTTGTTGGGTCTATTTACTTAAAGAAAAATCAGAAACTGCATCAATCTTTCAACAGTTTCATTCTCTCATTCATAATCAATTTAATACGAGAATAAAAATTCTTCGCACTGATAAGGGGACAAAATATTTTAATCAAATATTGGGAACTTTTCTGTCTCAAAATGGAATCACTTACCAAAGTTCCTGTGTCATTACCCCCCAACAAAATGGTATAGCTGAAAGGAAAAATAGGCATCTTTTAGAAACTGCTCGTGCTCTCATGTTCACCAATTCTGTTCCTAACTGTTTTTGGGGTGATGTTGTCCTTACTGCTTGTTATCTCATTAATCGGATGCCCTCTCGTGTTCTGAAATTTAACACTCCACTAGAAATCTTACTCACTATCTATCCGCAAATTCGATCTATCCTCACAATTCCCCTCAAAATATTTGGATGTACTGCATTCACTCATGTTTATGATCATGAACGTCACAAATTGGAGCCAAAAGCCAGAAAGTGTGTCTTCCTTGGTTACTCTCCTACTCAAAAAGGCTATAAATGCTATTGTCCATTCACCAATAAATTTTACACTACCATGGATGTCACATTTTTTGAGTCTCAATCTTTTTTCTCCCTAAATTCCCCTCAGGGGAAGACTGAGCCTATTAAAAGTAGTCTTGATGGAAATTTTTGGGAGATTGACGATCTAAATACCAGAATTGAGTCCCCTCAGTCAAAAATACCTGAGATTGATGGTCTAAATACCGAGTCACCTCAGCCAAAATACCTATCCCGATCGTCCCAATTACTCAGATAGAAGAGTCAGTTCCTATTATTTCCTGTAATAATGAAGATGATCAAGTCAACCCAAATCGAAGTGACAAGCAACCTGAGACTCTTGTTTATTCTCGGCGACAAACGGTTCAAAGAGGAGTGGAGCCACCACAGCCTCAACAGCAAAGTCATGAATCCATCTCGTCCTTAGGTACTGAACAATCTACCCTTGTGCCTCAAGACAATACTAATGATCTTGATCTTCCTATTGCACTTAGGAAGGGTGTGAGATCGTGTACTCAACATCCAATTGCTCGATGTATTGGTTATAGTCATTTATCTTCAGCAGTTCAGACCTTGGCTCTCAATCTGGAAGCCAATGAGGTACCAAAATCCATTCAAGAGGCTATGAGCAATCCACAGTGGAAAAATGCGGTAGATGATGAAATGAAGGCTTTGAAGCTTAATGATACGTGGACAGTAGTTGATCGTCCTCAAGATAAACCAACGGTAGGATGCCGATGGATCTTTACTGTCAAATATAAGGCTGATGGGTCCATTGAAAGGTATAAAGCAAGATTGGTGGCCAAAGGATACTCTCAGACTTTTGGGGTAGACTATCAGGAGACATTTGCACCCGTTTCAAAATTAAACACAATCCGTGTCCTCTTGTCTCTTGCTGCAAATCTGGATTGGAAACTACAACAACTGGATGTCAAGAATGCATTCCTCAATGGAGATTTGGAAGAAGAGGTGTACATGGACCTTCTTCCTGGATTTGACATTGATAAGTATGATGGAAAGGTGTGTAAGCTGAAGAAATCTCTCTATGGTTTAAAACAATCCCCACGTGCATGGTTCAGGCAATTTTCAAAGGCTGTTTGTAAACAAGGATATACCCAAGCTCAAACTGACCATACAATGTTCTACAGGCACTCTCAAGGTAAGATCACCATCCTCATTGTTTATGTCGATGATATTATTGTCACAGGTGACTATCATGAAGAAATAGAGAGACTAAAACAGGCACTTGGAAAGGAGTTTGAAATAAAGGACCTGGGAACACTTCGGTATTTTCTAGGGATGGAAGTTGCACGGAGCAGAACTGGTATATCTGTGTGTCAAAGAAAATATGTATTAGACCTCTTGAAGGAAACCGGAATGCTTGGATGTAAACCATCTGATACTCCAATAAGTCCCAATCATAAGTTGGGAGAGAGCCTAGATGGGGTACCCGTTGATAAAGGGAGATATCAGCGTCTTGTTGGAAGATTAATCTATTTATCCCACACTAGGCCGGATATTGCATTTGCAGTAAGTGTTGTAAGTCAATACATGCATGCTCCTACTGAAGAACACATGGAAGCCGTGTATCATATTCTTAGATATCTTAAAGGAACTCCAGGGCTTGGATTATTTTTCGGAAAGGATGATGACAGAAAGATTAAGGTGTTTACAGATGCTGATTGGGCAGGTTCTATTCAAGATAGGAGATCTACGACAGGATATTGTACCTTCGTATGGGGTAATCTTGTTACATGGAGGAGTAAGAAACGATCAGTTGTTGCAAGAAGTAGTGCTGAGGCTGAATTCAGGGTATTATCTCATGGTATTTGTGAGATAATGTGGCTGAAACTCCTCCTCCAAGAACTCAAGATCAGGTTTGATAGTTCAATGGAAGTCTATTGTGACAACAAGGCTGCAATTGCTATTGCACACAATCCAGTGTATCATGATCGTACTAAACATGTTGAGGTTGACAGGCATTTTATCAAGGAGAAGATTGAAGAGAAACTTATAAATCTGATGTATGTTCCATCATCAGATTAAGTTGCAGATATCCTAACAAAAGGACTCTTGAGACCCATATTTGAATGGTTGTTGATCAAGCTGAAACTGTTCAATCTGTATAGTCCAGCTTAAGGGGGAGTGTTGAATTAGTTAGAAGTTAAGATTATGTGGACTTAGTTAGAAGTTGTTTTAAAGTTGTTTAGATTTTGTGTTTAAATTTAGCAAATAAATCTCCTTTTTTGTTAGGAAAGTTAGGAGGTTATTCCTAGATTTTGTTTCCTCTTGTAACCTATAAATAGTGTCTCTACTCCTCATCTTTGATCAATCAATTTGAGAATTTATTTCTTCTCTCTTTTCTCGTGTATGTCTCTCTGGTGTCTCTATCCTTAGTTTTTACTATCTTAGCGTGGTCTACCTCTATTCCTTGCTTGGAAATTTTGTGACCCAAAACAATACCCTCTTGTACCATGAAATGACACTTCTCCCAATTCAGGACTAGGTTTGTTTGTTCACATCTCTCCAATACTCTCTCCAAATTAACTAAACATGCGTCAAAAGAATTTCCAAAAACAGAAAAGTCATCCATAAAAACTTCTAGAATATTTTCTACCATGTCATAGAAGATGGCCATCATACACCTCTGAAAAGTCGCGGGTGCATTGCATAATCCAAAGGGCATTCGCCTGAAAGCGAACGTACCATACGGACACGTAAATGTTGTCTTCTCCTGGTCTTCTCGAGCAATAGTAATTTGATTATAACCCGAATATCCATCTAACAAAAAATAGAAATCCTTACCTGCCAGACGGTCGAGCATCTGGTCAATAAACGGTAGAGGAAAATGGTCTTTCTTTGTTACCTTGTTGAGTTTGCGATAGTCAATGCAAACTCTCCACCCACTCACAGTTCGGGTTGAGATGAGCTCATTCTCCTCGTTGGCCACCACAGTTATACCCCCTTTCTTTAGTACACACTGTACTGGGCTTACCCAGCTACTGTCGGATATTGGGTATATAACACCGGCGTCAAGCCATTTAAGAATTTCTTTCCTTACAACCTCTTTCATCTTCGAGTTCAACCACCTTTGACTCTCAATAGAGTTCTTAGCATCTTCTTCCAATAAGATTTTGTGCATGCAAAAGGCCGGGCTTATCCCTCGGATATCTGCTATCGTCCATCCAATGGCCTTTTTGTGCTTCTCCAAAATCTGCAATAAAGAATATTCATTAGTAGGTGATAAATTGGAAGCTATAATAATTGGTAAAGTGTCGTTATCCCCTAGATACGCATATTTCAAATGCGACGACAATGGCTTCTGCTCCAACGTGGGTGGTTCCACTATGGACGGAAGTAACGACTTGCATTCTTCCTTTTGTATTTTTTAAACAAGATTAGTCACATGGAACATGGAATGGTAAAACTGCCAGGATCGTTACATTTCATGGGTAGCGGGCTGCCTACGGCTTCACTACTACATTTTGTCATGGGTACCGGTTCATGCTCTTCTATCTTTTTCTTCCTAGAAACTATATCTTTCAAAAACTTAGCATAATTTGGCATTTGTTCTAGAGCATCTACTAACGGTATATTTATATGCAATTGTTTTAAAATATCTAAAAATTTTCTAAACTGGGAATTATTATTTTTCTTAACTAATCTTTGTGGAAACGGGGGAGTAGGGGTAAAAGAAGGTTGTACTTGTGGAGGAACACTCGGGGTGTCCTCATTACCTTTTCAAATATTTTATTTTTCTGGTGTTGTTGGATTCTCTGGTATCTTTACAGTTGGTTCAGTGGACGGAATCTGTACATCTGTAGTTGGCATTGTTGGTCCATCATATGCCAGTCCGCTCCTAAGGGTGACAGCTTTGCACTGTTCTTTCCCTTCTCGTTTTGGTAATTCAGTATGGCCTGAAAAAGAACCTTGTGGTCTATTCTTCAATTCATTGGCGAGCTGTCCCAATTGGGTCTCGAAATTCCTCATTGATGCCGCTTGGGATTGTATCACTGCGTCGGTTCGGGCCATGTACTCCTTCATCATATTCTCAAGATTTGAGTTGTTATTTTGAACTGGTGGAGTCTGTGTTCTCTGATTGTACTGCTGTTGCGGTGGCGGGATGTATTGCTGTGTAGGTGGAACATAGGGCTGCTTGTTCTGCTGGCTCTGCCCTTGATTAAAACCGCTCGAACCTCCTTGACCTCCTCATGAGAAATTAGGGTGGTGCGTCCAACCTGGGTTGTAGGTGTTCGAATATGGGTTAATGTTCCTATTGTTCCCATGTCCTACATAAAAAACGGAAGCAGGGTTATGTGGACAATTATCATAAATATGGTTTTCACTGCAAAATGAACAAATGAGATCGTTGACTTGGCAAACAGGGGCAGGAGTGCAATAATCCGACTGCACAGGTTGTATCGGCGTGGCTAATGGATTTTTTATACCCAACGCCATCTTTTTCAGCCTCTGGTTAATTGTAACCATCTCTTTTTGCATCGAGGTCGCAATGTCTAGAGCCAAAACTCCAGCTGGATCTTGCTTCTTTGGTGCTTCCCTAGATCTTTGCGAACACCATAGTTCGTTGTGTGAAGCTAAGTCATTTAGGATGTCGACTATCTCGTTGAATGTCTTCTTTGTAAAGGCTCCGTTGACAGCATTGTTTAGCATCATCTTAGTAGGATGATCTAAACCTCTAAAGAAATGTTCTATCTGGATGCATGCCGGCAAGCCATGGTTTGGACATTTCCTGATGAGTTCTTTAAATCTTTCCCACGCCTCGTGAACAGGTTCACGATCATACTGTCTAAAGGAGATGATCTCCTCTCTGATATCAGCGTGGCGAGTAGGTGGGAAGAATTTTGTTAAGAACTTCTCCACTAACGACCCCTATGTGGTGATGGATCCCAGTGGAAATGCATTGAGCCATGCTCTAGTTTGGTCCTTCAAAGAAAATGGAAAAAGTGTTAGTCTAAGAGCATTGTCTGTTATACCCGGTAATCGAAATGCATTTGCAATTTGAATGAATGATTTTAGATGATCATGTGGATCCTCATGTTCCTGCCCTCCAAAATGTCCAATTGTCTGCAAGATTTGGAACATCATTGGTTTAAGCTCAAAGTTTGCGTGGGCTGGAATAGGGTTGACTATCCATGAATCAAAGTTCTGAAAAGTCGTGGCGGCATATTCTCGCATTGCCACGTCTCTATTGTCCGCCATCTGGATATGGTTGAATTCATCATTTCTTGCGTGATCCCTCATATTACCGTTAACAGCAGGTGGATCAACCGGATCACGAGGTGGAATATCTGCCATTGATGTGTTCGTACTCTCTACCTCACTTTCAGGACTGATTTCACCTTCTCTCTCTTTTTGCTTTTCTAGTTGTTTTCGAAGTCTTTGCTCCTTTCGAGTTTTTCGAAGGGTCCGCTCAATCTCAGGGTCAAGGGGTAGAAGAAAAGATCTTGTGCTCATGCACTTTAACTTACCCTTGTGAGATAAACGACAAAAAATATAGAACAAAAACGGTGGATGGAAATTACACCCAACAACGATTCACAAAAATAAAAACTAAAAGAATTTGAAAATAATTTTAAAACTAAAGTCCCCGGCAACGTTGCAAAAAACTTGACTGGTGGTTATGCTGAACGCACGCACTAGGCGTGGTAACAATTCTATAGATGCAAGCGCACACCTGTCAGAGTAATATAAAATGGATGGAGTATCCAAGTATCGATCCTCAAGGACTTCTAAATAATTTCCAAACTCTAAAGTTTTAAAGAATAGTGAACGTTGAAATGAGTGATTCTTGTAAAATGGGAAGTGGTCACAAATAATGGTTTTGGATTTGGGAATTGGTCTTATAATGGTAAAACCTAGCCCAAATTACTTCAAGTTAGCAAACAAAGAATCAAGGATACGTTAAGGACGATATGCATTTTACTTTAGGAACCAACGACTACGCTTTTCACTTGACTCATGTCTAAGCAAGTTCAAAGTCCTAAGACATTTCCTAATATGTCTATTATGAGAGATATCTTAGTTTTAGGATGGAAATAGTCGCAACCTCGGGTTAAGGTCCTATGTCTAGGCTACTTAACCGGAACCCTTATGTCTAAGGCGCTCCTCTCCTCGGTTTAACCACTCAACAATGCAAATAAGCAACCTTTTCAGTATTGACTTGTTATGACTTACAGTGGCCTTCTCTAAATCCTAACTTTTTGGGAAAACATGTTGAGCAATGAATGAAAAGCAAAAACACTACTTCTTAGCAACCCTTTTTAGAAATTAAAGGCTAACTATCCATAACCGGGCTAGAGACGGGAATTTAGAAAGACATATTGAAGAAAATACAGCAAGTAAACTGGTTGAAATTGGAATGCATGTGTGAAAACAAAAGTTAACTAACGGAGAGTTTTTCTCGGGATTGAGAGCTTCGCCCTTCTCTTTCAAGAAAGGGGGAGTGTCACGCGCTCTTTCCTCCAAAAACACAACTCTCTTAACTAAAAATAAAGAAAAGGCAAAGGGAAGATAAGCAAAGTGCTGGATTTTTATATATTTGAATAAGTAGAAAATAACTAAGTACAAATGGGAACAAAACAAAGCTCAAAAAAGGAATGTAAAGTGCTTGGGATTTAAAAACCAAAAGCAACTAATGAAAGCAACTCATAAGTACTTATAAAGCAACAAAGAAACACTAAAAATGATCAAGAGAAGGAAGCAAGGCTTGATGTCTTTGGTGGAGAAGCTGCTAGAATTTATAGCTGTGCAGAATTGGTTAAGTAGGTCCTAAAACGATGGTGAATCACCCATTTCCAACTCCTTTGACTTACTAAATCGTGCTCAAACTGATAGTGGAACACTTCTTCTACACGTATGCATCGGTTGAAACAACCAAAACGCACTGGAAGACGCGTTTCATTAAGGGCAAAGTTGGAAGAAAACCACGTTTTTGCAGCAGCCTAGGCATCTGGCGCCTCTTGAGGTATTTTCCGTCTTTTTGCTTCTTTTGATTAATTTCCACTCCCAAATGGTCCTAAAATGTCATAAATATAATATAAGCCAACCACAAACCATCATATATGAATTTTTCATGAATTGGAACTCAAATGACCGAGAAAAGTCCGAAACAAAGCTAAAACATAGTAAAAACAGCATCTAAAACCTTCTTTTTACGCATGTAAACAAGAGTAATCATGTATAAGCTCTAAGGGCTCTTTGGCTCTATAACATTTTCCAGTAAAAGGTCTTTTAGTAATCTTGCCTTCAAAACAAGACTCACATGGTGGTAAAGAATCGTCTTCTAACTTACTTAAAATGCCATTCTTAACCAACCTCCCTATCCTATTGAGATTAATGTGACCTAATCTTAAGTGCCAAAGATAGGTATCTTCCTTTTGAGAAACTTTTTGCCTTTTATTTTGAGTTCTAGCATTTTTAAACAACTTGGTATTTAAAACTGCTTTCGTTATGGTTGGTCTTAGCACATACAAGTTGTTTTCAAGCAAAGCAGAACAAATATTAACACCTTTTCTCGAAATGAACGCTTCATTCATATGAAAAGAAATTGAATACATATGTTCCAACAAACAAGAAATTGAAATTAAGTTCCTTTTAATTTTAGGAACAACGTACACATTATCTAATAATATATACATATTCTTATTTGTAAACAACTTGAGCTCCCCTACCGCCACAGCTGAGACGACCTCTCCCGTTCCGACCTTGAGAGTCATCTCTCCCGCGTCAAGCTGCCTCCAGGAACTAATTCCCTGAAATGAAGAACAAACGTGATTAGTGGCGCCTGAATCCAGTATCCAGGCGGAGTCATCATTCTCCACTAAACATGTTTCCAATACAAGTAAATCATATTTACCTTCGTTGGCTTTCATCTTTTCGGCCAAGTACTTTGGGCAGTTGCGCTTCCAATGCCCGTCCATATTGCAGTGGAAACACTTTCCTTTCTCTGCAACCTTGACCTTTCCTTTCTGGGCAGCAGCAGTTGAGTTAGGTTTAGACCCTTTACCAGCAGCCTTCTTCTTGGGCGCAGACCTCGTTCCAGAGGACGATCCTTTGTTGAACCTCTTTGAGGTGGCAACATTTGCCTCCCCTTCTTGTCCCTTACATTTCATAAGAGACTGGTAGGTTTGCAGCTCGTTTAGGAGCGTGTTAAGAGTGTACTCCAACTTATTCATAACCGCATTGCTGCGGAATGGAAGGAAACTCTTCGGAAGAGATTCCAGATTAAAGCTGACCTGACTCTGCTCGTCTATGACGGCCCTGTTCGACTCAGCCACGTTGAAGTGGACCATTAGGTTGAGAACGTGTTCTCGCACTGAGAAGCCCTCCTTCATGCGGGAGTTGTAAATGAACTTAAGGGCTTCATGTCGAGCCTGTGAGGACGGTTGTCCAAACATGCTCTGCAGCGAGTCCATGATCTCCTTAGTGGTGACCGTGTCCTCGTGCTTCTTGGCAAGCACATCAGATATGCTCGCCAAGATGTAGACCTTGGCCTTGTCATTGGCCTTGATCCACCTGTCATAGGCGTTGCGCACCGCCACATTGGCGTTAGGCGCAGGAGCTTGAGGACAATCCTCTTGCAAGACGAACATAAGCTCATCTATCACGAGAATAGTGTTTAGGTTTGACTTCCATTGTTTGTAATTTTTGCCATTAAGTCTTTGCGCGGCTAAGAGTGCAATAATGGAAGTAGACATGCTGAAAGTAAAAACAAATCTGTATTAGTTTCATGCATTAACCTTTTATACCCAATCAAAATTTTAGCAAAACTAATTAAGCACCCTAACAAAATTGTTTTGCAACGACGCTTCAGTGATTTAGAGCAACAGCCACCGTAGGGCGGACAGGTACTTGACTGGGTGTTTATGCTGAACGCACGCACTAAGCGTGGTAACAATTATATAGATGCAAGCGCACACCTGTCAGAGTAATATAAAATGGATGGAGTATCCAAGTATCGATCCTCAAGGACTTCTAAATAATTTCCAAACTCTGAAGTTTTAAAGAATAGTGAATGTTGAAATGAGTGATTCTTGTAAAATGGGAAGTGGTCACAAATAATGGTTTTGGATTTGGGATTTGGACTTATAATAATAAAACCTAGCCCGATTTACTTCAAGTTAGCCAACAAAGAATCAAGGACATGCTAAGGATAATATGCATTTTACTTTAGAAACTAACGACTACGCTTCTCACTTTACTTATGTCTAAGCAAGTTCAAAGTCCTAAGACATTCCCTAATATGTCTATTATGAGATATATCTTAGTTTTAGGATGGAAATAGTCGCAACCTCGGGTTAAGGTCCTATGTCTAGGCTACTTAAGCGGAACCCTTATGTCTAAGGCGCTCCTCTCCTCGGTTTAACCACTCAACAATGCAAATAAGCAACCTTTTCAGTATTGACTTGTTAAGACTTACAGTGGCCTTCTCTAAATCCTAACTTTTGGGAAAACATGTTGAGCAATGAATGAAAGTAAAAACACTACTCTTAGCAACCCTTTTTAGACATAAAAGGCTAACTATCCATAACCGGGCTAGAGACGGGAATTTAGAAAGACATATTGAAGAAAATACAGCAAGTAAAATGGTTGAATGTGGAATGCATGTGTGAAAAACAAAAGTTAACTAACGGAGAGTTTTTATCGGGATTGAGAGCTTCGCCCTTCTCTTTCAAGCAAGGGAGAGTGTCACGTGCTCTTTCCTCCAAAAACACAACTCTCTTAACTAAAAATAAAGTAAAGGCAAAGGGAAGATAAGCAAAGTGCTGGATTTTTATATATTTGAATAAGTAGAAAATAACTAAGTACAAACAGGAACAAAACAAAGCTCAATAAAGGAATGTAAAGTGCTCGGGATTTAAAAACCAAAAGCAACTAATGAAAGCAACTCAAAAGTACTTAGAAAGCAACAAAGAAACACTAAAAATGATCCAGAGAAGGAAGCAAGGCTTGATGCCTTTGGTGGAGAAGCTGCTGGAATTTATAGCTGTGCAGAATTGGTTAGGTAGGTCCTAAAACGATGGTGAATCACCCATTTCCAACTCCTTTGACTGACTAAATCGTGCTCAAACTGATAGTGGAACACTTCTTCTACACGTATGCATCGGTTGGAACCACCAAAACGCACTGGAAGACGCGTTTCATTAAGGGCAAAGTTGGAAGAAAACCACGTTTTCTGCAGCAGCCTAGGCGTCTGGCGCCTCCTGAGGTATTTTTCCGTCTTTTTGCTTCTTTTGATTAATTTCCACTCCCAAATGGTCCTAAAATGTCATAAATATAATATAAGCCAACCACAAACCATCATATATGAATTTTTCATGAATTGGAACTCAAATGACCGAGAAAAGTCCGAAGCAAAGCTAAAACATAGTAAAAACAGCATCTAAAACCTTCTTTTTACGCTTGTAAACAAGCGTAATCACACCCCCAAACTTAACTTTTTGCTTGTCCTCAAGCAAATACCATTCTATTGCCTTTGTAAGCTTAGTCACTATAAACCAAGTTTGAAATGATAAAAACTTTCTCTTTCAAAATCCTTTTTCCTTTCAAAAATAGAAAACGTTTTCAAATACCCCTAAGGAATCTGCACACTCCCTATTTCAACCGAGACTTTCAATCATAAATTGTCTCAAGTTATAGATATGTTGCACGACTTCTCGAACCTGATCTCGCAGCTATTGGTTCTCCTCCCGGAGACGACGGATCTCCGATGTAGGAGACGTCCCGGTACCTTCCCTTATTTGTAGCGCATGGGCGATAATTCTCCGAATATTCTTCTCTTCCACAATTGGGGCATCTCTCTTAATTTGATCCTCAAGGAGCTGTACACCTTGTCGCAAGCATAAAGAAGTGACCAAGCGTGGGTGATAAAGCTTACCACGTGTCCGGTGGGCACACTCATGGATACTGGTATTGATCAATTCTCCATAATTCACATCTATGCCCTTTAGCATGACATAAACCAGCAGAGCCCTATCCTGAGTGACATGTTCATCATGCTCCGTTGGCAGAATTCTGTTTTTGACTATGTATAACCATCCTGCAGCAGTTAGGGAAACATCCTCGGGTTTTAGTCGTACCTTGCCATGAGTAGTCAAATCCCAAGTGGCAGAGGGCTTCCCAACACATTCTAGAGCCTCATCAAGCTGTTCTAGAGTCGGAGTCACTAACATCTTATTGCCCACAGCATCTCTGATATTCTTAATGTTGAAGGTGTAGTTGATCTAAGTGGCATCAAACCTTATTTCCTTCCCACGCACTATGGCTATATGTGACTGGGGATGGACAACAGCATAGAACTCTCTAACTAACTCCAAACCTCACATTGTATGGGCTGAATGAGTGGTCTCCATTCTTTATCTCTAGCGGTCTCCCTCCAATCATCAGGCACATCTCCTAGAGTGAGATCGAATCCCAATTCTGTCATAATCTTACGGGATTTCATTAATGAAGTGCGAGTGGCTAAATTTGCCGCGTTCCATTACGTCTCGACCTCCTCTCCCTCAGATAAGTCTAGTTCGATGGTATCAACTGGCCCAGGTGCCACTACCTTCTTCTTAGCTTCAGATGCTTTAGCTTTCGTAGCTCTCGTTTTAGGTTCATTTATGGGCACTGTCGGCTTCTTAGTCTGAACTGCACGACGTTTTGAACTCTTTTTCTCCCACCTCTTGTATTGGAACATTTCCCTTATCGTCTGCGTGTCCTCAGGATCTTCTTTGCTGGTAGGTTCTTGAGTATTATTCTCCCCAACCTTGGATCTACCTGTATCACACCCAAGCAGGTTAACTGCATTAGAAGGAATAGTGTGAGCATCGCTTACCCCTGGTAGAGTGGCCATCGGTGTGACATACTCATCCGTTGCCAACGGAGTAGATCCAGTTGCCCCAGTAGGCAACTCTTGGTGACTACAAAATGCTCCTTCTGTAGGTGTATCCAATGGGGAAGGTTCCTGAGTATCTGTTCTCACCACTTCGTTCTCGGTATCCTCCGTTTCCGGCATATTTGAACAATTGCCTCGTGAAACCAGTAGAAAATCATCATTACCATCTCCTGGTGTAATAATCAATGGAGATGAATAAAACTGCTCCTCATCCCTGTTCTCCATAGATGAATCCTTAGACGTCAGACGCCTACTACTCCCATTTTCCTCAATTTCTGGGTCCGACATCACCTTCTTGCCCTTCCTCTTTTGTCCTATCGAGACCCCGGGCTCTAGCCTATGGCTATGGCTCTTCTCTTGCTCTCCTCCATGCTCATCTCCTGTATCCATTGGCATATTGGTTGGGATTGGCATCCTAGGAGGCTCTAAGGGTTTTAGGTGTCCCATGTTGAAGGTACTCAATATGTTAGGGTTCAATTGGGGTGCTTGAGGTCCTCTTTCTAGGAATGGAAGTTGAGGTGGTGGGGGAAACCTAGGTGAAATCATCCCATAATTGTGTGGAGGTACCCAATGACCCATTTCATAATAAGGTGGAAGACTAGGAAATAGAGTAGATGAGTTGGGCATTCCATAAGGATGAACACTAGCTGGAATTTGCATTTGAGACAAGGGAAAATGATAGGAAGGAACCGGGTTAAACATAAACGGTTGGTACATACCCGGATTGATCATTGGAGGAAGTTGTTGAGGATTTTCAGCCCTAAACTCATTGTTTTGAGGTATACTAAGGGTGGGTAGTTGCTGAAAATTTACATAACCATGTGGAGCCATTATAGGAGGTTGTGTAGGAGCTTGGGAAGGAGAAGTAGGGAGTGAAATGTGTTGAGAAGAAGAAGCCATAGAAAGAAATAAAGGCTGGAATTTTCTGCTTCTTCTTGGTTGTGGCCGAAATCGAGAACAATGGTGGAGAAGGGAGTGGGTTTTTTGAAAAACAAAGGGGAGGAAGAGAGTTGTGTGAGTTTTGGTGGAGGTGCAAGGCTTAGGCAATGGGTCTATTTAAAGCTTTCCCCAAACTAAATCCTAAATGGAAAGGGATTGTGATTTAAGTTCAACTAGGTTTCCTAAACCTAACAGGAAAAAATAAGTTTGAATTCCAAATAGGAGTAGGTAAACAAGATTTGAAGTATTTTTGAGTTTAAGGAGAGATTTGAAACTTAAATCACAAAGGATTAATGTTTGACCCAAAATAAAACCCATAAAATTCGAAATTGAAACCCAAATCATGAAGGAAAAAGAAATTCGAAATACTGGAAAAAACAGAGCAGGCGCCAGGCGCCTGCGTAATTTTTTTCAACGTTTTTTTTTTCTTTCTTTTTTTTCAACGTTTTCAAAAACATTCTCTTAATAAGAAATTTTTTTTTATAATTAAACAAAAAGAATGCAAGATACAAAAACTTCATTCTTTTACTTTTGTTCTTTCAAAACGGATAAGGAAAAACATTTTTCGCAAACATTTATTGACCTGAAAGTTGAATAGAGGTTTTTCCTCTATCCACTGGTTCTCCAAAATACGGCTTAAGTCTCTGCCCATTTACTTTAAAAATACTTCCCTTAGAGTCAACTAGATCCACTGCCCCATATGGGTAGACTTTAAAAATTTTAAAGGGACCGGACCATCTAGACTTAAGTTTCCCAGGAAAAAGTTTCAACCTAGAATTGAATAACAGAACCAGATCACCTTCTTGAAGATTGTTCGGTCGAAGACGCCTATCATGCCACTGTTTAGTTTTTTCCTTAAACAGCTTAGCATTCTCATAAGAAAATTGCCTGTGTTCTTCTAATTCCAACAATTGTAACATCCTCGCTTCACCTGCAGCCGACAAATCAAAATTTAATTTCTTAATAGCCCAAAATGCTTTATATTCTAGCTCAAGAGGCAAATGACATGCTTTTCCAAAGACTAGCCTATAGGGGGACATGCCGAGGGGAGTCTTAAATGCTGTCCTATATGCCCAAAGTGAATCATCAAGCTTCAAAGACCAATCCCTACGGTTAAGATTTACAGTTTTTTCTAAAATGTTTTTTATCTCCCTATTAGATATTTCGGCTAACCCATTCGACTGAGGATGATATGCTGTTGCAACCCTATGCCGCACATTGTATTTAGCCAGCAACTTTAGCATAGACCGATTCACAAAATGAGCCCCCCCATCGCTTATCAGACAACGTGGGGTTCCATAACGCGTAAAAATGTGCTTTTGCAAAAAACGAATGACAACTTTAGAATCATTGGTAGCAGTTGCAATGGCTTCTATCCATTTCGAAACATAATCTACTGCTAACAATATATAAAGCTTACCATTAGAAGATGGAAATGGACCCATAAAATCTATACCCCACACATCAAATATTTCAATCTCCAAGATCGGGGTTTGAGGCATTTCGTGGCGTTTAGACATATTACCTGTCCGTTGACATTTGTCACAAACCTGCGCAAACTTATGTGCATTTTTGAACAGAGTGGGCCAAAAGAACCCACTTTGCAAAACCTTGGCTGCGGTTTTGTGTCCTGCAAAATGTCCTCCATATGGAGACATATGACAAGCGTCTAATATCGTCTCGTGCTCTTCTTCTGCTACACACCTGCGTAAGATATTGTCAGGTCCTAGCTTATATAAAAAAGGTTCATCCCAACGATAAAATCGAACTGCATTTAGAAATTTCTTTAACTGTTGCTTGTTAAACTCATAAGGAACTATTCGACTTACCAAATAATTTGCTATATCGGCATACCACGAAACTGAATCAACTCGCAAGAGTTGCTCGTCAATAAACTATTCACGTATAACAGTTCCATCATCACAGAGCGGAGATTCCAATCTAGACAGGTGATCAGCAACTTGGTTTTCAGTACCCTTCCTGTCCTTAACTTCAATATCAAACTCTTGAAGTAACAAAATCCACCGTATCAAACGTGGTTTCGCATCTTTTTTAGCAAATAAATATTTTAAAGCAGAATGGTCAGTAAAAACAATGACTTTTGTGCCTATCAAGTAAGACCTAAACTTATCAAAGGCGAACACAACTGCTAACAGTTTCTTTTCAGTAGTATTGTAATTGAGTTGTGCACCGGTCAGAGTCTTACTAGCATAATACACAGGATGCAAGATCTTGTTTTTACGTTGACCTAACATAGCTCCTATTGCATAATCACTAGCATCACACATGAGCTCGAAAGGTAAATCCCAATTATGTTCGATAATTATAGGGGTTGAACTTAAAGCAACTTTCAACATTTCAAATGATTTTAAACAGTCATCATCAAAAACAAATGGTCTATCATGTTCTAACAATTGACACAAGGGTTTAGAAATTTTAGCAAAGTCTTTTATAAAGCGGCGGTAAAATCCCCCATGCCCTAAAAAACTTCTAATCCCTTTAACATTTATGGGAGGAGGTAGCTTTGAAATGATGTCTATCTGTTGAATTAGTTAGAAGTTAAGATTATGTGGACTTAGTTAGAAGTTGTTTTAAAGTTGTTTAGATTTTGTGTTTAAATTTAGCAAATAAATCTCCTTTTTTGTTAGGAAAGTTAGAAGGTTATTCCTAGATTTTGTTTCCTCTTGTAACCTATAAATAGTGTCTCTATTCCTCATCTTTGATCAATCAATTTGAGAATTTATTTCTTCTCTCTTTTCTCGTGTATGTCTCTCTGGTGTCTCTATCCTTAGTTTTTATGGTATCAGAGCTAGGTTTAGATTGACACCAGAATGGTTAAAATAGCCATGATGACTGATGTGCGCAAGGATGAGAGTTCCGACGGATCGAATACGACCTCAATTTCTCTCCCTAAAAGCACATCCACGACACCTCACATCTCTATCTTTGAAAACACTTCGCTCCAAATTACCTCTCCAAAACTCAACGGAAAAAATTTTCTGCAATGGTCTCGATCGGCCCTCATAGTTATTCGTGGCCGCAGTCGACTCGGGTACATCAATGGCACGATAGCAGAACCAGATGAAGCTGACCCATTTTTTTCCGTGTGGGATGCACAAAACTCAATGGTCATGGCATGGCTTATTAACTCGGTGGAGGAGGACATTAAATAATCCTTCATCTTCTACTCAACAGCAAAGGATCTTTGGAATGCGCTCACTATGACTTTTTTTGATTTTGATAACTCGGCTCAATTGTTTGAATTACGCAATAAGGCACGTTCCTTACGACAAGGTCAATCCGATGTCACCTAATACTACAGGTCATTACGTAGGTTGTGGGCTGAACTTGATTTATGTCTCAATCTCGAATGGGAGAACTCGAAGGATGCTGAACGCTTCCGCAAACACGTCGAGAAGGAACGAATTTATGATTTTCTTGCATGTCTTCGTCTGGAATTAGATGATGTGCGTGGCCGCTTACTTGCCACAAAGCCAATCCCAGCCATTGACGAAATCTTCGCAGAAGTTCGCTGGGAGTCAAGCCGTAAACGTGTGATGATGGGTGATACACACACAAAACCTCTGTCCCTCTCACTGGAATCATCAGCTCTGGCGGCACGAGGTGCACCACCACCTTCATCCCGATCTACTCGTCGGAACAACCTATGGTGTGATCATTGTAAGCGCACAAACCATACAAAAGATCGGTGTTGGGAACTCCATGGTCGTCCTCAACGGAAGAATTTATCAGGGGATTATCGGCCACCTCCACCTACAAATACTCCATCTTCTCGAACCAGCTCGTCCGGCTATCAAGTGGGCCCTAGTGTGTCAAACTCCCAAAATTTGGCCATCTCTCTCCCTCCATTTTCGAAGGCACAACTTGAACAGCTCTATCGCCTCTTAACACCGTCGGTTGAGTCTACTCCTTCGTCAAGTTTTGTGGCACAACGAGGTATTTTTAGTGCAGCTTTAACAAGTCAGCAGCATTCCGATCAGTGGATCTTAGATTCGGGTGCAACTGATCATATGACCGCTTTTCATGATATGTTTACCATGTACTCACCAAACCCGATTCAGACACATGTCAAGCTTGCAGATAGGTCATCGGCCATTATTAAGGGCTTTGGTTCTGTTGTTCTTAGCCCAAACATTACATTGCACTCAGTGCTCCATGTGCCTAAATTATGTTGCAATCTAATTTCTGTTCAGAAGTTGACTCATGATTTAAAGTGTCAAGCCCTGTTCACTGACTCTAAGTGTTTGTTTCAGGACTTGATAACGGGAACGATGATTGGAAATGCTGATGGCTTTGAAGGGCTCTACTACTTCAGAGGACCAAGTCTAAGAAATAAACAAGTTTTCCAGGTTGGTAGTGAGTCGAATTCTAGGGAACAACAAATTCTACTTTTACATCGCCGTTTAGGGCACCCGATTTTTCAGTATCTTAAACATTTGTACCCTTCACTTTTTCATAAAGATGACCTTTTTACTTGCGAAGTGTGTCAACTTGCAAAACACTCTCGTACATCTTATCCTTCTGTTGAGTATATACCATCCAGTCCATTCACAATGATTCATAGTGATTTATGGGGGCCGTCTCGCATTAAAACTATGTCCGGTAAACGTTGGTTCCTTACCTTCACTGATGACCACACTAGGGTTTGTTGGGTCTATTTACTTAAAGAAAAATCAGAAACTGCATCAATCTTTCAACAGTTTCATTCTCTCATTCATAATCAATTTAATACGAGAATAAAAATTCTTCGCACAGATAAGGGGACAAAATATTTTAATCAAATATTGGGAACTTTTCTGTCTCAAAATGGAATCACTTACCAAAGTTCCTGTGTCATTACCCCCCAACAAAATGGTATAGCTGAAAGGAAAAATAGGCATCTTTTAGAAACTGCTCGTGCTCTCATGTTCACCAATTCTGTTCCTAACTGTTTTTGGGGTGATGCTGTCCTTACTGCTTGTTATCTCATTAATCGGATGCCCTCTCGTGTTCTGAAATTTAACACTCCACTAGAAATCTTACTCACTATCTATCCGCAAATTCGATCTATCCTCACAATTCCCCTCAAAATATTTGGATGTACTGCATTCACTCATGTTTATGATCATGAACGTCACAAATTGGAGCCAAAAGCCAGAAAGTGTGTCTTCCTTGGTTACTCTCCTACTCAAAAAGGCTATAAATGCTATTGTCCATTCACCAATAAATTTTACACTACCATGGATGTCACATTTTTTGAGTCTCAATCTTTTTTCTCCCTAAATTCCCCTCAGGGGAAGACTGAGCCTATTAAAAGTAGTCTTGATGGAAATTTTTGGGAGATTGACGATCTAAATACCAGAATTGAGTCCCCTCAGTCAAAAATACCTGAGATTGATGGTCTAAATACCGAGTCACCTCAGCCAAAATACCTATCCCGATCGTCCCAATTACTCAGATAGAAGAGTCAGTTCCTATTATTTCCTGTAATAATGAAGATGATCAAGTCAACCCAAATCGAAGTGACAAGCAACCTGAGACTCTTGTTTATTCTCGGCGACAAACGGTTCAAAGAGGAGTGGAGCCACCACAGCCTCAACAGCAAAGTCATGAATCCATCTCGTCCTTAGGTACTGAACAATCTACCCTTGTGCCTCAAGACAATACTAATGATCTTGATCTTCCTATTGCACTTAGGAAGGGTGTGAGATCGTGTACTCAACATCCAATTGCTCGATGTATTGGTTATAGTCATTTATCTTCAGCAGTTCAGACCTTGGCTCTCAATCTGGAAGCCAATGAGGTACCAAAATCCATTCAAGAGGCTATGAGCAATCCACAGTGGAAAAATGCGGTAGATGATGAAATGAAGGCTTTGAAGCTTAATGATACGTGGACAGTAGTTGATCGTCCTCAAGATAAACCAACGGTAGGATGCCGATGGATCTTTACTGTCAAATATAAGGCTGATGGGTCCATTGAAAGGTATAAAGCAAGATTGGTGGCCAAAGGATACTCTCAGACTTTTGGGGTAGACTATCAGGAGACATTTGCACCCGTTTCAAAATTAAACACAATCCGTGTCCTCTTGTCTCTTGCTGCAAATCTGGATTGGAAACTACAACAACTGGATGTCAAGAATGCATTCCTCAATGGAGATTTGGAAGAAGAGGTGTACATGGACCTTCTTCCTGGATTTGACATTGATAAGTATGATGGAAAGGTGTGTAAGCTGAAGAAATCTCTCTATGGTTTAAAACAATCCCCACGTGCATGGTTCAGGCAATTTTCAAAGGCTGTTTGTAAACAAGGATATACCCAAGCTCAAACTGACCATACAATGTTCTACAGGCACTCTCAAGGTAAGATCACCATCCTCATTGTTTATGTCGATGATATTATTGTCACAGGTGACTATCATGAAGAAATAGAGAGACTAAAACAGGCACTTGGAAAGGAGTTTGAAATAAAGGACCTGGGAACACTTCGGTATTTTCTAGGGATGGAAGTTGCACGGAGCAGAACTGGTATATCTGTGTGTCAAAGAAAATATGTATTAGACCTCTTGAAGGAAACCGGAATGCTTGGATGTAAACCATCTGATACTCCAATAAGTCCCAATCATAAGTTGGGAGAGAGCCTAGATGGGGTACCCGTTGATAAAGGGAGATATCAGCGTCTTGTTGGAAGATTAATCTATTTATCCCACACTAGGCCGGATATTGCATTTGCAGTAAGTGTTGTAAGTCAATACATGCATGCTCCTACTGAAGAACACATGGAAGCCGTGTATCATATTCTTAGATATCTTAAAGGAACTCCAGGGCTTGGATTATTTTTCGGAAAGGATGATGACAGAAAGATTAAGGTGTTTACAGATGCTGATTGGGCAGGTTCTATTCAAGATAGGAGATCTACGACAGGATATTGTACCTTCGTATGGGGTAATCTTGTTACATGGAGGAGTAAGAAACGATCAGTTGTTGCAAGAAGTAGTGCTGAGGCTGAATTCAGGGTATTATCTCATGGTATTTGTGAGATAATGTGGCTGAAACTCCTCCTCCAAGAACTCAAGATCAGGTTTGATAGTTCAATGGAAGTCTATTGTGACAACAAGGCTGCAATTGCTATTGCACACAATCCAGTGTATCATGATCGTACTAAACATGTTGAGGTTGACAGGCATTTTATCAAGGAGAAGATTGAAGAGAAACTTATAAATCTGATGTATGTTCCATCATCAGATTAAGTTGCAGATATCCTAACAAAAGGACTCTTGAGACCCATATTTGAATGGTTGTTGATCAAGCTGAAACTGTTCAATCTGTATAGTCCAGCTTAAGGGGGAGTGTTGAATTAGTTAGAAGTTAAGATTATGTGGACTTAGTTAGAAGTTGTTTTAAAGTTGTTTAGATTTTGTGTTTAAATTTAGCAAATAAATCTCCTTTTTTGTTAGGAAAGTTAGGAGGTTATTCCTAGATTTTGTTTCCTCTTGTAACCTATAAATAGTGTCTCTACTCCTCATCTTTGATCAATCAATTTGAGAATTTATTTCTTCTCTCTTTTCTCGTGTATGTCTCTCTGGTGTCTCTATCCTTAGTTTTTACTATCTTAGCGTGGTCTACCTCTATTCCTTGCTTGGAAATTTTGTGACCCAAAACAATACCCTCTTGTACCATGAAATGACACTTCTCCCAATTCAGGACTAGGTTTGTTTGTTCACATCTCTCCAATACTCTCTCCAAATTAACTAAACATGCGTCAAAAGAATTTCCAAAAACAGAAAAGTCATCCATAAAAACTTCTAGAATATTTTCTACCATGTCATAGAAGATGGCCATCATACACCTCTGAAAAGTCGCGGGTGCATTGCATAATCCAAAGGGCATTCGCCTGAAAGCGAACGTACCATACGGACACGTAAATGTTGTCTTCTCCTGGTCTTCTCGAGCAATAGTAATTTGATTATAACCCGAATATCCATCTAACAAAAAATAGAAATCCTTACCTGCCAGACGGTCGAGCATCTGGTCAATAAACGGTAGAGGAAAATGGTCTTTCTTTGTTACCTTGTTGAGTTTGCGATAGTCAATGCAAACTCTCCACCCACTCACAGTTCGGGTTGAGATGAGCTCATTCTCCTCGTTGGCCACCACAGTTATACCCCCTTTCTTTAGTACACACTGTACTGGGCTTACCCAGCTACTGTCGGATATTGGGTATATAACACCGGCGTCAAGCCATTTAAGAATTTCTTTCCTTACAACCTCTTTCATCTTCGAGTTCAACCACCTTTGACTCTCAATAGAGTTCTTAGCATCTTCTTCCAATAAGATTTTGTGCATGCAAAAGGCCGGGCTTATCCCTCGGATATCTGCTATCGTCCATCCAATGGCCTTTTTGTGCTTCTCCAAAATCTGCAATAAAGAATATTCATTAGTAGGTGATAAATTGGAAGCTATAATAATTGGTAAAGTGTCGTTATCCCCTAGATACGCATATTTCAAATGCGACGACAATGGCTTCTGCTCCAACGTGGGTGGTTCCACTATGGACGGAAGTAACGACTTGCATTCTTCCTTTTGTATTTTTTAAACAAGATTAGTCACATGGAACATGGAATGGTAAAACTGCCAGGATCGTTACATTTCATGGGTAGCGGGCTGCCTACGGCTTCACTACTACATTTTGTCATGGGTACCGGTTCATGCTCTTCTATCTTTTTCTTCCTAGAAACTATATCTTTCAAAAACTTAGCATAATTTGGCATTTGTTCTAGAGCATCTACTAACGGTATATTTATATGCAATTGTTTTAAAATATCTAAAAATTTTCTAAACTGGGAATTATTATTTTTCTTAACTAATCTTTGTGGAAACGGGGGAGTAGGGGTAAAAGAAGGTTGTACTTGTGGAGGAACACTCGGGGTGTCCTCATTACCTTTTCAAATATTTTATTTTTCTGGTGTTGTTGGATTCTCTGGTATCTTTACAGTTGGTTCAGTGGACGGAATCTGTACATCTGTAGTTGGCATTGTTGGTCCATCATATGCCAGTCCGCTCCTAAGGGTGACAGCTTTGCACTGTTCTTTCCCTTCTCGTTTTGGTAATTCAGTATGGCCTGAAAAAGAACCTTGTGGTCTATTCTTCAATTCATTGGCGAGCTGTCCCAATTGGGTCTCGAAATTCCTCATTGATGCCGCTTGGGATTGTATCACTGCGTCGGTTCGGGCCATGTACTCCTTCATCATATTCTCAAGATTTGAGTTGTTATTTTGAACTGGTGGAGTCTGTGTTCTCTGATTGTACTGCTGTTGCGGTGGCGGGATGTATTGCTGTGTAGGTGGAACATAGGGCTGCTTGTTCTGCTGGCTCTGCCCTTGATTAAAACCGCTCGAACCTCCTTGACCTCCTCATGAGAAATTAGGGTGGTGCGTCCAACCTGGGTTGTAGGTGTTCGAATATGGGTTAATGTTCCTATTGTTCCCATGTCCTACATAAAAAACGGAAGCAGGGTTATGTGGACAATTATCATAAATATGGTTTTCACTGCAAAATGAACAAATGAGATCGTTGACTTGGCAAACAGGGGCAGGAGTGCAATAATCCGACTGCACAGGTTGTATCGGCGTGGCTAATGGATTTTTTATACCCAACGCCATCTTTTTCAGCCTCTGGTTAATTGTAACCATCTCTTTTTGCATCGAGGTCGCAATGTCTAGAGCCAAAACTCCAGCTGGATCTTGCTTCTTTGGTGCTTCCCTAGATCTTTGCGAACACCATAGTTCGTTGTGTGAAGCTAAGTCATTTAGGATGTCGACTATCTCGTTGAATGTCTTCTTTGTAAAGGCTCCGTTGACAGCATTGTTTAGCATCATCTTAGTAGGATGATCTAAACCTCTAAAGAAATGTTCTATCTGGATGCATGCCGGCAAGCCATGGTTTGGACATTTCCTGATGAGTTCTTTAAATCTTTCCCACGCCTCGTGAACAGGTTCACGATCATACTGTCTAAAGGAGATGATCTCCTCTCTGATATCAGCGTGGCGAGTAGGTGGGAAGAATTTTGTTAAGAACTTCTCCACTAACGACCCCTATGTGGTGATGGATCCCAGTGGAAATGCATTGAGCCATGCTCTAGTTTGGTCCTTCAAAGAAAATGGAAAAAGTGTTAGTCTAAGAGCATTGTCTGTTATACCCGGTAATCGAAATGCATTTGCAATTTGAATGAATGATTTTAGATGATCATGTGGATCCTCATGTTCCTGCCCTCCAAAATGTCCAATTGTCTGCAAGATTTGGAACATCATTGGTTTAAGCTCAAAGTTTGCGTGGGCTGGAATAGGGTTGACTATCCATGAATCAAAGTTCTGAAAAGTCGTGGCGGCATATTCTCGCATTGCCACGTCTCTATTGTCCGCCATCTGGATATGGTTGAATTCATCATTTCTTGCGTGATCCCTCATATTACCGTTAACAGCAGGTGGATCAACCGGATCACGAGGTGGAATATCTGCCATTGATGTGTTCGTACTCTCTACCTCACTTTCAGGACTGATTTCACCTTCTCTCTCTTTTTGCTTTTCTAGTTGTTTTCGAAGTCTTTGCTCCTTTCGAGTTTTTCGAAGGGTCCGCTCAATCTCAGGGTCAAGGGGTAGAAGAAAAGATCTTGTGCTCATGCACTTTAACTTACCCTTGTGAGATAAACGACAAAAAATATAGAACAAAAACGGTGGATGGAAATTACACCCAACAACGATTCACAAAAATAAAAACTAAAAGAATTTGAAAATAATTTTAAAACTAAAGTCCCCGGCAACGTTGCAAAAAACTTGACTGGTGGTTATGCTGAACGCACGCACTAGGCGTGGTAACAATTCTATAGATGCAAGCGCACACCTGTCAGAGTAATATAAAATGGATGGAGTATCCAAGTATCGATCCTCAAGGACTTCTAAATAATTTCCAAACTCTAAAGTTTTAAAGAATAGTGAACGTTGAAATGAGTGATTCTTGTAAAATGGGAAGTGGTCACAAATAATGGTTTTGGATTTGGGAATTGGTCTTATAATGGTAAAACCTAGCCCAAATTACTTCAAGTTAGCAAACAAAGAATCAAGGATACGTTAAGGACGATATGCATTTTACTTTAGGAACCAACGACTACGCTTTTCACTTGACTCATGTCTAAGCAAGTTCAAAGTCCTAAGACATTTCCTAATATGTCTATTATGAGAGATATCTTAGTTTTAGGATGGAAATAGTCGCAACCTCGGGTTAAGGTCCTATGTCTAGGCTACTTAACCGGAACCCTTATGTCTAAGGCGCTCCTCTCCTCGGTTTAACCACTCAACAATGCAAATAAGCAACCTTTTCAGTATTGACTTGTTATGACTTACAGTGGCCTTCTCTAAATCCTAACTTTTTGGGAAAACATGTTGAGCAATGAATGAAAAGCAAAAACACTACTTCTTAGCAACCCTTTTTAGAAATTAAAGGCTAACTATCCATAACCGGGCTAGAGACGGGAATTTAGAAAGACATATTGAAGAAAATACAGCAAGTAAACTGGTTGAAATTGGAATGCATGTGTGAAAACAAAAGTTAACTAACGGAGAGTTTTTCTCGGGATTGAGAGCTTCGCCCTTCTCTTTCAAGAAAGGGGGAGTGTCACGCGCTCTTTCCTCCAAAAACACAACTCTCTTAACTAAAAATAAAGAAAAGGCAAAGGGAAGATAAGCAAAGTGCTGGATTTTTATATATTTGAATAAGTAGAAAATAACTAAGTACAAATGGGAACAAAACAAAGCTCAAAAAAGGAATGTAAAGTGCTTGGGATTTAAAAACCAAAAGCAACTAATGAAAGCAACTCATAAGTACTTATAAAGCAACAAAGAAACACTAAAAATGATCAAGAGAAGGAAGCAAGGCTTGATGTCTTTGGTGGAGAAGCTGCTAGAATTTATAGCTGTGCAGAATTGGTTAAGTAGGTCCTAAAACGATGGTGAATCACCCATTTCCAACTCCTTTGACTTACTAAATCGTGCTCAAACTGATAGTGGAACACTTCTTCTACACATATGCATCGGTTGAAACAACCAAAACGCACTGGAAGACGCGTTTCATTAAGGGCAAAGTTGGAAGAAAACCACGTTTTTGCAGCAGCCTAGGCATCTGGCGCCTCTTGAGGTATTTTCCGTCTTTTTGCTTCTTTTGATTAATTTCCACTCCCAAATGGTCCTAAAATGTCATAAATATAATATAAGCCAACCACAAACCATCATATATGAATTTTTCATGAATTGGAACTCAAATGACCGAGAAAAGTCCGAAACAAAGCTAAAACATAGTAAAAACAGCATCTAAAACCTTCTTTTTACGCATGTAAACAAGAGTAATCATGTATAAGCTCTAAGGGCTCTTTGGCTCTATAACATTTTCCAGTAAAAGGTCTTTTAGTAATCTTGCCTTCAAAACAAGACTCACATGGTGGTAAAGAATCGTCTTCTAACTTACTTAAAATGCCATTCTTAACCAACCTCCCTATCCTATTGAGATTAATGTGACCTAATCTTAAGTGCCAAAGATAGGTATCTTCCTTTTGAGAAACTTTTTGCCTTTTATTTTGAGTTCTAGCATTTTTAAACAACTTGGTATTTAAAACTGCTTTCGTTATGGTTGGTCTTAGCACATACAAGTTGTTTTCAAGCAAAGCAGAACAAATATTAACACCTTTTCTCGAAATGAACGCTTCATTCATATGAAAAGAAATTGAATACATATGTTCCAACAAACAAGAAATTGAAATTAAGTTCCTTTTAATTTTAGGAACAACGTACACATTATCTAATAATATATACATATTCTTATTTGTAAACAACTTGAGCTCCCCTACCGCCACAGCTGAGACGACCTCTCCCGTTCCGACCTTGAGAGTCATCTCTCCCGCGTCAAGCTGCCTCCAGGAACTAATTCCCTGAAATGAAGAACAAACGTGATTAGTGGCGCCTGAATCCAGTATCCAGGCGGAGTCATCATTCTCCACTAAACATGTTTCCAATACAAGTAAATCATATTTACCTTCGTTGGCTTTCATCTTTTCGGCCAAGTACTTTGGGCAGTTGCGCTTCCAATGCCCGTCCATATTGCAGTGGAAACACTTTCCTTTCTCTGCAACCTTGACCTTTCCTTTCTGGGCAGCAGCAGTTGAGTTAGGTTTAGACCCTTTACCAGCAGCCTTCTTCTTGGGCGCAGACCTCGTTCCAGAGGACGATCCTTTGTTGAACCTCTTTGAGGTGGCAACATTTGCCTCCCCTTCTTGTCCCTTACATTTCATAAGAGACTGGTAGGTTTGCAGCTCGTTTAGGAGCGTGTTAAGAGTGTACTCCAACTTATTCATAACCGCATTGCTGCGGAATGGAAGGAAACTCTTCGGAAGAGATTCCAGATTAAAGCTGACCTGACTCTGCTCGTCTATGACGGCCCTGTTCGACTCAGCCACGTTGAAGTGGACCATTAGGTTGAGAACGTGTTCTCGCACTGAGAAGCCCTCCTTCATGCGGGAGTTGTAAATGAACTTAAGGGCTTCATGTCGAGCCTGTGAGGACGGTTGTCCAAACATGCTCTGCAGCGAGTCCATGATCTCCTTAGTGGTGACCGTGTCCTCGTGCTTCTTGGCAAGCACATCAGATATGCTCGCCAAGATGTAGACCTTGGCCTTGTCATTGGCCTTGATCCACCTGTCATAGGCGTTGCGCACCGCCACATTGGCGTTAGGCGCAGGAGCTTGAGGACAATCCTCTTGCAAGACGAACATAAGCTCATCTATCACGAGAATAGTGTTTAGGTTTGACTTCCATTGTTTGTAATTTTTGCCATTAAGTCTTTGCGCGGCTAAGAGTGCAATAATGGAAGTAGACATGCTGAAAGTAAAAACAAATCTGTATTAGTTTCATGCATTAACCTTTTATACCCAATCAAAATTTTAGCAAAACTAATTAAGCACCCTAACAAAATTGTTTTGCAACGACGCTTCAGTGATTTAGAGCAACAGCCACCGTAGGGCGGACAGGTACTTGACTGGGTGTTTATGCTGAACGCACGCACTAAGCGTGGTAACAATTATATAGATGCAAGCGCACACCTGTCAGAGTAATATAAAATGGATGGAGTATCCAAGTATCGATCCTCAAGGACTTCTAAATAATTTCCAAACTCTGAAGTTTTAAAGAATAGTGAATGTTGAAATGAGTGATTCTTGTAAAATGGGAAGTGGTCACAAATAATGGTTTTGGATTTGGGATTTGGACTTATAATAATAAAACCTAGCCCGATTTACTTCAAGTTAGCCAACAAAGAATCAAGGACATGCTAAGGATAATATGCATTTTACTTTAGAAACTAACGACTACGCTTCTCACTTTACTTATGTCTAAGCAAGTTCAAAGTCCTAAGACATTCCCTAATATGTCTATTATGAGATATATCTTAGTTTTAGGATGGAAATAGTCGCAACCTCGGGTTAAGGTCCTATGTCTAGGCTACTTAAGCGGAACCCTTATGTCTAAGGCGCTCCTCTCCTCGGTTTAACCACTCAACAATGCAAATAAGCAACCTTTTCAGTATTGACTTGTTAAGACTTACAGTGGCCTTCTCTAAATCCTAACTTTTTGGGAAAACATGTTGAGCAATGAATGGAAAGTAAAAACACTACTCTTAGCAACCCTTTTTAGACATAAAAGGCTAACTATCCATAACCGGGCTAGAGACGGGAATTTAGAAAGACATATTGAAGAAAATACAGCAAGTAAAATGGTTGAATGTGGAATGCATGTGTGAAAAACAAAAGTTAACTAACGGAGAGTTTTTATCGGGATTGAGAGCTTCGCCCTTCTCTTTCAAGCAAGGGAGAGTGTCACGTGCTCTTTCCTCCAAAAACACAACTCTCTTAACTAAAAATAAAGTAAAGGCAAAGAGAAGATAAGCAAAGTGCTAGATTTTTATATATTTGAATAAGTAGAAAATAACTAAGTACAAATGGAAACAAAACAAAGCTCAATAAAAGAATGTAAAGTACTCGGGATTTAAAAACCAAAAGCAACTAATGAAAGCAACTCAAAAGTACTTAGAAAGCAACAAAGAAACACTAAAAATGATCAAGAGAAGGAAGCAAGGCTTGATGATTTTGGTGGAGAAGTTGCTGGAATTTATAGCTGTGCAGAATTGGTTAGGTAGGTCCTAAAACGATGGTGAATCACCCATTTCCAACTCTTTTGACTGACCAAATCGTGCTCAAACTGATAGTGGAACACTTCTTCTACACGTATGCATCGGTTGGAACCACCAAAACGCATTGGAAGACGCGTTTCATTAAGGGCAAAGTTGGAAGAAAAACTGTTTTTCTGCAGGCACGCAGGCGCCTGGCGCCTCCCATGAAGCTTTTTTCGTCTTTTTGCTTCTTTTGATTAATTTGCACTCCCAAATGGTCCTAAAATGTCATAAATACAATATAAGCCAACCACAAACCATAACATATGAATTTTGCATGAATTGGAACTCAAACGATCGAGAAAAATCCGAAACAAAGCTGAAACATTGTAAAAACAGCATCTAAAACCTTCTTTTTACGCATGTAAACAAGCGTAATCAGTACTCCTTCACTGAATTGAGACATTCTCAATTAAATTTTACACAAGAATAACTCTTATTCCTATAAATTTTAGTCATCGTTTATTTTGTCAGGAAATTGCTAACTAACTTAACAACTCCTCGTAAGTGTGACCCAACATTTTCGGACCTCAGAGGTCCATCCAAATAATCCTGCCGTAGGGAAGGAAAATATTGGAGCAAAACCTAAGAGACTCCTATCCATTTTTGGAGTTTGTCTTGGTTTTGATTTCCATACAATGAACCCTCCGTAGGGATGGTCGCTCCAAGACGACACGCAGGTCATGTATGAAACCTCACGGTGCAAACCAATGGCGGAGACCGCAGGATGTGTTGTCACACGTACTTCTCCCACTTACTATGAACACTATCTCCATTCACCTCGATATTGAACCATGCAAACACCTTCCGTAGGGAGGCCGCACCCAGGGCGACACGAGGCCGAGCATGGAACTCACAGCGTGAATTTAAAGGAGAATGTGAGAGAGAGAGTAAAGTATGTTATATATACTTTGTATATCAAATATATACACTGTATATTACATATTCTCTTTTGCTCCCACTTAGTATTCTATGACTAGGCTATATTACTTAGATAAATCCCGGCTAAGTGAAATTAACTAAGTGAATTTTTTTAGTCGGCCCAATATAACTATTATATCGGAAGTTGTACAATAATGTTTTAGTTCGTTAAACACTTTAATAAACCAACGGCATTATTGCTTGTATATAAAATATTGTCTAATTCAACCCCCAGGTCGGTTCCCAGGTAGAGGTGTTCCCTTACGGTCAGCTTAAATACCTCAGCCTAGACAGAACCTTCCTTAGACAGGGTTCCCTTATAGACAACATTTTATATTTAGTCTTTTGTTATTTCATTTTAAACCTAGTTAAAACAAAATAAAAGACTACCCCCTAATCACATTAGAAGATATAACCTGTGGTCTAATTAATTTTAAACCCCTTTATAATTAATCAACTTAGACCTTATGTTTGCATGCAACTCTTTATTATAGATTTTAATTTCTATCTACCACATTTTTTAACTCTTATAAAATTTAAGAAATTAAAACTATAAACATGCATTGAAAGCATACATTAATATAACAATTATATTACCCAAAATAATGTCATGCTCAATGCAACTTTATTTTCATCTAATTAATACAACACTTATATTAATTATGAAAATAAAACATGCATTCATATATTATAACATTTATAACTATATGATGCATGACCATACATACATACTATATATCAAACATACATATTATGCATGTAACCTATACTGGGATTTTAAAACTATATGGCATACAATATGCAATATGATTTTAATTAAAAATATACATTCATAATGCATAAAATAATTAAATAGCAAAGTTGGAACGGTTTTTGGCACCCTAAGAAAATGAAATAATAAAAATTAAGAATACCAACTGCATCCGCCCTCGAACCGCGAACCGGAGCCTCGAAACCGCTTCGAAAACACCCGGGACAGCTTCTCGGCACCTAAGGGCAGCGCCACGGCGCTGCTGCAGGAAAATGCTGTGGCAGCAGCACCGCGGCGCCCTGGCATGACGCCATGGCGCTACGTGCTGTCCCAAAGCGCCATGGCGCTGTCTGCGCAGTCTGCTTCGTCTTCTTTGCTGTTTTCTGCAACTTTTGCCCAATCCGACGCCACGAACGACTTTCTGGCGACCCAGACGTACAGAAACAAAACATAAACATAATGCCCAAAACACCGGGCCCTTACATCATCGAATCATGAAGAAAAACGCTATCTAAGTGCCAAAAAATCGAAAATTTTCCAACCCGCAAACCCATATTTCGAAAATATGAAATCACCCACCAAACTCAGCGATTTTTTTATACCAAAAAATAAGAACTACAACCTGGCTCTGATACCAATTGAAGGGATGTGAATCCCGGAGTGGAAACAGAATTTCGTTGCTGTTTTTCGGGATACAAAATCGAGTTTTAAAGAAGGAAAATACAGGGGAAAAACAAACCTTTGAAGAACGTTTCTTCAGTAAGTTCCCCTCGAACACCACCACTATGTCTTCCTGACTATCCTCTTGGGTCTCGGGATCGTGCCTGTGGGAGCGTCAATTTGGAACGTAAGGGAGAATTTTGAGAGAGAGAGCTTTTCCTTGAGAGAGATCTCGGAATTCCACACCTTTGTTCTGTGTTCTGTAACTTTTGCAGAACTGCAAAAAAAAAACCAAAAGCAGTGACGTGGGGTAACTCCCCACGTCACACGAACCTCCCACTCCCCTGCAATTTTGCAGGGGAGTTTAATATTATTAATATTAATAATATTAATAATATATATATATTTATATATATTTATATAAATAATAAATATATATATAATAATTAAAATATAAAATTAATTTATTAATAAATCTTATTAATTAATAAATAATTATTAATTATTAATCCAATTAATAATTAATATATATATATATATAAATCAAATAAATAATTAACACTTAATTATTTATCACAAAAATAGAATCATATTCTATAACATTTTTCTCGTATAATCTATAGTTCTAATGTACATCTTATGCACATTATTTTTAACCTATAATTTTAATATGAATCTTATTCATATTAATTTTATTTGGATCTCATTTAAATAATTTCTCTCATAATATATAGTTTTAATTTACAATTAACTATATATTTTAATGTATCAATATACATATAATCCCTTAAGTAATTTGAACAATTCAAATTCTTCCAAAACATTGATCCTCGTTTTACCCGTTATGAGCTAGCAAGGGGACCTAATGGACCTACAGATTCGAAGCTCCAACATTGCAAGATTAGTAGGTCAAACTCATTGACCGAGTTAATCTAGATTCGTTAACTACGGGTCATTCCACTAAAGACCCGCAGTTGCACTCTTCTCACTGCAGAATGTTTTCGTGTCCATGGATATACGACCATTAATGACGAGTCAATCCTTCACGAGTGTTCGTAACTCAAGTTGGGTCAAATTACCGTTTTACCCCTGAGTTACATCTTACTCCTTATGTAACGCCTCGCGTTCTCGGACTCATTTATTTTTGGTTAAATGATGCCTTTGGATTTTTCCTTAAGCTGATAACTTTAATTCTGGGATTTTATAATTTGTAAATTCAAATTTTTGGCTAAATTAGAATTAAATTTAATTTCATTGGAATAAGATAATTTAGGTTCCCGACATGTGTAGGAGAATTTTAGTTAAATCTTAAATTGACGGTTTTTAGGATTTTTCCTAAATTCTACTTTTGGATTATTATTCTTGGGTTTTAGAGTTTAAGATAAATATTTTATTTCGGGTTGTCATGGGTTTTATTTGATTTCTAAAGTGAAATTTGGGCTTGTTGTTTTGGGCCATTGTGTTATCTATTTGGGGCCTCCTTTGAGAATTGGGGTTTGGGCTATAAGTGTTAAAACAAATTAAAGAGAAAGGAATTAAAACCAATTAAAAGAAATAGAAAACCCTAAATCTTTTATTTTTCCCCTTTCTTCTTCTCCTTCAAAACTCCTTCCCCCAATTTTCTGCTGCCAGCCGCCTCCCTCCTCCAACGATACAACTCCCTCCGGCAATGCCTTAGACATTGGCAGTTTGCAGCAGCAGTGACGGCCAGATAGCAGCGGCGTCACGCTTGTCCCGACGCACGACGACAGCTCGAGCCGAGATCTGTGACGACGATGTTTGGCGACACAAAGCAGGTCGCGCGAGCCCTCCTTCGACGTATCTGTGTGCGACAGCGTGGTGATTCTACACGAACGGGAAGCCCGACGACTGGCGCATAAGTTTTGAAGCAAACATCCTCCGTCGGTCTCCTTTCCGACGATACCCAGCGGCTGAACAACGGCGTGACGATTAAAACTTCTACATTCTCCGACGACAACCAATTTCAGCATCCGAATAGTCTAGACCTGCGACATGGAGTATGTTTTGTGACATTTTCTTCGTTCTGACACGTTCTGGCGTCAACCCACTCGTATTCGAAGCTCAATTTGCAATACCCACCCCGTTCGGCATTGTTTCGGTGTTGACCCACTTCTTTTTGGACTCAAATCAGCCTTACCCATTCCTTTTCGGCGTAGGAGCAACAAGCCCGAGGCTTCTCGAACTCAGTTTTGAAGTGCCGAGCTCATTCGACATCGACCCACTCTCAACCCAAGTGGTCTTAGTGTGAGTTAGTAGGTAACGACTCACCTAAACTCGGTTTCAATTATATTTAAGTGTTTCTAATCGGTTACTAACCTCGAGATCATACTTCTTTTGATTTAGGAAGTCTTCGACAAGCTTAAGAGCCTTAGGACATTTGTTTGTAAGTAGTTTCTTACTGGAGGGATTGGTTGTTGTGTGCTGATATGATATGGTTGATTGCTCGTGTGCTCATGTGTGATATTTGCATGATTGCTTATCGTTGTATCATTTAGTAAACGTCATTGTTGAAAGACTGTTGATATATCTCGGGAAAATTATGTGGTTGTGTGAATAAATTGTAACCAAGTAATCTTGGATGACTATGTCCGAATTATTGTTGTGCTTTAATTGGTTTTCATGATGAAAATTGTATACTGGTACTATAATATGTTGTTTCGAAAGCATGTTGAAGATGTATGAGAAATCAGCTGTGTTTGATGTATGCTGGATATCTATCGATTATATTTTGGTTAAGTTGTTGGTTGTGCCTCTTCTGTGAACGATGCCTGTTGGAGCTGTTGGATCACGTTGGACTATTTTAAATTGATTGGTTTTACATATGATCATTTTGGTGTATCGCATATTGGACTGTTATGAGATTATTAATGCATGAGGCATGGCGTAGTAGCAAGTAGGACTCTTGTGAGAGTTTTGAGACATAACAAGTAAGTAGACAAGGGGCGTGTGCGTGCGTTAATGTGTGTTAAATGGTCTCTAATGTGCTGGTTTTGTGGTGTTTAATATTAATTTTGTTATGTCTTTGTGCTAAATAACTCTCGTTGTGTTAATCGGTATACTTGGAGTAGTGTTGGATATTTGTCGGTGAAAATGGTGAGACTTCTGCATTGCTAAACTGCTGAGTATTGCTGTGGAAATGTTTGTTGTCTAAATATGCATGAATTGTATTTATGAGCTGAAAGATGCAGGGGTCATGGTTTAAGAAAGTATATAGTAAGACTCTAGTGAGAGTTGGATTCTTGGAGTAAAGGAATGAGTGAGTGTCAGGGCCTCGGGTATAAATGGTCGGGGGCTGATACGTCACTAATTGAGTATCGAAGCCTCGGGTAAAAACGGTCGAGGGTCGATGCGAGGAGTCCTTTGGAAGGAAGGCTATTGGGGCCTTGGGTAAAAATGGTCAAGGGCCAATAGATGGTGAAGTCATCGGGGCCTCGGGTAAAAATGGTCGAGGGCCGATGCAGTAGAGTCGGGGCTCTGGGTAAAAATGGTCAGGGGTCGACTCTACTCGAAGGAGTTAACTGTGGAAGGCTAGGATAGCTGTGATAAGCGTAGAGGTACTTGAGATGTTAGGGAGACTAGAGGTTGGTAGTTAATGTGTAAGGATGAGTTTGACATGTACGGTACATGTAGAGTTAAACATTCGCATAAACTGCTTCTTGTGATATGTTCTTTTTATCAAAGCTCAAGAGTTGTGATAAGCATGATATGTTGATTCTTTGATAAGCATGATACGGTCTTTCCTTGATAAGTATGCTGTTGTGCGTGACCCTTCAGATAAGGGTTGCTTACTGAGTACTGTGGTTGTACTCATCCCTCTTTTTCCCCTCCAGTTTGCAGGTATCGAGCTAGCTCTTGGGATGGTGATGGTGAGGAGGAGGCTTGATCGGAAAGACCATTAGCTATGCTGCGTGCAATTAATTTCTTTTAGTTAGGATAGTTGTGGCTATTTAATCGTGTAGTAGAGTTGTTAGCGGTTGGTCTTGTTTAGTTTTATGGTCTAAAGGATGTTGTAAGGTTGCCGATTCATTATTCTTTTAAGAGCATTAATTTTGTTAGCTTCTTGAACTACGAGATTGTAACCTACTTAGGATATTTATGAATACATTTGTTTAAGTTGATCGTACTTGAATTAGTTTTTGCTTCATTGTCATTCGAGATGTTAATATTCATTTAGTAGATGGTTTATAGTTAGTAGAGGTTTCCTTGAAGGGTTTGGTTGATGTGAAATTGGTATTTAATGGTTTATCTGTATGGGATGTGAGTTTCTCTTAAATATTTAGTGGTGTTGTTCTAATTGTTCAAGCTCACGTGAGTGTTAAAAATCAGAGTAGCGCAAGAGAAGCGTGGTAGCTTTATTGCTTAGTATTGTTCTGAAGACAATTCTCTTGTTTATGTGAAAATATTAGGTAGTCTTAGTAACGGTCCCTGTTTGGAAATGGTGAAATTCCTGGGGTGTTAGACCTTAAACACCACTGCTCCTCTAATAAACAATCTGGTTATGGTCCAACCAATAACCGAAAGTCCCTCTCGACAAATGAGAGGGTGGGGCCCCTTGTTCAAGTCCCGGAGTCAGCATTTAAGGGAACACTCATCTACTCCCCTAAAGTCGGGGAAGAGTGAATTCCATATTGTGAAGTTATGTTCCCAGCTCCTCACTCGGTCTCGTCCCCAAAATGGTAGAAATGTTGAGTTGGCGACTCAGGCCACTCTCACCCATACAAATCAAAGGACGAGCCCTCACGAGCAGGAGTCTATAACTCAATCAGGATTGAGAATGAGTTGCTTGGTCATTCTAAGAAATAGCAACCTATTAGTTAACGGTGTTACATCTAAAGATTGCCTATTTCGTGGTCCGGTCTTATACAAACTCATTGTATAGGATACCCCCACTCGCATGTCTCCACACGAAATACCTGGATCGAGTCGTCTATAACCTTTACAGAGTGGGCCGTATCCATAGTGTTGCCAGGATAAGGTACCTAGGCTTATCCATATACTATAGACTCTTTAGGTTATTAACGGGACATTATCGATTCATATATTAGGGGTATATCAAATATATACCCCGTATGTCAACTATATACCCAGTATATATACTGTCCCGATTACATCACAAATAACCTTGGATGTTTAGTTTATTGGATTTGGATAATGCAAAGCTATGATTTAACAACAAATTTATTGAATAAAACTTTGTTAAATAGACATTTAATTTTACAAAATAAAAACTACGAGTTTAGGGCAACATCGCCAAACTACTGTTACTCCGTTAAGAGTGAATACTGATCCCGACGTGGATTTCCTAGAATCCTTGTCTATTTGGAAGTCAGAGTAAGCATATCATGTAAGGATCAAATCCTTACCACCATACACGAGCTTGTAGTCCCTCGTTCTCCTAAGATACTTAAGGATTCCCTTAACAGCAGTCCAGTGATCATATCCTGGGTTGGATTGGTACATACTGACCATCCCTACCGCATAGCAAATGTCAGGCCTCGTGCACAGCATAGCGCTCAGGCTGTCCACTGCTAAAGCATAGGGTATACGTCTCATATCCTCAACTTCTTGAGGTGTCTTAGGACATAGTTCCTTACACAGATGAATTTCATGCCTGAAGGGTAATAAACCTTTTTTGGAATTCTGCATCGAATATCGAACAAGCCTCTTGTCGATATAAGTTGCTTGATATAGGGCGAACGTTTTGTTCTTGCGATCCCTTAGAATTTGGATGCCAAGAACATACTGAGCTTCTCCCAAATCTTTCATTTGGAACTCAGTCGCTAGCCACTTCTTTATGTCAGTCAGGTATCCTACATCATTCCCAATGAGTAGGATATCATCCACGTACAATACTAAGAAGGCTACAGTTTTGTTGACGACCTTCTTGTATACCCAAGACTCATCAACGTTTTGGTCAAAACCATAAGATTTGATCGCAGTATCGAACCTTATGTTCCAAGATCGAGATGCTTGTTTCAGTCCATATATGGACCATTTAAGCTTGCAAACCTTTTGCTCTTGACCTTGAAGGGATGTGAATCCCGGAGCAGAAGCGGATTTTCGTTGCTAATTTTTGGGATATAAAATCAATTTTTACAGAAGAAAAATACAGGGGAAATTCGAACCTTTGAAAAACGTTTCTTCAACAAGTTTCCCTCGAACACCAGCACTGTGTCTTCCTCGCTATCCTCTTGGGTCTCGGGATCGTGCTGGTGGGAGCAATCCTTTGGAACGAGAGGGAGAGCTTGAGAGAGTTCTCCTTGATTGAGATAAAATGGGTGAGGTTCTTCTTTTTCGTTCTGTATTTTTGCAGAACTGCAAAAACAAAACAGAAGGGGTGACGTGGGGCAACTCCCCACGTCACACTAACCTCCCACTCCCCTGCAATTTTGCAGGGGAGTTTAATATTATTAATATTAATAATATTAATAGTATATATATATATATATATAAATAATTAATATATATATAACATATATATATAATAATTAAAATATAAAAATCAATTTATTAAGTAATCATATTAATTAATAAATAATTATTAATTATTAATCCAATTAATAATTAATATATATATATAAATAAAATAAATAATTAACACTTAATTATTTATCACAAAAATAGAATTATATTCTATAACATTTCTCTCGTATAACCTATAGTTCTAATGTACATCTTATGCACATTATTTTTAACCTATAGTTTTAATATTAATCTTATTCATATTAATTTTATTTGAATCTCATTCAAATAGATTCTCTCATAATATATAGTTTTAATTTATAATTAACTATATATTATAATGTATCAATATACATATAATCCCTTAAGTAATTTGAACAATTCAAATTCTTCAAAAAATTTGATCCTCGTATTACCCGTTATGAACTAGCAAGGGGACCTAATGGACCTACAGATCCGAAGCTCCAACGATACAGGATTAATCTGTCAAACTCATTGATCGAATTAATCTAGATTCGTTAACTACGGGTCATTCCACTAAAGACCCGCAGTTGCACTCTTCTTACTGCAGAATGTTTTCGTGTCCATGGATATATGACCATTAATGACGAGTCAATCCTTCACGAGTGTTCGTAACTCAAGTTGGGTCAAATTACCGTTTTACCCCTGAGTTACATCTTACTCCTTAAACACCACTGCTCCTCTAATGAACAACCCGTTTATGGTCCAACCAATAACCGGAAGTCCCTCTCGGCCAATGAGAAGGTGGGGCCCCTTGTTCAAGTCCCGGAGTCAGCATTTAAGGGAACACTCATCTACTCCCCTAAAGTCGGGGAGGAGTGAATTCCATCTTGTGAAGTTATGTTCCCAGCTCCCCACTCTGTCTCGTCCCCAAAATGGTAGGAATGTTGAGTCGGCGACTCGGGCTACTCTCACCCATACAGATCAAAGGAGTAGCCCTCATGGGTAGGAGTCCATAACTCACTCAGGATTGAGAATGAGTTGCCTGGTCATCCTAAGAAATAGCAATCTATTAGTTAATGGTGTTACACCTAAAGATTGCCTATTTCGCGGTCCGGTCTTATACAAACTCATTGTATAGGATACCCCCACTCGCATGTCTCCGCACGAACGACCTGGATCGAGTCGTCTGTAACCTTTACAGAGTGGGCCGTATCCATAGTGTTGCCAGGATAAGGTACCCAGCCTTATCCATATACTATAGACCCTTTAGGTTATTCACGGGACATTATCCATTCATATATCAGGGGTATATCAAATATATACCCCATATATCAACTATATACCCAGTATATATAATGTCCCGATTACATCATAAATAACCTTGGATGTTTAGTTTATTGGATTTTTTAAAATGCAAAGCTATGATTCAACAACAAATTTATTGAATAAAACTTTATTAAATAGACATATGTTTTTACAAAATACAAACTACGAGTTTAGGGCAACACACCCAACATACCTTGCTCTTAATATTAATAATTAATATATATAATATAAATATATTTAATTAATATATAATTAATCAATCATATTAATTAATAAAAGTTAATTAATTATTAATCTAATTAATAATTAATTAATATATATATATATATATATCAAATAAATAATTAACACTTAATTATTTATTACATAAATAGAATCATATCCTATAACATTTCTCTCCTATAACCTATAGTTCTAATGTACATCTTATGCACATTATTTTTAACCTATAGTTTTATTATGAATCTGATTCATATTAATTTTATTTGAATCTCATTCAAATAATTTCTCTCATAATATATAGGTGTAATTTAGAATTAACTATATATTATAATGTATCAATGTACATATATTCTCTTAAGTAATTTGAACAGTTCAAATTCTTCCACAAACTTGATCCTTGTCTTACCCGTTATGAGCTTGCCAGGGGACCTAATGGACCTAGAGATCAGAAGCTCCAACGATGCGAGATTAATCGGTCAAACTCATTGACCGAGTTAATCAACATTCGTTAACTACGGGTCACACCACTAAAGACCCGCAGTTGCACTCTTCTCACTGCAGAATGTTTTCGTGTCCATGGATATACGACCATTAATGACGAGTCAATCCTTCACGAGTGCTCGTAACTCAAGTTGGGTCAAATTACCGTTTTACCCCTGAGTTACATCTTACTCCTTAAATACCACTGCTCCTCTAATGAACAACTCGGTTATGGTCCGACCAATAACCGGAAGTCCCTCTCGAGCAAATGAGAGGGCGGGGCCCCTTGTTCAAGTCCCGGAGTCCGCATTTAAGGGAACACTCATCTACTCCCCTAAAGTCGGGGAGGAGTGAATTCCATTTTGTGAAGTTATGTTCCCAGCTCTCCACTCGGTCTTGTCCCCAAAATGGTAGGAATATTGAGTCGGCATTTCAGGCCACTCTCACCTATACAGATTAAAGGACGAGCCCTCACGGGCAGGAGTCTATAACTCACTCAGGATTGAGAATGAGTTGTCTGGTCATCCTAAGAAACAGCAATCTATTAGTTAACGGTGTTACATCTGAAAATTGGCTATTTCGTGGTCCGGTCTTATACAAACTCATTGTATAGGATACCCCCACTCGTATGTCTCCACACGAACGACCTGGATCGAGTCGTCTGTAACCTTTACAGAGTGGGCCGTATCTATAGTGTTGCTAGGATAAGGTACCGAACCTTATACATATACTATAGACCTTTTCTGTTGTTCACGGGACATTATCCACTTGTACATCAGGGTTATCAAATATATACCTCGTATATCAGGGGTATATCAAATATATACCTCGTATATCAGGGGTATATCAAATATATACCCAGTACATATACTGTCCCGGTTACACTAAAATAACCTCGGATGTTTATTTTATTGGATTTTGGACAATGCAATGCTATGAATTCAACAACAAATTTATTGAATAAAACTTTATTGAATATAGATATGTTTTTACACAAAATACAAACTACGAGTTTAGGGCAACACACCCAACAGGAAACCCTTGTTTGAAAAGGGCATCCAAATCGACTCGGATGCCTTCCAAATGGGCATCCTAGGATATCCGGACATCTCGAGATACTCGGATATCTTACATTACCACAAAACAAACGTGGGAATCCAGAAGCGCGTCCCACGGGAATCTTGGATTCCCACGAAACAAACGGTCCCTTAGGGTTTGACTTACTTCTCTATTTATAGAAGTTGAATCCTGATCCTTATACGGATTGTGGAATTAGAATTCTGATACATCTAGGAAATCTGGTTTTCTAAGCCATGTATCTGGTTATGGGCCTATCGTCGGATCAAGAGTCGGGATGCTATGGGTTTACACCGGCATGCCTCACGGTCGAGTCGGGTCTTCTGGAGTTCTCAGCCCCCCAATTGCTAGGCACCGACCACTAGTCGGTTGAAGGGCCGGCTTGGATCACCGAGCACTGACCCCCTTTCTGGTTCGTGCCTTCTCTTGGCTCTTCCCCGGTCTTCTCTCATGTCGCTGGATCTTCTCTTTCTCCCTATAACAATAGCCCCCACTCTCAATGTAGAAGGCAATAAGTATGAGCAAAATAGTAAGGCTTCTATATTTAGAGTATTTGGCGCTTGATCGTTTCATGGATGACTATTTATATGGAATAGCTCCAACACCATTTTGTCGCTGTTGGTTGTCGTTTCTCAGGCTGGCCTTCTTAGCCCCCATACTATTGTCGTAGTTGGCTGTAGTCAAGTCTCTTTGGCTCTTCTGTACAGTTAGTTTTAACTGTTTATGTCTTTTCCTTGGGATCTAACTTTTAGTTGGGCTAGCTGTACCACCCTTGGGTTTCTAACCTATTTTTTCTTTTGCCAAATGCTCTAGCCAATTCTTTGAAGAAGAAAATTGACTTTCTCCTCAATTGTCAAAACCAGATGCCGACCGTGCTAGTTATCGTGAATGAAAATACCTTTGCCCTGATAACCTTTGTCATACCATTCTGTATACGTTCAACTGGTTGGTAGGATCTGTTCAGTCGTCGTACTGTCTGATACTAGGGAATTCTTAACTTCAGAGGGATTATCTCTTCCCCGAGCGATGTATATGCCTGATCCATTATCAGGATCACATCTTTTCACTTTTCGCTAAGTTTCTATGCTTTATTTATCTGCTCGTGTCAACTAAGTGGCTTTTCACTACTGAGCATGATTTCTCGAGACCTGGTCAGCTTTCTAGGTAGCTTCTACTTCTGTGTGCTGTTGACTTCTGCTGTCGTGTAGTTATCGGATCTAGTCGGTGGAAGAGGCTTGGTCGGCGAAAAAGGCCTGATCGGCAGAAGAGATCTGGTCGGTGGAGATTTGCTCGACCTGGACCTGATCATGCCCCTCGTCAGGTCATGACTAGTTATGTAGTTCGCCGGTCGGGTATAATTTTGTATCCCCATAGTAGTCTCCTGCTCTCAAAATAGAAAACATAAGCATAGGTAAAATTCTAGACTTCTATATTGAGAGTACTTATTGCTTGATTTTTGGAGATTTTGTAGATTATGGGCTGACCGATGGAATAGCCTCCATAGTTGATATCTTTTGTCGTAGTTAGCTCTTAATAACTCTTCTATTTACTTGGCCACGATTGCATTCATATCTGCGTTGAGTAGGTGCACAATGATTTTTCGGTGGATTCCTGGTATATCTTCATGTGATCATTTGAATACATCGACGTTGCTTATGAGAAAATTAGTGAGACTATCTCTTTCCTCAGCCCCCAACATGGTTCCAATATTGATTTGTCGCTCTTCAAACGTTAGAGGGATCAATTCTAATTCTCCAGCAAGTTTTCCTCTATCTGAGGTGGGTGACTCCATGTGATGACCATGGCTCTAATTGACCTTTTCATCGTTATCGATTGAGTCATGATCTGCCGGGAGCAGAACACTAGTTGCACGATCTAATCTCATTACATGAGCGTTATCATCCCTTTGGCGGTTAAGTGGACGTCCACCGGAGATGTCAGACTATTAGTGTGACTTCTCACTCCACCACCAAAGTCCTGTCGCTCACTCTCGATGATCTAATAAGGGCTCTAGGAATGTTGTTCTTTTTGCCCTAACACTTGCGACGTTGTCTCATTTGGAATTTCCTCGGGTAAAACCCGTTCTCGGTTCATCCTTTTCTTCTAATGGGTTGGCTTATCTCCTCTATGATCTGTCCTGGAACTTGTTGCTTTGTTTGTTCTGAGTCCTGCCTCAAACTTATTGACTCACTTTACTTTAGATCTTCTCGGTTCCGAGTAGCTCTCTGCTAACTCGTCTTTCTCTTCGGATGGTCGACTGTCTCGTCAAAGATCTATCCTGGAACTTGCCGCTTTGTTTGTCCTGGATCTCGCCTCAAAACTTGTCGACTTGCTTTACTCTAGAAAATTGTGGTCTGCCTTAAGAACCCATGCTGATTTGTTTCTCTCGAGATTGATCAGAGCAATTCTCCATCAATTCGTCAGCAGTCATCTTGACTTTTAGATCTTAGTCGTCCCCATAGACCGCGCCAATTGTTGATGCAGAAATTTGGCTTCTTAAGATTCTGCCAATATTCACACTAATATAGTAGAATAAAGGAATCGACGAGACCTGCAAAACAGAATAACACTAAGATCGATGTGGCTTCTGCCACACGGGCTCTGATGCTTAGGTTTGGATCGTTACAGTTGAGTATAAAGTGTAGGGTATTGTGAACATACCTTTAGGGTTTGACTACTTTCCTATTTATAGAAGTTGAATCATGATTCCTCTTGGGATTGTGGAATTCGAATTCTGATACAACTAGGAAATCTGGTTATTTGTGCCAATGTATCTTGTTATGGGTCTATCGTCGGATCAAGAGTCGGGACGCAATGGGTTCGGTCGACATGGATCGCGGTCGAGTCGGGTCTTCTGGAGTTCTCGACCAGGGCCGAGAACTGCTCGACGCTAACCACTACTCGGCCGGAGGGTCGACTTGGGTCGCCGAGCATCGGCCCCATTTCTGGTTCGTGCCTTCTCTTGGCTCTTCCCCGGTCTTCCCTCGCTTCGCTGAATTTTCTCTTTATCCCTATAACAGTGTGACCTGTAATGAAAATTTTCAAAATATTGTGGACCACAATTTGAGAAACGTTGATCATATATTATTATCAATGGAACTGTGAAACGAATTGTAACGCCCCGAGTCCCTCAGGTTAGTTAGTCTTGAATCAGGAGTTTCATTTAAATTTTTTTATTAAATTTGTACATATCGGGTTCTGCGGGATTGGTTTTATCTTAAGTTGGGATGGGTTTCTTTTTCTCTTGGGCTTGGTCATGTTGGGCTTTTATTGGGTTGGTTTGGTTTTAAAACAAAGGAAAAGGGAATTAATAAAAAGAAAAAAAAAACACATTAGGTTGGCATCTCTTTCTTCCTCCCCTTGTCCTAGCCGCCCACCCCCCTTCTCTTCCTCTCTTTTCTCGTTCCGGCGACCTCACCCATGAACGCTGGGTTACGGCAGCACCCCGACATCCCAATCTACAACAGCAGCGGCAGCGACGGCAGCACCCCGACGTCCCGATCCATAGCAGCAGCGGCCGGCGACGACAGCACCCCGACGTCCCGGCGACCATCTTCGATCCGGACCAAACCCGAACGGTGGTGACGCGCGGATTCTGCAGCAACAGCGACGGTCCGAGGGTCATTCGTGACAGATCGTCATTTGGGAACGGCTCCTGACGGCTCCGGGTCCAAACACTTCACCTAGGCTCCGGTACAGCAGTGTTCGGTAGCTGATTTGGTGCATCCCCTCTGCTGCAACTCGTGGACAGCAGCGTTTCAGTGACATTCGGGTTTACCCACAACCGTTCGAAGCCCGATTTAGGCTACCCACACCTTGGCGAGCTATATCTAGGTTACCCACACCTATACGAAGTCAATTTTGTGGTAATGAGTCATTTCAACCGTCCTAGAATTGATTTCGAAGGCTGAATAGTATATGTAACTTGCTGTTTTTTTTTCTGTTTTAGTGCCTAGGTGTGAGATCGACGCAAAACTTAGGGGCGCGGTTGTGAGTAAGTAGAGAAGGGGCGTGTGCGTGCGTTAATGTGTGTCTGATGGCTTCTAATGTGCTGTTTTTGTGATGTTTGATATTATTTTTAATACGCTGTTGTGTTAGGTAGCTCTCGGTTGTGTTAATCTGTATACTTGGTGTAGTGTTGAATATTCGTTGGTGATAATGGTGGAAATTTTGCCTTGTTAAACTGCTGAGAATGGTTGTGGGATGATGAGTGTTTACAAAGGATGCACGTTATAATAAAGTTATTGTGATTATGCTTTCTTATGATGTGAGCGTGCTTGTATAGTTTATATAAATGTTTCTTTCTGATGCGAGCGTGCTGGTCTGAGTCATATTATTTTCTTATGAGATGTGGGTGTTATTGAAGCATATTTTCGGACCCGGATCGCAGGCTAGGGGTTGATGTGAAGTTGGTTATGACAAGGAACGTTGGATTCTTGGGGAAGGTGAATGGGTGAGTGTCAGGGCCTCGGGTATAAATGGTCGAGGGCTGATACGTCACTAATGGAGTATCGAGGCCTCGGGTAAAAATGGTCGAGGGTCGATGCGAGGAGTCTTTTGGAAGGAAAACTATTGGGGCCTTGGGTAAAAATGGTCAAGGGCAAATAGATGGTGAAGTCATCTGGGCCTTGGGTAAAAATGGTCGAGGGCCGATGCAATAGTGTCGGGGCTCTGGGTAAAATGGTCAGGGGCCGACTCTACTCGAAAGAGTTAGCTGTGGAAGGCTAGCATAGCTGTGATAAGCGTAGAGGTACTTGAGATGTTAGGGAGACTCGAGGTTGGTAGCTAATTTGTTCATGGTTGTGGTTGTCGCCGAATCTTATAGAGTGTGTCTATGTTTGATTACATAATGTGATGAAGTGCATGACTATGAATGTTTCATGATTTTGTTGAGCATGATGTGTGCGAGTTGTTGGTGAGGGCTACTTACGGAGTATATTTTATATACTCACCCCCCCTCTACAATTATTGTTTCAGGTGAAGGATTCGTTGGCGACCATGGTGATGAGACGGAGAAGACATGACGAGCGAGGACCATAGGCTGCGTAGTTACTTTTGCTTAGCTTAAGTTTTAGATGGTTAAGACCTTATGTTTTGGTCAATAAACTATTTGTTCTTATTTGAATAATTGGGAGGTTCCCACTTGTTGTTTATTTTATTTCGGGATAGGTGTTTATTTAGTTTTCTTCCATTCATTGAGTTTTGCCTAGTTGGAATAATAAAGTTGCCTCATGAGGTTGTCCACGGATGATGTTGATTGATATTTTATAGAGTTGATTCATTGTTAAATTGATGAGAGTTGAAGCTTGATTTTATATAATTATTTCACATGGAGTTGACATCTCGTGTTTAGGGTTAAGTTGAGACAGTTGGGTAGTTAACGTGACCTAGAAGTGTGTGGGAAGTTCTGGGGCGTTACACGAATTGATAATAAATTTCTCGATTAAAATAAGATATTGAGTAATTATATTAATTTAACCAAATCATTTACCCAAAGCTTCATTAATATTATGAATGTGTCGATTTGTTAGATAAAATAGGACAATATCTATGATTGCTTATTTAATTTTAAACATTATGAGATATTTTAAGATTTAACATTTAATTTAAATCATAAAATAAAAGGTGAGTTTTGTCTTTTTTTTTTTAAATGGAACTTTTCATTAAGAAGCCACATGGGCAATAATTTAAGGGTAATCACCGCGTACATGATCTGAAAGCCAAGGAGGGAAAGTGGAGTGCTAAACACACGTGTGGAGACCTCCCATTTTTCCAAGGAATGAGCACACCGATTACAGCAACGAGGGGTAAAGGAGAAAGTGATGGTTTCAAAAGCTACAGCAAGCGATTGAATTTCAAATAGCCAACTCAACTCGTCTCCCATTATTTGCAAGTCCCCAAGAATCAAACAAATTACCGTCAAAGAGTCTGATTCAACCTCAAGATGCATGGAATTCGTGGATCTTGCGAATTTCGGGCCTTCTAGAATGCTCTGAAGTTCAGCAAGAAGAGGAGAGAGAGATCGCGGGAGGTGAGTTGTCTTTGTCGCAACCAAATAGCCTTTATAGCCTGAATCGCCATTCATAAACAAGCGGACAAGCTTCGAAAAGCGGCATCTGTATTTAATTTCACGCAATTGACCGACGGTGGATGCCAGCGATCTGGAACCACAGAGAGAGAGGTAACCCGAGCTTGATGTGAATGAAATTTCTGTGCAGTTGCTTCAAGAAAATTTGGAGAATAAGAGCTAATCCAGTCACTTTTAATATCAAGAGGTAAGATCATTGAGCCGTGATGATTTTGGGTGTGTTGCCATAAACTCGTAGTTTGTATTTATGTAAAAACAAATGTATATTCAATAAAGTTGTGTTGTTGAATTCATAGCATTGTATTGTCCCAAATCCAATAAACTAAACATCCAAGGTTATTATCATGTACGGGACAGTATATATATTGGGTATATATATTTGATATACTGGGTAGATATACCCCTGATATACGAGGTATATATTTGATATATCCCTGATATACGAGTGGATAATGTCCCATGAATAACCTAAAGGGTGTTGGGTGTGTCGCCCTAAACTCGTAGTTTGTATTTATGTAAAAACAAATGTATATTCAATAAAGTTTTATTCAATAAATTTGTTGTTGAATTCATAGCATTGCATTGTCCAAAATCCAATAAACTAAACATCCAAGGTTATTATCATGTAATCGGGACAGTATATATACTGGGTATATATTTGATATACGAGGTATATATTGGATATACCCCTGATATATGAATGGATAATGTCCCGTGAATAACCTGAAGGGTCTATAGTATATGGATAAGGCTGGGTACCTTATCCTGGCAACACTATGGATACAGCCCACTCTGTAACTCTGTAAAGGTTACAGACGACTCGATCTAGGTCGTTCATGTGGAGACATGCACGTGGGGGTATCCTATACAATGAGTTTGTATAAGACCGGACCGCGAAATAGCCAATCTTTAGATGTAACACCGTTAACTAACAGATTGCTATTTTTTAGGATGACCAGGCAACTCATTCTTAATCTTGAGTGAGTTATGGACTCCTGCCCCTGAGGGCTCGTCTTTTGATCTGTATGGGTGAGAATGGTCCGAGTTGCCGACTCAATATTCCTACCATTTTGGGGATGAGACCGAGTGGGGAACTGGGAACATAACTTCACAAGATGGAATTCACTCTTCCCCGACTTTAGGGGAGTAAATGAGTGTTCTCTTAATTGCTGACTCTGGGACTTGAACAAGGGGCCCCACCCTCTCATTGGCCCAAGACAGACTTCCGGTTATGGGTCAGACCATAACCGGGTTGTTCATTACAGGAGCAGTGGTATTTAAGGAGTAAGATGTAACTCAGGGGTAAAACGATAATTTGGCCCAAATTGAGTTACGAGCACTCGTGAAGGATTGACTTGTCATTAATGGTCGTATTTCCGTGGACACGAAAGCATTTTGCAGTGAGAAGAGTGCAACTGCGGGTCTTTAGTGGAGTGACTCGTAGTTAACGAATGTTGATGACCTCGGTTAATGAGTTTGACCGATTAATCTCGCATCGTTGGAGCTTCTGATCTGTAGGTCCATTAGGTCCCCTTGCTAGCTCATAACGGGTAAAACGAGGATCAAGTTTTTGGAAGAATTTGAACTGTTCAAATTACTTAAGAGAATATATGTATATTGATGCATTATAATATATAGTTAATTCTAAATTACAACTATATATTATGAGATAAATTATTTGAATGATATTCAAATAAAATTAATATGAATCAGATTCATATTAAAACTATAGGTTAAAAATAATGTGCATAAGATGTACATTAGAACTATAGGTTATAAGAGAGAAATGCTATAGGATATGATTCTATTTATGTAATAAATAATTAAGTGTTAATTATTTATTTGATATATATATTAATTAATTATTAATTAGATTAACAATTAATTAACATTTATTAATTAATATGATTAATTAATTAATTATATATATATATTATATATATATATATATATTAATAATTAATAATATTATTTTTAATATTATTATATTAATAATAAAACACTCCCCTCCAAAAATACAGGGGAGTGGGAAGTTACTTATGACGTGGGGAGTTACCCCACGTCATATGGTTTTTTGGCCTTCTTCACAGTTGGTTCTAAAACACAGAAAACAGGACTTCCACTATTTTCTCTCAATCAAAGCTCTCTCTCTCAATTCTCCCTCTCATCCAAACCTGTGCTCCCACAAGCGTGTTCTCAAAACCCAAAAGGATAGCACGAAAGATCGTTTGGTAGTGTCGGGAAATCATTGAAGAGTTCTTCAAAGGTAAGGAAAACAGGTTTTTCCCCTGTATTTTCATTTATGAACGTTTTGATTTTGTTTCCAAAAAATCAGGAACGATGGTCCGCTTCTGCTTCGGGAATCACATCCCATCAATTGGTATCAGAGCCAAGTTGATGTTCTGATTTTTTGGGAGCTCGGTGTTCTTGGTGGGTGTTTTCCTATTTTCGAAATATGGGTTTGTGGGTTGGAAATTTCTCAGTTTTTGGCATTTAGATAGCATTTTCCTTCTTGATTTGATCATGTAAGGGCTCGGTGTTTTGGGCATTGAGTTTCTGTATTGATTCTGTAAGTCCGGGTCGCTCGAAAGTCGTTCGTGGCGTCGGATTGGGCAAAAAGTTGCAGAAAACAGCGAAGAAGACGAAGCAGACCACGCAGACAACGCCATGGCGTTATGTAGCAGTGCCATGGCGTTGCGGGGACAGCACACAGCGCCACGGCGCTGTACTGTAGTGTCGTGGCGCTGCCCTTAAGCGCCGAGGCGTTGTCCCGGGTGTTTTTCGGTGTGTTTCTTGGCCCGGTTCGAGAACGGTTGCAGTCGTTTTCTTATTTTTTTGTATTATTTTGCTTTTTTAGGGTGCCAAAAACCGGTGCAACTTTGCTATTTAATTATTTTATGCATTATGAATGTATATTTTAATTAAAAGCATATTGCATATTGTATGCCATATAGTTTTAAAATCCCACCATAGGTTACATGCATAATATGTATGTTTGACATATAATATGTATGTATGATCATGCATCATATAGTTATAAATGTTATAATGTATGCATGTATGTTTTATTTTCATAATTAATATAACTGTTGTATTAATTAGATGAAAATAAAGTTGCATTGAGCATGACATTACTTTGGTTAATATAATTGTTATATTAATGTATGCTTACAATGCATGATAATAGTTTTAATTTCTTAAATTTTATAAGAGTTATAAAATGTGGTAGATAGAAATTAAAATCTATAATAAAGAATTGCATGCAAACATATGGTCTAAGTTAATTAATTTTAAAGGGGTTTAAAATTAATTAGACCTTAGGTTATATCTTCTAATATTATTATAGGGTAGTCTTTTATTTTATTTTAACTAGGTTTAAAATGAAATAATAAAAGACTAAATATAAAATGTTGTCTATAAGGGAACCTTGTCTAAGGAAGGTTCTGTCTAGGTTGAGGTATTTAAGCTGACCGTAAGGGAACACCTCTACCTGGGAACCGACCTGGGGGTTGAATTAGTCAATATTTTATATACAAGTAATAATGTCGTTGGTTTATTAAAGTGTTTAACGAACTAAAATATTATTGTACAACTTCTGATATAATAGTTATATTGGGCCGACTAAAAATACACTTAGTTAATTTCACTTAGCCGGGATTTATCTAAGTAATATACCCTAGTCTTAGAATACTAAGTGGGAGCAAAAGAGAATATATAATATACTACGTATATATTTGATATACAAAGTATATATAACATACTTTTCTCTCTCTCTCACGTTCTCCTTTATATTCACACTGTGAGTTCCATGCTCGGCCTCGTGTCGCCCTGGGCGCAGCCTCCCTATGGAAGGTGTTTGTATGGTTCAATATCGAGGTGAATAGAGATAGTATTCATAGTAAGTGGGAGAAGGATGTGTGACAACACATTCTGCGGTCTCTGCAATTGGTTTGCACCATGAGGTTTCATACATGACCTGCGTGTCGTCTTGGAGCGACCATCCCTGCGGAGGGTTCATTGTATGGAATCAAAACCAAGGCAAACTCCATAAATGGATAAGGGTCTCTTAGGTTTTGCTCCAATATTTTCCTTCCCTACGGCGGGATTATTGGGGTGGGCCTCTAAGGTTCTAAAATGATGGGTCACACTTACGAGGAGTTGTTAAGTTAGTTAGTAATTTCCTGACCAAATAAACGACGACTAAACTTTATAGGAATAAAAGTTATTCTGGTGTAAAATTTAGTTGAGAACGTCTCAATTCAGTGAAGGAGTACCTGTCTGCCCTACGGTGGCTGTTGCTCTAAATCACTGAAGCGTCGTTACAAAACAATTTTGTTAGGGTGCTTAATTACTTTTGCTAAAATATGATTGGGTTTAAAGGCTAATGCATGAAACTAATATATGTTTGTTTTTACTTTCAGCATGTCTACTTCCATTATTTCACTCCTAGCCGCACAAAAACTTAACGGCAAGAATTACAAACAATGGAAATCAAATATAAATACTATTCTCGTGATAGATGATCTTAGGTTCGTCTTGCAAGAGGATTGTCCTCAAGCTCCTGCGCCTAACGCCACTGTGGCGGTGCACAACGTCTATGACAGGTGGATCAAGGCCAATGACAAGGCCAAGGTCTACATCTTGGCGAGCATATATGATGTGCTTGCTAAGAAGCACGAGGACACGGTCACCGCTAAGGAGATCATGGACTCGCTGCAGAGCATGTTTGGACAACTGTCCTCACATGCTCGACATGAAGCCCTTAAGTTCATCTACAACTTCCGCATGAAGGAGGGCTCCTCAGTACGAGAACACGTTCTCAACCTAATGGTCCACTTCAACGTGGAAGAGTCGAACGAGGCTGTCATAGACGAGCAGAGTCAGGTCAGCTTCATTCTGGAATCTCTTCTGAAGAGTTTCCTTCCATTCCGCAGCAATGCGGTTATGAATAAGCTTGAGTACACTCTTACCACGCTCTTAAACGAGCTGCAGACCTACCAGTCTCTTATGAAAAGTAAGGGACAAGAAGGGGAGACAAATGTTGCCACCTCAAAGAGGTTCAACCGAGGGTCGTCCTCTGGAACCAAGTCTGCGCCCTCTTTTTTTGGAAGTAAGACTTATAAGAAGAAGAAGGTTGCTGGTAAGGGGTCTAAACCTGTCTCCGCTGCTGCTGCTGCCAAGAAAGGCAAGGCCAAGGTTGCAGAGAAAGGAAAGTGTTTCCACTGCAATATGGACGAGCATTGGAAGCGCAACTGCCCAAAGTACTTGGCTGAAAAGAAGAAAGCCAACGAAGGTAAATATGATTTACTTGTTTTGGAAACATGTTTAGTGGAGAACAATGACTCCGCTTGGATATTGGATTCAGGAGCCACTAATCACGTTTGTTCTTCATTTCAGGGAATTAGTTCCTGGAGGCAGCTTGACGTCGGAAAGATTACTCTCAAGGTCGAAACGGGAGAGGTCGTCTCAGCTATGGCGGTAGGGGAGCTCAAGTTGTTTACAAACAGGAATATGTATATATTATTAGATAATGTGTACGTGGTTCCTAAAATTAAAAGGAACTTAATTTCAGTTTCTTGTTTGTTAGAACATTTGTATTCCATTTCATTTAATTTGAATGAAGCGTTCATTTCAAGAAATGGTGTTAATATTTGTTCTGCTTTGCTTGAAAACAACTTGTATGTGCTAAGACCAACCATAACTAAAGCAGTTTTAAATATCGAGTTGTTTAAAAATGCTAGAACTCAAAATAAAAGGCAAAAAGTTTCTCAAAAAGAAAATACCTATCTTTGGCACTTAAGATTAGGTCACATTAATCTCAATAGGATTGGGAGGTTAGTTAAGAATGACATTCTAAGTGAGTTGGAAGACGATTCTTTACCACCATGTGAGTCTTGTCTTGAAGGGAAAATGACTAAAAGACCTTTTACTAGAAAATGTTATTGAGCCAAATAACCCTTAGAACTTATACATTCAGACTTTTGTGGTCCGATGAATGTTAAAGCTCGAGGAGGGTATGAATACTTCATCTCTTTTATAGATGATTATTCAAGGTATGGTTATTTATACCTAATGCAACATAAGTCTAAAGCCCTTGAAAAGTTCAAGGAGTACAAGACTGAAGTTGAAAATCAATTAGGTAAAACCATTAAAACACTTCGATCTAATCGGGGTGGAGAGTATATGGACTTGAGATTTCAGGACTATATGATAGAACATGGAATCACGTCCCAACTCTCAGCCTCTGGTACACCTCAACAAAACAGTGTATCAGAAAGGAGAAACAGAACACTGTTGGACATGGTTCGATCAATGATGAGCTATGCTCAGTTGCCTAACTCGTTTTGGGGTTACGTAGTGGAGACTGCAGTTTACATTTTGAACGTAGTTCCATCAAAAAGTGTTTTTGAAACACCCTTTGAGCTATGAAAGGGTCGTAAAGCTAGTTTACGTCACTTCCGCATTTGGGGATGCCCGACACACTTGCTCTTGACTAACCAAAAGAAATTGGAACCTCGTTCAAAAGTATGCCTATTCGTAGGTTACCCTAAAGAGACGAGAGGTGGTCTATTCTTCGATCCTCAAGAAAGTATCGACAAATGCCAATTTCTTGGAAGAAGACCACGTTCGAGATCATAAACCACGGAGTAGGGTAGTGATTAACGAGATTTTCGAAGAGGCTACAAATACGTCAACATGAGTTGTTGATCAAACTGGCACTACAACAAGAGTTGTTGATGAAGCCAATACATCACGTCAGTCACATCTATCTCAAGTATTGAGGGTGCCTCGACGTAGTAAGAAAGTTGTGTCACAACCTGACCGCTACGTGGATTTAACTGAAGCCCAAGTTGTCATACCTGATGATGGTGTCGAGGATCCATTGACCTACAAAAAGGCAATGGAAGCTACTGACAAGGACAAATGGGTCAAAGCAATGGACCTGGAAATGGAGTCGATGTACTTCAATTCCGTTTGAGAACTTGTAGATCAACCTGACGGGGTAAAACCCATAGGGTGCAAATGGATCTATAAGCAAAAATGAGACGCCGAAGGAAAGGTACAGACCTATAAGGCGAGACTTGTGGCAAAAGGCTACACACAAAGGGAAGGAGTAGACTATGAAGAAACCTTCTCCCTTGTAGCTATGCTTAAGTCAATTAGAATACTTTTGTCCATTGCCACATATTATGACTTTGAGATATGACAAATGGACGTCAAGACTGCTTTTCTGAATGGCAATCTTGAAGAAAGTATTTATATGTCTCAACCCGAAGGGTTCATAGCACAAGGTCAAGAGCAAAAGATTTGCAATCTTAAACGGTCCATATATGAACTGAAACAAGCATCTCGATCTTGGAACATAAGGTTCGATACTGCGATCAAATCTTATGGTTTGGACCAAAACGTTGATGAGCCTTGTGTATACAAGAAGATCGTCAACAACACTGTAGCTTTCTTAGTGTTCTATGTGGATGATATTCTACTCATTGGGAATGATGTAGGACACCTTACTGACATAAAGAAGTGGCTAGCGACTAAGTTCCAAATGAAGGATTTGGGAGAAGCTCAGTATGTTCTTGGCATTCAAATTCTAAAGGATCGCAAGAACAAAACATTAGCCCTGTCTCAAGCAACTTATATCGACAAGATGCTTGTTCGATATTCGATGCAGAATTCCAAGAAAGGCTTATTGCCCTTCAGGCATGGAATTCATCTGTCTAAGAACCAATGTCCAAAGACACCTCAAGAAGTTGAGGATATGAGACGTATACCCTATGCTTCAACAGTAGGCAGCCTGATGTACGCTATGTTGTGCACTAGGCCTACCATTTGCTATGCAATAGGGATGGTCAGCACGTATCAATCAAACCCAGGATATGATCATTTGACTGTTGTTAAAGGAATCCTCAAGTATCTTAGGAGAACGAGGGACTACAAGGTCTTGTATGGCTTTAAGAATTTTATCCTTACAGGATACACTGACTCTAACTTCCAAACAGACAAGGATTCAAGGAAATCCACGTCGGGGTCAGTATTCACCTTAACGGATGAACGGTAGTTTGGCGAAACATCAAGCAAGGATACATCGCAGACTCCACCATAGAGGCTGAGTATGTTGCAGCTTGTAATGCAGCAAAAGAGGCGGTTTGGATTAGAAAGTTCTTGACAGATTTGGAAGTCGTTCCAAACATGAACTTGCCCATCACACTTTATTGTGATAACAGTGGTGCTGTGGCAAATTCTAAAGAACCTCGCCACAAGAGAGGCAAACACATCGAAAGGAAGTAACACCTTATACGGGAAATAGTGCAAGAGGAGATGTGATCGTCACAAAGATCACTTCGGAGCAGAACATTGCTGATCTTTTTACGAACGCACTCACGGCTAAAATGTTTGAGGGCCATTTAGAAAGTCTAGGTCTACGAGCATTACACAGTTAGTCTAGGGCAAGTGGGAGAAATGTAATGGGTATAGTGTATGCCATAGTTTATTGTATTTTCCCTTTGCTTTATGATAATGTACACACCACAGCGGAAGTGCGCGAACGCGTGTGCTTCGATCTTGTTTTAGAATTACAGCAAAGAAAGGACACATAAGCACGAATAACAAGAATGTTAGTGATACATACCTTTGATCTTCTTTCCTTTAAAAATGTTCTAAATTCGTTATCATCCTTTTTGTGGAATGCCTTAGTCAAAATGATTTGATTTTCAACACGTTCGGGATTTGCCCAGAATTGTGCTTGGCAATTTTTTGGGTTGGTTTCTAAAAACTTCTCTTTACATCTTTTTCCCATTTGGCCAGTGGGAACTTGATTTATACACTAAAGTTCAACCCTGAGAAGGGTGAGTTAGCTAAAGTAATAGGAATCCAATATGTGATGTGACTTGTACATAAGCACATAAAATATGGTCTTAGACATAGGCCCTCTAACCCATAAAGAAAATGAGTTGATAAATATTCTCTAGGTTTGTAATCACACATAGACATATGATTGTAGGTTACCGTAGCCTCTGCAGCAACCAAAAGCTGTAGTGAAAGAGTAGAACTCAGAGTCCCAAGAAAAGCAAGAATTGCTCCTAGTGCATTTTCCCAACAAAGTGTGTTTTCCATGTTTTTCATCATAACTAAGGTAGGAAACAAAGATGTTGAGTTTTATTAAATTGCTTGTTAGTTAAAACCCCAAACAACAACATTTCATCACATTTTTCTTCCTAAATCACAATTGCATATTTGAACCATTTCACGACATTACTTGATTTTGAAAAGCAACAAGTCCTTGAGGATTCGACCTTGGATTACTTCCGAGTATTACTTGTGACCGAGTGCGCTTGCACGAGTCTCTAATTTTTTTAAAGGTAGAGAAAGTCCCAACAAGTCTTTAGTGGAGTGACCGACAGTTAACAAATGTTGATTAATATGGTTAATGAAGACTTCCCCACCACTCTTCCTCCATTATTAAAGGGGAGGTTCTCCCCTCATTTTGGTTATCCCCCGAACGTCGGTTGATAGAGTTTCTGAAACTCTAACCGAGAAAAGCTCTCTTTCGATTTCTCAATTTCCCTTTCAATTATAAGACGGTTCCCACAAACCGAGTTCTTAATATTCAGAGGATAGCAAGGAAGACTTTGTGGTGGTGTTGGTGTCTACATTGAAGAGGTGTCTTCAAAGGTATGTATCACTAACTTTGTAGTTATTCATGCTTATGTGTCCTTTCTTTGTTGTAATTCTAAAACAAGATCGAAGCATACATTTTCGCGCGCTTCCGTTGTAGGATCCGATCCTTTCATTTCCTACTTCTCCTTGGTCATTAATGTCTGTCATCTTGTTCAAAATGTCAACGATTTCATTACCGACTTTTCTAACAATGAGCCGTTGGCTGGGGTGTTCAACATTATTCTCGATGAACGATCCAATCCTCTCTAGAACTGTTCAATCTGCACACATGCAGGCAATCCATGGCTCGTGATCTTCTAAGTAACTCTTTTAAACACTCCCAAGCTTCTTGAATTGCTTCGTTCTCTTTTTATCGAAAAGACACGATTTCTTCTCAATGGTCTGTGTTCCTGGTCAAAGTATGGTACTTTGCCAAAAATTTCTCCGTCAGTTCTGGCCACGTGGTGATAGAATTTGGTTCTAGCACGTTTAGCCAAGTCCTTGCACCGTCCCTGAGAGAAAAAGGAAACATTTTTAGTCTTAGTGCATCTTCAGAGACACCAGGAAGTTGAAATGCATTACCTATTTCAATAAAAGATATGAGATGAGAGTAAGGATCTTCGTTAGTCAATCCTCCGAACTGCCTCATCGTCTGCGACATCTAGAACATGACTGGCTTATGCTCGAACTGTGCGGCTTGGGGTAAAGGGATTACTTATCCCTTAATTTAAGTTGTGGAACGCATGAGTGACATAGTTCCGCATGGCTACATCTCAGTTATTTGCTTGAAGGGTCGGATTAGGCACTTCTCCTACTCGGTTTGATGTTCCTTCACCTGTCATATATCCGTTCACAGGTGGATTTTGTGGAGGTGGAGGATCTTGTAGATTTCTATTCATCTCGATGGTCTCTTCTTCAACTTCTACTTCTTCAACTTCTTTCTCTTTTTGATTTTCTCTTTCTTTTCTCAACCTCTGCTCACACCTTATCCTCTTAAGGGTTCTTTCAATCTCTAGACCAAAGGTCAACCAACTAGACCCTGTGCTCATACACAACTCTCTTAAAGGTTAGATATAACAACTAAGTCCAATGACAGAGGTATGCAACATTCACACATGAAACAATTCACTTGAAAAGAATATGTTCTTGAAAAATAAGTCCCCAGCAAAGGCGTCAAAAACTCGTTGGGACTTTCTCTACCTTTAAAAAGATTAGAGACTCGTGCAAGGGCACTCGATCACAAGTAATACTTGGAAGTAATCCAAGGTCGAATCCTCAGGGACTTGTTGCTTTTCAAAATCAAGTAATGTCGTGAAATGGTTCCAATATGCAATTGTGATTTATGAAGAAAAATGTGATGAAATGTTGTTGTTTGGGGTTTTAACTAACAAGCAATTTAATAAAACTCAACCTCTTTGTTTCCTACCTTAGTTTTGATGCAAAACATGGAAAACACACTTTGTTGGGAAAATGCACCAGGAGCAATTCTTGCTTTTCTTGGGAATCTAAGTTCTACTCTTTTACCACCGCTTTTGGTTGCTGCAGATGCTACGGTAACCTACAATCATATGTCTATGTGTAATTACAAACCTAGGGAATATTTATCAACTCATTTGCTTTCTGGGCCAGAGGGCCTATGTCTAGGACCATATTTTATGCGCTTGTGTCCAAGTCACATCCTATATTGGATTCCTATTATTTTACCTAACTCACCATTCTCAGGGTTGAACTTGAGTGTATAAATCAAGTTCCCACTGGCCAAATGGAAAAAAGACGTAAAGAGAAGTTTTTAGAAACCAACCCAAAAAATTGCCAAGCTCAATTCTGAGCAATCCCGAACGTGTATAAAATCAAATCATTTTGACTAAGGCATTTCATAAAGAGGATGATAACTAATTTAGAACATTTTTAAAGGAAAGAAGATCGAAGGTATGTATCACTAACTTTCTTGTTATTCGTGCTTATGTGTCCTTTCTTTGTTGTAATTCTAAAACAAGATCGAAGCACAAGCGTTCGCGCGCTTCCGCTGTGGGATCTGATCCCTTCAATTGGTATCAGAGCCAAGGCTCTACTTTCGATCTTGTTTTGAATAACAATGAAAGGAATGGTGGGTGTTTCTATACATTTGATGTTTGTGGTTTGCAAATAGATGTTTTCGATTTTTGGCTTTAGATTTACAGTTTTTCCGTTGATTTTATCATGTAAAACGCCATTGTTTTGGGCGTTTAATCCTGTAAATCGAGTATGTCAGTTCGTGTCGTCCTAGAGGCTGGACAGTGGCGCCTAGGCGCTGCCAGAGCTGCAGAAACCCGAGAGCCCGAGCCTGCAGCAGTGGGGGCAGCACCTTGGCGCTATCCCACGATGCCTCGGTGCTAGGTCCGGGCGCCTAGGCACCGGGTTTTATTAAAAAAATGTTTTTTATTTTGTTACACTTCTTATAGGAAGCCAAAACCCGGTCTATTTTGCTATTTAATTATTATGCATTTTGAATGTATACTTAATTAGTTGTATATGTTACATAAAGTATGCTATATAGTTTAAAATCCCACCATAGGTTAAACATGTTCATGCATCATATGTATATAATAGTTATAATGTATGATAGCATGATTTATTTTCATGGTTAATTAATATAAGCATTGTATTAATTAGATGAAAATAAAGTTGTAATGAGCATTACACTACTTTAGTAAATATAAATGTTATATTTATGTATGTCATTGATGCATGATTATAGTTTCAATTTCTTTAAATTTATAAGTGTGATAAGTTTGGGGAATATAAATTAAAGTCTATAATCAAGAATTGAAAACAAAGCCCAGGTCTTCAATAATTAATTTCAAAGGAGTTTTGAATTGATTATATCATAGGTTATATACTTTTTATTTTGGTTTTAAATAGGTTTAAAACGACGAATGAAAAGGTAAATATAAAATATTGTCTATAAGGGAACCCTGTCTAAGGAAGGTTGTAACGCCTCAGATTTTTTGACATTTTCGAATGGGGACCATTACTAAAACTACCTAAAAAGTCCACTTAAGCAAGAGAATTAACTTCAACAAACAAGACTAAACGATAAAACCACCACGCTTCCTCTGCCCTACTCTGATTTCAACACGCATGAGTGCTTGAACAAAAAAAAAACAACAACACTTAAAAGTCAACCAAAAACCCAAATTATTACAGATAATCCATTTAATACCAACTTCACATTAACCACACTTCTCCAAGAAACCTATACTATCCATAAACCATCAACTATACAAATATTAACATCTCTAATGGCAATAATCATTCTTAATAGATTACAACCCCGCAGTTCGAAAAGCTAAACAAAACTAATAACCTCAAAGAGTAATGAACTGACAATCTCAAAGCATCCGTTTAACTAGAAAACTAAACAGGACCAACTACTAACAACTGAACTATGAGATGCAAGCACTGCAACTAACGTAACTAGAAGAAAATAAATGCGAACAACGCAGCTAAGGGTCTTTTCGATCAAGTCTCCTCGTCGCCATCACCGTTCCAAGAGTTAGCTCGATACCTACAAAACTGGTGGAGGAAAAAGAGATGGGTGAGTACAACCACGGTACCCAGTAAGCAGCCCTTATCCGAAGGGTCACACACAAACAACATGCTTATCAAGGAAACAATGTGTCATGCTTATCAAACAGTCAACACATCATGCTTATCATTAATCTCGAACCTTAAATGAAAGAAACATATTACTAGAAACAGTTTATGCATAAGTTTAACTAAACATATACCATGCATGTCAAACTCATCCTCACATCTTAACTCACTAGTTCTCTTTCTTGATTTCTCCAAGACTTACTCCTTTGATTCGTACCGACCCTTGACCTCGCGTAGCTAAGGCATTGACACTTCTCTATGGTTCTCGGTGTTGGACCTTGACATTTATCCCCAAGGCTCAACTACTACTCAACGTATTGGTCATTGGCCCCCAATCAACCTCTAACCAATCACATTATGTTAGTTCTCCAAGTCTAACTCCACGAATCGTACCGGCCCTTGCCATTTATTCCCAAGGCCCGACATTCATCTACAGAAGCTTGGTGTTCGACCTTGCCATTTATCCCCAAGGCCTTGTACTGTGCATCGACCCTTGACATTTATCCCCAGGGTATCGACGACTTCTCAACGTATTGGTCCTTGACTGCCAGCACATCAAGACCCAATACTAATTCAACAAAATAGAATCACCGTGCCGACCCCCGACCCTTTGTACCCGGAGCCTCGACACTCGTCCCTACCAAGTTGGGGTATCGATCCCCGACCTTTGCACCTGGAGCCTCGATACCCAACTAGTGACGTGCTAGCCTTTTTGGCCCTGTTAGTTCTCCATTTACTTTATTACATCCCGAAACTCCCACTAAAGACCTACATGCTTTTCAGCCACGACCCATGCAGAAATTATCTCACAACAATGGAACATGCGTTATACACAAAACGTATGTCACTATCATCCATACATGGCCATCCAACATCACGAGGACACCCTTCCCTCAACACTCAACATGCTCTACACACCATAACGCAGATAATTCACAAAAGAGACGTAGCCCGACATATATCCATAAACGCATCCAACACTCTAAAAATTTCATAGTAATCAGAACACAACATCATTCATTCACTTCATTAAGGACCAATCTCTCACCAGAGTCCTATTACATACTTTCTAGGCCATGACCCATGCAGCACTCAACTCACAATAAAACCAGCATGCTTCCAGAACCAAAAACAGTAAGCTAAAAATGAAATGACATGTCCAACATGAATGCGCAACACAACAGATTTCTCCAACATTATTTCAGTACGCTTTTATAAACACAACCATAGAACGATAAAACCATTCATAATCCATAATGCACTCATAAATACCACTAAGCATCAAATCCAACAACGCAAAGCAAATCAGTTATAAACAACCAGAACCAACATGATTTCATTCAAACTACTTATAATCATTAGCCAATATTCACAAAGACACAATCAACTAACATATTAATAAATAATAAACACACCAAAAGCACCAAACAATTCATACATATTCAAACAACAAACATCCCCTAAGTAAGAACTACTTACACACGGGTCCTAACACGTTACTAATCTCGCCGAAGGATTCCCTAAATCAAAGTAACCAAACTTGAGTTAGAAACCAACTCAAAAACACTTAATTTTCTTTGAAACTAAGGTTTGGTGAATCGTTACCTACTATCTCACACAAAAACCTCCTGGGTCATGAGTGGGTCGATGTCAAGGAGGTTCGGGCTCCCAAATCCAAGTTCAAAAGGCTTTGTGCTTGCTGGTCTGTTGTCAAAAACCAATGGGTAACGTCTATTTGGATTTGAATAGGGGCGGTAACTCAAATATAGTCCCATTTGGGTATGGGTAACTCGAAACCAACTCCGAACAAGGATGGGTCAACACCAAGTGTCACCGGAACAAAGAAACCTTCGCGAATATGCTACTGTTGGCATCGGGATTGCAAAACGAGTCGTCGGATACGTGGGTTCGTGTGCTGGCCGCAGGCTGTAAACGAAGAATAGTGTGAGCGTCGAGCCGGAATGTCGTGCCACTTCGTTGCCGATGGGTCTTGGGTGGCAGTGCTACAGATTTCATCGGAAGGATCCACCGCAGCTGCTGTAAGGAAAACACTTGGATCTGTGTCACTGCAGGCGAAAACGCCGCCGTGGGTCTCAGTCAAATCCGCTGCAGACGACGTCAGAGAATCGATTGCACCGCCGCAAGGAAGCTGCAGGACAGGGTCGCCGCGGGTCTGGGTTGATCGTTGAGGGAGAACTCGCGTCGGTTGGATTTCGCCAGAAACCGATCGTCGCCGCTGCTGGTTCGAAACATGCCAGATCTATTGCTACTACACGGCCGCACGTGGTGGTTTTACTAACATGGACAGTTGCCGGAAGGTGGTCGAAGAAGAAGGAAGTCGAAGGGGGGGGGAGTGGTGGCTACAAGAGAAGGGAAGGGAAAAGAAGAGGGACCTATGGTTTTTTTTGTTTTGTTTCTTTTTATTTAATTTGCTTTAAACCAGAAAGCCCACATTCCCAATTTTAAAGAAATCCTCTTAATTAGTTTTAAAATTGAAAAGTCCAACTCCTAACTCTAATGGAAAGCCCATGGGTTAGAGGAAACTAAAATTCTATTTTCAAATAAATCTAACGGCCCAAAACAAGAAACACGAAATTACACGTTAGTAGTTAAAATAAAACTCACAATAACTCGAGATAAAATAATTAACTTTAACTCTAAGACCCAAGAATAAAGTTCAAAAATTAAAACATAAAATTTTCTGATACCTTGTATTAAGAACGAAATAAAATCTCTTTTCAAAATTTGAAAAACTCAAATTCTCTAAATCTGACGAACTTAATTCTAATTTACCCAAAATTAGAACTTCAAAATTAGAAAATCCAAGAATTAAAATTATCAACTTTGGGGAAAATCCAAGGGCACTATTTATATCTTAAAATAAACGAGCCAGAGAGCGCGGGGCGTTACAAAGGTTCTGTCTAGGTTGAGGTACATAAGCTGACCGTAAGAAAATACTTCTACCTGGGAACCGACCTGGGGGTTGAATTAGTCAATATTTTATATCATGCAATAATGTGGTTAGTTCGTTAAATTGTTTAATGAACTAAAACATTAACTGTTAAACACATCTAATATAAAAGTTATATTGGGCAAACTAATAAACTTAGATAATTTCATTTAGCCATATTTTACCTAAGTAATAACCCTAGTTGTAAAATACTAAGTGGGAGGATTAGGTGTATATATAAAATATACCAAATATATGAGATATATGTGGTATATATATACATTCTTTCACTCACGTTCTCCGTATAAGTTCACATCGTGAGTTCCATGCTCAGCCTCGTGTCGCTGTGGCGCGGCCTCCTTACGGAAGGTGTTTGCATGGTTCAATACCAAGGTGAATGAAAAAAGTATTTATAGTAAGTGGGAAAAGGACGTGTGACATCATATCCTACGATCTCTTCCATTGGTTTGCAACGTGAGGTTTCATACACGGCCTACGTGTCATCCTGGAGCGACCACCCCTACGGAAGGTCTGTTGTTTGCTTGGGGACAAGCAAAAAGCTAAGTTTGGGGGTGTGATTTCTCTTGTTTACAAGGGTAAAAAGGACTAGTTAGTTTCTGTTTTCTACTGTTTTAAACTAAGAAACCATTTTTTAAGCTTAGTTTAGTGTCCAAAACCTTTCATTTGGAGTTTTCTTAGGTTATATATGCATATAGGACATTTTTAATCATTTAGAGTTGATTTCTAACGAAAATTACAATTTTATGCAGAAAAAATCTAAGCTAGACGCCTTGTCGAATTCCGAGAATGACCTTAATGTAAAACACAAGTTTTTGTGTATTTTGAAGCTTCCCCAAGCCCCTCCACGTGTCTTCCATGCATTGATGTTTGCCAATTCAACAACAAACCAACAAAAAATGTTGTAAAGGGATGGCTCTCCATGAAAGTCTCAACCTCCTAACTGACTTGAAGCTCCCTATAAATACAACATCTCCCTCTCTTCATTCATTATCTTCAAGTGATCATTTCACCTTTAGACACTTTACTCTCAGCTTTATTACATTTTCCTTTTAAAGTTTTGAGTTGTTATGTTCAAACTTTGCTTATTTCAAGTTCATCATTTATTTTCCAGCTTGTTATTCTTGAATTGTAAGTTTGATCTTATTCAATTAAAATTCCAGCAAATTCTTTGATATTCATCTCTCTCTCTCTCTCTCTCATTACAAAGTTGTAGTCACACAAACTTGTGGAATCGACCGAGTATTGCTCCCCAATCTTGAAAGAGAACGGGTTAGGGTCATTCGAGTTACAACTCCACCATTTTCAGCTTATTTTAATTATATTCATCTTTTAATCACGTCGTCTACTTCCATCAAGATTAAATTATATTTTTTCTTTATTGTAATGAGGTAAATTTATTTTTCCCAAGCTTGGTTATGGATAGTTAGCTAAAGTTTATTAAAATCCAACAAGGCAAAAGGCGTTTTTCTCTTCTTTTATCACTTAAGGTTGTTTTCATAAGTTAAAACTTGATTTGGCCAATAAATGTTTTAACCAAGCATCGATACTGAAAGGGTTGATACATTTTCACAACTTCAATTATTTAACTTTGGAGAGAAATACTTTAGACATAAAGATTTCGCTCGGGTAGCCTAGACATAGGACCTCGACCTAAGGTTCCGATTGGCTTTTATTAAATTAAGATATTTTTTCTAATAGACATGTTAGGAATGGACTTATTGTTCGGTTTTATGCCCTAAACTCGTGGTTTGTAAACATAAAACAAATATTCATTCAATAAAGTTGTTATTAATAGAATTGAATTAACTCAAATCCAATAAACTACATCCGAGGTTATGTCATGTAACTGGAACAGTATATAACTGATATATAGTATATATTTAATATACACCGTATATATTTGATATACAGTGTACATATATACAGTATATATTCGATATACAGGTGGATAATATTCCAGTAGTAACCTAAAGGGTCTATAGTATATGGATAAGGTTGGGTACCTTATCCTGGTAACACTATGGATACGACCCACTTTGTAATAGTTACAAATGACTTGATCCAGGTCGTTCGTGTGGAGACATGTGAGTGGGGGTATCCTATACAATGAGTTTGTATAAGATTGGACCGCGAAATAATTAATCTATAGTTGTAACACCGTTAGCTAATAGATTAATATTTGAATAGGATGACCAGGTAACTCGATCTCAATCATGAGTGACTTATGGACTCCTGCCTGTTAGGGCTCGTCCTTTGATTTGTATGGGTGAGAGTGGCCCGAGTCGCCGACTCAATATGCCTACCATTTTGAGGACGAGATCGAGTGGGGAGCTGGGAACATAACTACACAAGATGTAATTCACTCCTTCCCGTCTTCAGGTAAGTAGATTAGTGTTCTCTTAAGTGCTGACTCCGGGACGAACACGGGGCCCCACCCTCTCACTGGCTCGAGAGGGACTTCCGGCTATTGGTTGGACCATAACCGGGTTGTTCATTAGAGGATCAGCGGTACTTAAGGTACAAGATGTAACACAGGGGTAAAACCGTAATTTGACCCAACTGTGGTTACGGACACTATGAAGGATTGACTTACCATTAATGGTCAAAATCCATGGATGCAAAATATTCTATAGTGAGAATAGTGCAACTGTAGGTCTTTAGTCGATTGACCGACAGTTAACAAATGTTGATTAATATGGTTAATGAGTTTAATCAATTAATCTCGTATCGTTGGTGTTGGATGTGTTGCCCTAAACTCGTAGTTTGTATTTATGTAAAAACAAATGTATATTCAATAAAGTTTTATTAAATAAATTTGTTGTTGAATTCATAGCATTGCATTGTCCAAAATTCAAGAAACTAAACATCCAAAGTTATTATCATGTAACCGGGACAATATATATATTGGGTATATATTTGATATACCCCTGATATACTAGGTATATATTTGATATACCCCTGATATACGAGTGGATAATGTCCCCTGAATAACCTAATGGGTCTATAGTATATGGATAAGGCTGGGTACCTTATCCTGACAACACTATGGATACGGCCCACTTTGTAAATGTTACAGACGACTCAATCCAAGTCTTTCGTGTGGAGACATGCGAGTGGGGGTATCCTATAGAATGAGTTTGTATAAGACCGGATCACGAAATAACAAATCTTTAGATGTAACGCCATTGACTAACAGATTGCTGTTTCATAGGATGACCAAACAACTCATTCCCGATCCTTAGTGAGTTATGGACTCCTGCCTGTAAGGACTCGTTCTTTGATCTGTATGGGTGAGAGTGGCCCGTGTCGCCGACTCAATATTCATACCATTTTAGGGACGAGACCGATTGGGAAGCTGGGAACATAACTTCACAAGATGGAATTCACTCCTCCGACTTTAATGAGTAGATGAGTGTTCTCTTAAATGCTGACTTCGAGACTTGAATAAGGGGCCCTACCCTCTCACTTGCCCGAGAGGGACTTCCGATTACTGGTCGGACCATAATCAGGTTGTTCATTAGAGGAGGCGTGGTATTTAATGAGTAAGATATAACTCAGGGGTAAAACAGTAATTTAACTCACCTTGACTTACGAACACTCGTGAAAGATTGACTTGTAATTAATGGTCGTATATCAATGGACACGAAAACATTCTGCAGTGAGAAGAGTACAACTGCGGGTTTTTAGTGGAGTGACCCATAGTTAACGAATGTTGATTAACTCGGTCAATGAGTTTGACCGAGTAATCTCGCATCGTTGGAGCTTCTGATCTGTAGGTCCATTAGGTCCCCTTGCTAGCTCATAACGGGTAAAATGAGGATAAATTCTTTGGAAAATTTTTAAATGTTCAAATTGCTCAAGAGATTATATGTATATTGATACATTATAATACATAGTTAATTCTAATTGAAACTATATATTATGAGAGACATTATTTGAATAAGATTCAAATAAAAATTAATATGAATAGGATTCATATTAAAACTATAGGTTAAAAGTAATGTGCATAAGATGTCATTATGACTATAGGTTATACGAGAAAAGTGCTATAAAATATGATTCTATTTTTGTAATAAATAATTAAGTGTTAATTATTTATTTGATTTATATATATATATGTATATATATATATATATATTTATATTAATTAATTGTTAATTAGATTAATAATTAATTAATAGGATTAATTAATTATTTATATATATATATATTAATTAATATTAATATTAATTAAATTAAATTAAAAAAAAGCCAAAAAGAAAAACTACCTCTCCCCTCAAATACGTAGTGGAGTGGTGATGTGGGTAGTTATCACACATCAACTCGTTGGGTTTTTCTTAAGTGTTCTTTTTATGAAGTTTCCCCCGCATATCTCTCAAGTAGTGTACTCTCTCAATCTCCCTTGCAACTTAGTTTCAAAATTGAACACTCCCACAAGCAAGATCTCGAGACCCAAGAGGATAACATAGAATACTCTTTTGGTGGTGTTTGGGTGGTGATTAACTTGAAGAACGGTTCTTCAAAGCTAAATAAACAACATTTCCCCTGTATTTTCATCTTTGCACTTGTTTGATTTTGTTTCTCAAAAAATTCATGAACGATGATGATCTGCTTCCGCTCCGGGATTCACATCCCATCAGTTGGAGCTTCCGATCTGTACGTCCATTAGGTTTTCTTGCTAGCTTGTAAAGGATAATTAAGAACATTTAGTCTTTAAAAGAATTTGAATTGTTCAATTTAGTTCAAGGGAATTAAAGTTAATTATTCAATATTAATGGATACGTTCACCACTAATTATATATTAATATATAAGTAAATAAATTAGAGATATCAGGTGCAGCACGTGTCAAAAGACTAGTTTATTGATAAAAATAAGGACAATATTACAAATTATAATATAATTATAAGCTGTTTCATACTTTAAATTATTTAATTAAATAAATTTTATATTCACGTATTTATTAATAAATATTGTCCATTTTATTTTTAAAATTGTAAAAACCTACCGACACAGTTTCATCAAATTCGTAAATTCAAATCAAAATTTTGAATCGACTACCAAACACATATCTGTTTGTGTTAAAACAGACATTAAATATAACTCTTGTTTTGATTGAATCACTTGTTTTTGGATTCCTTGCACCCTAATAATTTAACCCAAACCCTCTAATGCTCTCTAATCGTAGCTTTTCATCTGAATTCTTTCTTCTACTTCCACGTACATTTATTGAATGGCTGCATGTGTAATTTCGACCAACTGAAAGAAGAAAACGAAAGCTTGATTAAGTGTAAGTGACATGGATGACAAGTGTGATGAATTAGAAAAATTATATTGACATCTGTTTTTCTTCACTACGCTACAAGCTCATTTGTGAGGCTGCTGCTCACGATTGATTACTTTCATATATACCTTTGGTTTGAGCTTCCCAAAGCAGAAGCTGAAAGTGTAGGGCTTAATTAAATAATGGGAAAGGCAGAAAGTGGAGTGTTGATGTTGGGCTTAGTTGTTGTAGTGATAATTTGTGAGGCTGCTGCTTACGATTACTTTCAGATGGTGGAACAGTGGCAGCCCGCAACCTGCAGCGACAAGAAGCTGAGATTTGGATGCAGGCAGAAGCCGAAGCAAGTGTTTACTATCCATGGCTCCTGGCCAAGTAACTATTCTAGGGCAAGGTCCAAGCCCTGCAGGGGCTCTAGGTTTGATATCACCAAGGTACTTTTTCTTTTTTTTCTTTATTGTTATTCAATTTTAAATTTAGGGCCTGTTTGGAGACGTTCTCCTTTCCTGTTTCTTATTTGTTATTTCTGTTTGGTAGCCATTTATATTTTTTGTTTGTCGAAAAAAAAAGAAATAGAAACAAAAATATGTTTGATAATTATTTTCTTTTTCTTGTTTATCTTTTTTGTATTTTTTAAGTATAACAGTTGATGAGGGTAGAGATTTGAACTTAGGACCTCCTAATAAAAAATATATGTCTTAACTTAGATTGACTTATTTTTATTTTAGTTTTTGTAGTACAACATGAGGGGAGGGAATTGCACCAACAAAGCTAAGAGTGAATATTGGATATCAATAAGGTATTTAACCCAAACACAGAAACATAAACAAATTTAGTTTCCAAAATTTAGTAATTTTTGGAAAATATTTTTAAAAATCTAGAAACGAGAGATAGGATGAGATACCAAACATGTCCGCATTTAAAAACATAAGAAACAGGAACAAGAAACACAAAATGGAAGCTCTTAGTTTTTGTATTTTAAAAAGTTTGAAATATGCTTTAAACTTTAAAAGATGTGTCTATCTGGTATTTATTTTTTAACAAGTATCTTAATAGGTTCTTCAACTTTTAATGTTGTATCTAAACTGATCAAGATAAAAATAATACTTAAATAACATTAGATACATTTTTTAAAGTTTAGCATCTATTATAATTTTTTTTAAAATATAGCATAGTTTAGAGAAGTAGCTATTAAAAATTTTTTGGAGTACAATTAATAAATAAAATAGCATCATATAAGTGGAGGGGTCAAACTTGTTATCTCACCTCTAGCTTTTATGAGCGATTTGGCTCGTTTTGGTAACGTTGTTTATTGTTTATTATTTTTTCTTTTTTAATACAAAAAACATATACAATTATTTTTTTTTGCAAATGCATATACAATTATTGCATTTGGTAATTATTTATTATTCTTTATAAGTTGTAAAACAATATATTTTTTTATCAATTGAAAAAAATTGGAAACGGAACCAGAAACAATAAAACTTTCTTTTTGTTCTCCAAGATTTTTATACAATTTTAGAAACGTTTATAAAAAAAATTAAAAAAATAAGACAAATAAATAATTGTCACACATACATACGTTTCTCAATAAAATTGAAAAAAAAAAAGAAACAAGAAATAGAAACCGTTACCAAACAGATCTTTAGCGATTTAATTAATTAATTGAAGAACGAAAATGTTGTCAAACAGATTCTTTGAATTTTCATAGTTTTATACGATTATTTATCGTTCCATGGTAGAAAGTTCCAATTATGTGTATGGACTTTTGATTTTTATATATAAAGTAATGTCACCCAATTAAATACCACACACAAAAAAGTATACCACTGGGAGAAAATAAAGGCCGAATGAGTAAATAAATTTTACTAAATTGTATGACTTTTCTTCATTCCTGTTTTATCGAGTTGACCCGCTGATTATTTTAGTATGTAAAAAGAGTTCTGAACTATATTTGATTATAGTACATAATAATAGTTAATGTATATATCAATTGTTTTATTATGGATCGTAATTAGTGCAATTAAGATTTATTTCATTTGATTTTCATGTTAACTGTTTTTTATTTTACAAATTTAATTTTATTACTTGATAAAAAAATGTCTAAAACTACAAACAGTTTGTTATTTTTTTTCTTTTGATTTTTTTAGTACAACTTATTATAGTGTACAAAGAGATTTGAACTTATTACCTTTTATATTAGGAATAGTAATTTATCCGGTTCACCTATTTATAGATTGATATAAATAATTTAACTGTTTGTGACCTTTGAGAGATTGCATTTTTATGTTAATTCAGTTAACACATATTGAGCAAAACTCATTCCAATCTTATTCAAATATAAATAATCTACTGTCAAAGCGAGTATAGCTTAGTTATAATTGACATACATCTCTAATCAAGGGTTGTGAATTCGAACTCCACCAGCACATGTTGTACTAAAAAAAAATATATATATATAAATAATCTACATTGATTATGAATTTATGTTACATTAAAACATATTTTAATATTTTTTTTTACCAATTTTGTCCCCAAGGGATAGCTTGGGTAGCTTGGGGTCTCAAGGAATAACCTTGAAGTTTTGGCTTCAAGCCACATGAGACGCAACTTCCACCAAACAATGACTCATTGCGTATTTACGGGTATAGAGACAATGTGCATACCCCAAATATAGGGGCATAAAGGTGACTCCTTGGTAATAAAATAATTTTTTTTTACCAATTTTAGCCATGCTATTGACATTAAATTAAAAAAAACAAAATAATCTAACATAATTTTTCTTTAGAAAGATGCAAAAAAAAAAAAAAAAGGAATATGATCCGCATTGCACATATAAACACCTTATTAGCAGGTAAGAAATTCAATACCCACAAAATAGTTTTCTATTCGAGGCACAATTCTTTGAAGATTTCCTCTCGTAGCCATAGTTTTCTTTTCTTCTTTTAATCTTTTTTGAAAAAGCAAAAACTTAATCAGTAAAAGATTTTAATATTTGAATTTTAAAATAAAATTTGATTCTCTTATCTACTCCAGGATCTACTCCAGGATGAACACCTTTTTTTTTGTTTTTTTTTTCTTTCTTTTCATATAAGATTTTCTGTCAAGGTTAAATGGTAAGTTTTGTCCTTAAATTTCAAGCAATAGTATCATCTTTTTTTTTTTGTTTCTCTCTTTTTAGTACAATAATTTGGGGATACGAAGGATCGACCTCCAATCTCGAGAGAGTGAATAGATGTCAATAACTACTAAGTTATGCTCGATAGCAATATGATCATCTTAGGTAGTCATCTTTAAATAGTTTTGATCTAGTGTCATGTGCCGCATCAAACGTCAACATAGCTAGAATTTATCTAATAAGCATGCAAGTTAGTGTATTTCATTGATATTTTTTTTCTTGTTGAGTACGTCTTTTTGAGTACAACAACTATATTGGAGATTTGAACTCACGACATGTTGACAGTATATTATTGATGTAACATCTAGGATAATCGAACTAAGTATATATAAACATAATTATAATTTTCATGGTGCAATTAAAACAATTAAAAGTTTGAATAAAATGCTAAATAACCATAATATTAAATAGATACAATATTCAAATTTTAGATGCTAAATTTAAGATTTAACATTGGTTTAATGTTTGAAACAAAAACATTAATATAATTTAAGAAATGGAACTTTTTTTTATCAGATTGCTCCCATAAGAGCACAACTAAACCAATATTGGCCGGACGTGGTGAATGGGAACCACCAGAGGTTTTGGGAGCATGAGTGGTCAAAGCACGGGACTTGTTCAGAGAAGCAATTCCCAGGAAGAGCTTATTTCCAAAACGCTTTAAATATTGCAAAAAGACATGATCTATTGTCCATCCTCAAGAAGGCAGGCCACAACCCAGACGGTAAAGTCAAGCAAAGAGCCAGCATTGAAGCTGCCATTACTAAAGCCATTGGAAAGAGGCCAGTGCTTCGCTGCAATTTCAACAAGTCCAATGCTAGACAGCTACACGAGATCGTCCTATGTGTCGCTAAGAATGGCGTCGCCCTCGAGAGCTGCACCAAGTTTGCCGCTGCCACATGCCCTAACACTTTCGTGTGGGGTTGAAGCTCGGGGATCGCCTTGCCTTAATCCTAAAATAAGGTGGCTGAAAAATGCACCTTTTATTTGCGACGTTTGCTTATGTATGTGAAATATATAATTTATTTTGCTTTGGGTTGATGTATCCACCTTTTTTTGGGAGATTTTTATCGCATTGAAGATTGCATTGAGGAATCCTAGTACGAGGCGTAGGAGGAAGACTTGCACATAGATAGAGAAAATATTATCACACTAAAGTCAATGATGGTTCGATTTATTCAATTTGGAGTAGAGAAATGAGAATTTCGTACCTGTGTACGGAGTGGCCCCTCTATTTATGGGTGAAGACTAGTTGGTCCCCACTTACCCGATGGTTATAACTGTAGCGACCCAGAATTTCCCCCACACTTCTAGGTCACGTTAACTACCCAACTGTTCAAACCTAACCCCAAACGCAAGATGCCAACTCCCTATGCAACAATTATATAAAAATCAAGTTCCACCTCTGGTCAATTCAACAATAAACCAATTTCATAGAATATCAATCAACAACATCCGTGGACAACCTCACAGGGCAATTTTATTATTCAAACTAGGCAAAACTCAATGAATGGTAGAGAACTAAGATAGACACCTATCCTGAAATAAAATCAATAACAAGTGGGAACCTTCCAATTATTCAAAATACGAAGAAATAGTTTGTTGACCATAACATAAGGTCTTAACTAATAACTTAAGCTAAGCAAGAATGACTAAGCAGCCTATGGTCCTCGCGCGTCATGTCTCCTTCGTCTCATCACCATGGTCGCCCACGAGTCCGGGGGGGGGGGGGGGGGGGAGTATATAAAATATACTCCGTAAGTAGCCCTCACCAACAACACACACATCATGTTCAACTAAATCATGAAACATTCATAGACATGCCTTTCATCACATTATGCATTCAAACATAGACACATTCCATAAAATTTGGTGACAACCACAACCAGAAACACGTTAACTACCAACCCCTAGTCTCCCTAACATCACAAGTACCTCTACGCTTATCACAACTATCCTAGCCTTCCACAGTTAACTCCTTCGAGTAGAGTCGGCCCCTGACCATTTTTACCCAGAGCCCCAACACTGCTGCATCGGCCCTCGACCATTTTTACTCGAGGCCCCGATGACTTCACCATCTATTGGCCCTTGACCATTTTTACCCAAGGCCCCAATAGCCTTCCTTCCAAAGGACTCCTCGTATCGACCCTCGACCGTTTTTACCCGAGGCCTCGATACTCAATTAGTGACGTATCAGCCCCCGACCATTTACACTCGAGGCCCTGACACTCACTCATTCATTCCCTCCAAGAATCTAACTCTCACCAGAGTTTTACTATATACTTTCTTAAGCCACTACCCCAGCATCTTTCAACTCACAAATACAATTCAGCATGCTTCCACAACATAGACAACTTTCTAATAATGAGATAATAACCCAATCATGCTTAATATTCAACATCATTATTTAACAAGCATTACTAAGTATAATAACTCACAAGACACGCCGAACAATTCATGCATATCCAGGCAACAAACATTACCACAGCAATACTCAACAGTTTAGCAAAGCAGAAATCTCACCATTTTCATCGACAAATATCCAACACTACTCCAGTATATCGACTAACACAACGAGAATAATTTAGCACAATGACATAACAAAATTAGTATTAAACGCCACAAAATCAGCACATTAGAGACCATTTTGGAATACATTAACGCACGCACAGGCCCCTTGTCTACTTACCCACAACCGCGCCCTTAAGTTTTGCGTCGACCTCACACCTAAGCACTAAAACAGAAAAATACAGCAAGTTACGTACAATATTTACCCTTCGAAATCAATTCTAAAAGGGTTCGAATGACTCATTACCACCAAAACCGACTCCGTATAGATGTGGGTCACCTAGATCTAGCTCGCCAAGGTGTGGGTAGCCTAAATCGAGCTTCGAACGGATGTGGGTCACCGCCAAACGTCCTAAACACTGCTGTAACGCACAAATTCCGCCGCTGGAGTTCCTGTTCGTCGGATCGTAGCAGCAGGTCGTCAACCCGTTCGTCGCGCGCCGTCGGTTCGCTGCTGTAACAACCCTTTCGTCGTGCGTCGCCGCGGATCTGAACCGTCGCCGTGTGCCGCCGCGAGGAGGAGCGGTGCTGGTTCGTTGCAGATCGCCGGGGAACGCGTCGCCGCTGCTGTAGATCGCCGAGACGTCGGGGAAGTCGCGCCGCCGCTGCTGCTGCTACGGGTGTGGTCGCCGGCCGCCGCTGCTGCTGTTTCGAGGAGGCGCCGCCGCTTCCGTCGCCGCCGTGAGGTGTGGTCGCCGGTGAACAAGAAGAAGAGAGGGGTGGGTGACAGCTAGGGCAAAAGGAAGAAGGAGAAGAAGAAGATGAAGTCCCTCCCTTTTTTTTGTTTTCTTTTTTTCCTTTGTTCTAAAACCAAATTAACCCAATAGAGGCCCAACAAGTCCAAGCCCAAAAGATAAGGAATCCATCCCCCTTTAAAACAAGACCCACCACACGGAGTCTGGTAAATATTAATTTAATTGGAGTTTAGAGCCCGATAAATATAGATAAATTTAATTAACAATTAATTTTTAAAAAAATTAAATGAAAAATCTTCTGATTCGAGACAACTAACCTGAGGGACTCGGGGCGTTACAGACTTCCCTCCTTCAAAAACACTCGGGCTCATCCTTTGATCTGTATGGGTGACAGTGGCCCGAGTTGCCGACTCAATATTCCTACCATTTTCGGGACGAGACCGAGTGGGGAGCTGGGAACTTTACAAGATGGAATTCACTCCTCCCCGACTTTAGGGGAGTAGATGAGTGTTCTCTTAAATGCTGACTTCGGGACTTGAACAAGGGGCCCCACCCTCTCATTGGCCCGAGAGGGACTTCCGGTTATTGGTCGGACCATAACCAGGTTGTTCATTAGAGGAGCAGTGGCATTTAAGGAGTAAGATGTAACTCAGGGGTAAAACGGTAATTTGACCCAACTTGAGTTACGAGCACCCGTGAATGATTGACTTGTCATTAATGGTCGTATATCCATGGACACGAAAACATTCTACAGTGAGAAGAGTGCAACTACGGGTCTTTAGTGGAGTGACCCGTAGTTAACGAATGTTGATTAACTCAGTCAATGAGTTTGACCGATTAATCTCGTATCGTTGGAGCTTCTGATCTGTAAGTCCATTAAGTTCCCTTGCTAGTTCATAACTGGTAAAACGAGGATCAAGTTTTTGGAAGAATTTGAACTGTTCAAATTACTTAAAGGGTTATATGTACATTGATACATTATAATATATAGTTCATTCTAAATTAAAACTATATATTATAAAAGAAATTATTTGAATAAAATTCAAATAAAATTAATATTAATAAGATTTATATTAAAACTATAGGTTAAAAATAATGTACATAAGATGTACATTAGAATTATAGGTTATACGAGAGAAATGCTATAGAATATGATTCTATTTATGTGATAAATAATTAAGTGTTAATTATTCGATATATATATATATATGTTAATTAATTATTAATTAGATTAATAATTAATTAATATGATTAATTAAATAGTTTTATATATTAATTATTATATATATTATATAAATATATATTTATTAATTATTAATATTAATATTAAACTCCCCTGCAAAATTGCAGGGGAGTGGGCAGTTAAGTGACGTGGGGTAACTCCCCACGTCACTGTCTTTGTTATCCCTTCCCTTTTGTAGTTCTGCAAGATACAGAACGGGGATAACAAACAAGAAGAAGACCTAAAATTTCTCTCAAATTCTCCCTAAGATTCCAAACGGTGCTCCCATAACCACGATCTCGAGACCGAAGAGGATATCAAGGAAGATTCGGTGGTGGTGTTTGGGTGGAAATCGTTGAAGAAAAGTTCTTCAAATGTAAGTTTCCCCTGTATTTTCTTCTTTGCATTTTTTGTTTTGTTTCTAAAAAATCATGAACGAAGATCCGCTTCCGCTCCGAGATTCACATCCCATCAATTGGTATCGGAGCTGCGTTGATGTTCTGATTTTTTGGGAGCAAAATCGGTGTTCTTCGTGGGTGTTTTCATATTTTCGAAATATGGGTTTGCGGGTTGGAAAATTTCCGGTTTTTGGCATGTAGAATGCAATTTGTCTTGATTTGATCATGTAAAGGCCCAATGTTTTGGGAATTGAGTTTTTGTATCGAGCTTGTAAGTTTGCGTCGCTCGAAAGTTGTTCCTGGCATCGGATTTGGAGAAAATTTGCAGAAAACAGCGAAGAAGAAGAACCAGACTACGCAAACAGCGCCATGGCACTATGCAGCGGCGCTATGGCGCTGCGGGAATATCACACAGCACCACGGCGCTGCACTGTGTAGCGCTATGGTGTCGTGCCTTGGCGCTGCCGCACTGCTGCTGCGACATTTTGCTGCAGTAGCTCCGTGGCGCTGCCCTTAGGTGCCGTCCCGGGTGTTTTTCGACATGTTTCCGTGGCTCCGGTTCGCTGTTCGAGGGCGGTTGCAGTCGTTTTCTTTATTTTTTGTATTAATTTCTTTCTTAGGGTGCCAAAAACCGGTCCAACTTTGCTATTTAATTATTTTATGCATTATGAATGTATATTTTAATTAAAAGCATATTGCATATTGTATGCCATATAGTTTTAAAATCCCACCATAGGTTACATGCATAATATGTATGTTTGACATATAGTATGTATGTATGATCATGCATCATATAGTTAAAAATGTTATAATGTATGCATATATGTTTTATTTTCATAATTAATATAAGTGTTATATTCATTAGATCAAAATAAAGTTGCATTGAGCATGACATTACTTTGGTTAATATAATTGTTATATTAATGTATGCTTACAATGCATGATTAGAGTTTTAATTTCTTAAATTTTATAAGAGTTATAAAATGTGGTAGATAGAAATTAAAATCTATAATAAAGAATTGCATGCGAACATATAGTCTAAATTAATTAATTTTAAAGGGGTTTAAAATTAATTAGACCTTAGGTTATATCTTCTAATATGATTAGGGGGTAGTCTTTTATTTTATTTTAACTAGGTTTAAAATTAAATGATAAAGGACTAAATATAAAATATTGCCCATAAGGGAACCTTGTCTAAGGAAGGTTCTGTCTAGGTTGGGGTATTTAAGTTGACCGTAAGGGAAAACCTCTACCTGGGAACCGACCTGGGGGTTGAATTAGTCAATATTTTATATACATGCAATAATGTTGTTGGTTTATTGAAATGTTTAATGAACTAAAACATTATTGTACAACTACCAATATAATAGTTATATTGGACCGACTAAAAATTCACTTCGTTAATTTCACTTAGCCGGAATTTATCTAAGTAGTATACCCTAGTCTTCGAATACTAACTGGGAGCAAAAGAGAATATGTAATATACTACGTATATATTTGATATACAAAGTATATATAACATACTTTTCTCTCTCTCTCACGTTCTCCTTTATATTCACACTGTGAGTTCCATGCTCGGCCTCGTGTCGCCCTGGGCGTGACCTCCCTACGGAAGGTGTTTGCATGGTTCAATATCGAGGTGAATGGGGATAGTATTCATAGTAAAAAGAAGGTTTTAGATGCTGTTTTTACTATGTTTTAACTTTGTTTCGGACTTTTTCTCGGTCGTTTGAGTTCTAATTCATGAAAAATTCATATATGATGGTTTGTGGTTGGCTTATATTGTATTTATGACATTTTAGGACCATTTGAGAGTGCAAATTAATCAAAAGAAGCAAAAAGTCGGAAATACCTACATGGGAGGCGCTAGGCGCCTGTGTGGCTGCAGAAAAACTGGTTTTCTTCCAACTTTGCCCTTAATGAAACGCGTCTTCCAATGCGTTTTGGTGGTTCCAACCAATGCATACGTGTAGAAGAAGTGTTACACTATCAGTTTGAGCACGATTTAGTCAGTCAAAGATGTTGGAAATGGGTGATTCACCATCGTTTTAGGACCTACCTAACCAATTCTGCACAGCTATAAATTCCAGCAGCTTCTCCACCAAATTCATCAAGCCTTGCTTCCTTCTCTTGATCATTTTTAGTGTTTCTTTGTTTCTTTCTAAGTACTTTTGAGTTGCTTTCATTAGTTGCTTTTGGTTTTTAAATCCCGAGCACTTTACATTCCTTTATTGAGCTTTGTTTTGTTTCCATTTGTACTTAGTTATTTTCTACTTATTCAAATATATAAAAATCCAGCACTTTGCTTATCTTCCCTTTGCCTTTACTTTATTTTTAGTTAAGAGAGTTGTGTTTTTGGAGGAAAGAGCACGTGACACTCCCCCTTGCTTGAAAGAGAAGGGCGAAGCTCTCAATCCCGATAAAAACTCTCCGTTAGTTAACTTTTGTTTTTCACACATGCATTCCAATTTCAACCATTTTACTTGCTGTATTTTCTTCATTATGTCTTTCTAAATTCCCGTCTCTAGCCCGGTTATGGATAGTTAGCCTTTTAGTTCTAAAAAGGGTTGCTAAGAAGTAGTGTTTTTGCTTTCCATTCATTGCTCAACATGTTTTCCCATAAAGTTAGGATTTAGAGAAGGTCACTGTAAGTCTTAACAAGTCAATACTGAAAAGGTTGCTTATTTGCATTGTTGAGTGGTTGAACCGAGGAGAGGAGCGCCTTAGACATAAGGGTTCCGCTTAAGTAGCCTAGACATAGGACCTTAACCCGAGGTTGCGACTATTTCCATCCTAAAACTAAGATATCTCTCATAATAGACATATTAGGGAATGTCTTAGGACTTTGAACTTGCTAAGACATAAGTCAAGTGAAAAGCGTAGTCGTTGGTTCCTAAAGTAAATGCATATGGTCCTTAGCATATCCTTGATTCTTTGTTGGCTAACTTGAAGTAATTCGGGCTAGGTTTTACCATTATAAGACCAAATCCCAAATCCAAAACCATTATTTGTGACCACTTCCCATTTTACAAAAATCACTCATTTCAACGTTCACTATTCATTAAAACTTTAGAGTTTGGAAATTATTTAGAAGTCCTTGAGGATCGATACTTGGATACTCCATCCATTTTATATTACTCTGACAGGTGTGCGCTTGCATCTATAGAATTGTTACCACACTTAGTGCGTGTGTTCAGCAAAACGCCAGTCAATAGTATTCATAGTAAATGGGAGAAGGACGTGTGACAACACATCATACAGTCTCCGCCATTCGTTTGTACCGTGAGGTTTCATACATGACCTGCGTGACGTCCTGGAGCAACCATCCCTACAGATGGTTCATTATATGGAATCAAAACCAAGGCAAACTCCAGAAATGGATAAGGGTCTCTTAGGTTTTTCTCCAATATTTTCCTTCCCTACGGTTGGATTATTGGGGTAGACCTCTGAGGTCCAAAAATGATGGGTCACACTTACGGAGAGTTGTTAAGTTAGTTAGCAATTTTCTGACCAAATAAACGATGACTAAAGTTTATAGGAATAAGAGTTATTCTGGTGTAAAATCTAGTTGAGAACATCTCAATTCAATGAAGGAGTACCTGTCTGCCCTACGGTGGTTGTTGCTCTAAATCACTGAAGCGTCGTTGCAAAACAATTTTGTTAGGGTGCTTAATTACTTTTGCAAAAATTTGATGGGGTTTAAAGGCTAATGCATGAAACTAATATAGGTTTGTACTCATAGCCGCGCAAAAACTTAACGACGAGAATTAAAAACAATGGAAATCGAATCTAAACACTATTCTCGTGATAGATGATCTTAGGTTCGTCTTGCAAGAGGATTGTCCTCAAGCTCCTACGCCTAACGCCACTATGGCGGTGCGCAACGTCTGTGACAGATGGATCAAGGCCAATGACAAGGCCAAGGTCTACATCTTGGCGAGCATATCTGATGTGCTTGCTAAGAAGCACGAGGAAACGATCACTGCTAAGGAGATCATGGACTCGCTGCAGAGCATGTTTGGACAACCGTCCTCACAGGCTCGACATGAAGCCCTTAAGTTCATCTACAACTCCCGCATGAAGAAGGGCTCCTCAGTGCGAGAACACGTTCTAAACCTGATGGTTCACTTCAACGTGGCAGAGTCGAACGGGGCTGTCATAGACGAGCAGAGTCAAGTCAACTTCATTCTGGAATCTCTTCCGAAGAGTTTCCTGCCATTCCGCAGCAATGCAGTTATGAATAAGATGGAGTACACTCTCACCACACTCTTAAACGAGCTGCAGACCTACCAGTCTCTTATTAAAAGTAAGTGACAAGATGAAGAGGCAAATGATGCCACCTCAAAGAGGTTCAACCAAGGTTCGTCGTCTGGAACCAAGTTTGCGCCCTGTTCTTCTGGAAGTAAGACTTTCAAGAAGAATAAGGCTGCTGGTAAGGGGTATAAACCTGACATCGCTGCTGCCGCTGCCAAGAAAGACAAAGCCAAGGTTGCAGAAAAAGGAAAGTGTTTCCACTGCAATATGGATGGGCATTGGAAGCGTAACTGCCCAAAATACTTGGCCGAAAAGAAGAAAGCTAACGAAGGTAAATATGATTTACTTGTTTTGGAAACATGTTTAGTGGAGAACGATGACTCCGTCTTGATACTGGATTCAGGAGCCACTGATCACATTTGTTCTTCATTTCAAGGAATTAGTTCCTGGAGGCAGCTTGATGCCGGAGAGATGACTCTCAAGGTCGGAACGGGAGAGGTCGTCTCAGTTGTGGCGGTAGGGGAGCTCAAGTTGTTTACAAACAATAATATGTATATATTATTAGATAATGTGTATGTAGTTCCTAAAATTAAAAGGAACTGAATTTCAGTTTCTTATTTGTCAGAACATTTGTATTCCATTTCTTTTAATTTAAATGAAACGTTCATTTCAAGAAATGGTGTTAACATTTGTTCTGTTTTGCTTGAAAACAACTTGTATTTGCTAAGACCAACCATAACTAAAGCAGTTTTAAATACTGAGTTGTTTAAAAATGCTTGAACTCAAAATAAAAGGCAAAAAGTTTCTCACAAAAAAAATACCTATCTTTGGCACTTAAGATTGGGTCACATTAATCTTAATAGGATTGGGAGGTTGGTTAAGAATCGCATTCTAAGTGCGTTAGAAGACGATTCTTTACCACCATGTGAGTCTTGTCTCGAAGGCAAGATGACTAAAAGACCTTTTACTGGAAAAGGTTATAGAACCAAAGAGCCCTTAGAACTTATACATTCAGAACTTCGTGGTCCAATGAATGTTAAAGCTCGAGGAAGGTATGAATACTTCATCTCTTTTATAGATGATTATTAAAGGTATGGTTATTTATACCTAATGCAACATAAGTCTGAAGCCCTTGAAAAGTTCAAGGAGTACAAGACCGAAGTTGAAAATCAATTAGGTAAAACCATTATAACACTTCGATCTGATCGGGGTGGAGAGTATATGGACTTGAGATTCCAGGACTATATGATAGAACATGGAATCACATCCCAACTCTAAGCGTCTGGTACACCTCAACAAAACGGTGTATCAGAAAGGAGAAACAGAACCCTATTGGACATGGTTCGTTCAATGATGTGTTATGCTCAGTTGCCTAACTCGTTTTGGGTTACGCAGTGGAGACTGTGGTCTACATTTTGAACGTAGTTCCATCAAAGAGTGTTTCTAAAACACCCTTTGAGCTATGGAAGGGTCGTAAAACTAGTTTACGTCATTTTCGAATTTAGGGATGCCCGGCACACATGCTCATGATTAACCCAAAGAAACTGAAGCCTCGTTCAAATGTATGCCTATTCGTAGGTTACCCTAAAGAGACGAGAGGTGGTCTATTCTCCGATCCTCAAGAAAACAGAGTGTTTGTATCGACAAATGCCACTTTCTTGGAAGAAGACCACGTTCGAGATCATAAACCATGGAGTAAGGTAGTGATTAACGAGATTTTCAAAGTGGCTACAAACATGTCAACAAGAGTTGTTGATCAAACTGGCACTACAACAAGAGTTGTTGATGAAGCCAGTACATCACGTCAGTCACATCCACCTCAAGTATTGAGGGTGCCTCGACGTACTTGGAGGGTTGTGTCACAACCTGACCGCTACGTGGGTTTAACTGAAACCCAAGTAGTCATACCCGATGATGGCATCAAGGATTCATTGACCTACAAAAAGGCAATGTAAGATACTGACAAGGACAAATGGGTCAAAGCAGTGGACCTGGAAATGGAGTCGATGTACTTTAATTCCGTTTGGGAACTTGTAGATCAATCTGACGGGGTAAAACCCATAGGGTACAAATGGATCTATAAGCGAAAACGAGACGCTGAAGGAGTGGTACAGACCTATAAGGCGAGACTTGTGGCAAAAGGCTACACACAAAGGGAAGGGGTGGTGTAACGCCCCAGGATTTTCGACATCCCAACGGGGACCATTACTAAAAGCCACCTAAAAAGTCTCACTCGTACTAGAGAACTTAAACCACTAGACATATAAACTATGACAAACTCTAACCACGCTTCCGCTGCGCTACTCTAAATAATAACACTTACAAAAACTTGCACTAAAGAAACCAAACACCACTAATGTGCTAGCGAAACTCAAATCCTTCATAGTTAATAATTTAATAACAATCTAACCTTATAAAACTTCTCAAAGAAATCTTCACTAATCATAAACTATCAAATACAGGAATCTAACTTTCACAAATAACAGAGAAGCAAAAGCTAACTCAAGTTCAACTTGAACAAATGCATTATACTGATAAATATCCTCAACATATTACATCACCACAGTTCAAGTAGCTAAACAAAATTAAGGTTCTCAAGAAAAAGGGCTATCAATCTTAGAACATCCCCTAAATAAGGGACTTAACAAAAAAATTTAGTAATCTAATAACAGACTCAAGCTACAAATAAACAACTATAGCTATCCTATTCAACTTGAAACTTAACAACGTAGAATTAAATGGTCTCTCTAGTCAAGGCTCCTCCTCGCCATCACCATTCCAAGAGTTAGCTTGGTACCTGTAAACTGGAGGGGAAAGAAAGAAGGATGAGTACAACCACGGTACTCAGTAAGCAGCCCTTATCTGAAGGGTCACGGGTCACGGACAAACAGCATAAAGGAAACATCGTATCATGCTTATCAAACAATCAACACATCATGCTTATCATTTATCTTGACCGTTAAATGGAAGAAACATGTTACAAGAAATAGTTTATGTATAAGTTCAACTATACAGGTACCATGCATGTCAAACTCGTCCTCACATCCTAACTCACTAGTTCTCTTTCTTGATTCCTCCAAGACTTACTCGAACCCCAAGGCCTCAACTACTACTCAACGTATTGGTCATTGACCTCCAAGCAACTTCTAATCTATCACATTATGTTAGTCCTCCAAGTCTAACTCGTCGAATCGTATCGGCCCTTGCCATTTATCCCTACAGCCCAACACTCATCTACAGAAGCTTGGCGTTCAACCTTGCCATTTATCCCCAAGGCTTTGAACTGTACATCGACCCTTGACATTTATCCCCAAGGTATCGACGACTACTCAACGTATTGGTCCTTGACCTCCAAGCAACTTCTAATCTATCACATTATGTTAGTCCTCCAAGTCTAACTCCTCGAATCGTATCGGCCCTTGCCATTTATCCCCAAAGCCCGACACTCATCTACAGAAGCTTGGCGTTCGACCTTGCCATTTATCCCCAAGGTTTTGAACTATACATCGACCCTTAACATTTATCCCCAAGGTATCGACGACTACTCAACGTATTGTTCCTTGACCGCTGCCACATCAAGACCCAATACTAAATCAACAAATTAGAATCACCGTGCCGACGCCCGACCTTTTGTACCCAGAGCCTGGACACTCATCTCTACCAAGTTGGGGTATCGATCCCCGACCTTTGCACCTGGAGCCTCGATACCTAATTAGTGACGGGCCGGCCTTTTTGCCCTGTTAGTTCTCCATTTACTTTGTTACAACTCGGAACTCTCACCAGAGACCTACATGTTTTTCAGCCATGAACTGACTGATGGTTTTGCTGAACGCACACACTAAGCGTGGTAACAATTCTATAGATGCAAGCGCACACCTGTCAGAGTAATATAAAATGGATGGAGTATCCAAGTATCGATCCTCAAGGACTTCTAAATAATTTCCAAACTCTAAAGTTTTAATGAATAGTGAACGTTGAAATGAGTGATTTTTGTAAAATGGGAAGTGGTCACAAATAATGGTTTTGGATTTGGGATTTGGTCTTATAATGGTAAAACCTAGCCCGAATTACTTCAAGTTAGCCAACAAAGAATCAAGGATACGCTAAGGACGATGTGCATTTTACTTTAGGAACCAACAACTACGTTTTTCACTTGACTTATGTCTAAGCAAGTTCAAAGTCCTAAGACATTCCCTAATATGTCTATTATGAGAGATATCTTAGTTTTAGGATGGAAATAGTCGCAACCTCGGGGTAAGGTCCTATGTCTAGGCTACTTAACCGGAACCCTTATGTCTAAGGCGCTCCTCTCCTTGGTTTAACCACTCAACAATGCAAATAAGCAACCTTTTCAGTATTGACTTGTTAAGACTTACAGTGGCCTTCTCTAAATCCTAACTTTTTAGGAAAACATGTTGAGTAATGAATGAAAAGCAAAAACACTACTTCTTAGCAACCCTTTTTAGAAATAAAAGCTAACTATCCATAACCGGGCTAGAGACGGGAATTTAGAAAGACATAATGAAGAAAATACAGCAAGTAAAATGGTTGAAATTGGAATGCATGTGTGAAAAACAAAAGTTAACTAACAGAGAATTTTTATCGGGATTGAGAGCTTCACCCTTCTCTTTCAAGCAAGGGGGAGTGTCACGTGCTCTTTCCTCCAAAAACACAACTCTCTTAACTAAAAATAAAGTAAAGGCAAAGGGAAGACAAGCAAAGTGCTGGATTTTTATATATTTGAATAAGTAGAAAATAACTAAGTACAAACGAAAACAAAACAAAGCTCAATAAAGGAATGTAAAGTGCTCGGGATTTAAAAACCAAAAGCAACTAATGAAAGCAACTCAAAAGTACTTAGAAAGCAACAAAGAAACACTAAAAATGATCAAGAGAAGGAAGCAAAGCTTGATCCATTTGGTGGAGAAGCTGCTGGAATTTATAGCTGTGCAGAATTGGTTAGGTAGGTCCTAAAACGATGGTGAATCACCCATTTCCAACTTCTTTTGACTGACTAAATCGTGCTCAAACTGATAGTGGAACACTTCATCTACACGTATGCATCGGTTGGAACCACCAAAACGCATTGGAAGACGCGTTTCATTAAGGGCAAAGTTGGAAGAAAAACTGTTTTCTGCAGCCTTCCCAGGCGCCTGGGGCCTCCCATGTTGGTATTTCCGACTTTTTGCTTCTTTTGATTAATTTGCACTCCCAAATGATCCTAAAATGTCATAAATACAATATAAGCCAACCACAAACCATCATATATGAATTTTGCATGAATTGGAACTCAAACGACGGAGAAAAAGTCCAAAACATAGTAAAAACAGTTTCTAAAACCTTCTTTTTACGCATGTAAACAAGCGTAATCACACCCCCAAACTTAACTTTTTGCTTGTCCTCAAGCAAAACTTAGCAACTTTAATCAGCTTTCTAACACATGGACAAGGTAAAGCAAAAACAACCGAGATGTTCAATCATAAATTGTCTCAGGGAAAAGATGTCAAAGCCTACCATTCTATTGCCTTTGTAAGCTTAGTCACTATAAACCAAGTTTGAAATCATAAAAACCTTCTCTTTCAAAATCCTTTTTCCTTTCAAAAACAGAAAACGTTTTCAAATATCCCTAAGGAATCTGCACACTCTCTTTTTACATAGAGACTTTTACATCTGAAAGACCGGCTACTAGCCCCTGAGGTTTCCACACACTAACATCGGTTTCAACCACAGCTACTCGTAGAAAGACTTTGAAACTAACAGCTAGGTCATAAAACGACGACAATGAGAAACACGAAGTCACTTATCACCATCCTTACTGCTATTTTCAAAGTCAACACCCAACCTAAAACTAAATGGGTGTCTACAGTAGGACTCGGGAATCATAAAACATTTTCTTTAACTCTCATTGTTTTTACCACTCTTTTCTTTCTAACACAAGTCTTTTCCCCACTCTTATTTTCTCTCAACAAGACTCTTTTTACTCTTTTGCAATTTTTGTCTCTTTTTTTTTCTTTCTTTTTTTTTATTTTTTTAGCTAAGTGCTTTTCAACATTTTCTTTCTTTCCAACTGACTCTTTTTCAAAAGAAAATAGCATGATTTTTCAAATATAAATAACACTTTATCTTTCTGAAACAATGACTGAGACAATGACTGTCCCCCCCAAACTTAAGAGAGACAGTGTCCTCACTGGGAAAAGACTTTTGCATCGGATGAAAAAGGCTTAACAGTAAAAAGGACAAGGACTTCCTATATAGGGGCAAAGAAAAAGCTTAAAGTTTGTAAAGATCAAAAAGACATAAAAGAAAATGAGTTTATCACAGAAACGAAGGAAATAGCTCAAAGCTTAGTCAGGCATAGAATAGAAAACTCAACAATCTCTTATAATCATCATCGACATGAAATCACATGCACAGCACAGATGCTTCAAAATAGGCATGTGAAAAGCTAAACTAAGGTTAAGTGAAGGCATACTTTAAGTGATCAGAAGATAAACGATACTAATTTATACATGCTTCAACTGAGCTCGAAACATAATCAATACAAAAAATATGCGTAGTAAGGCTAGAATATGTAAACTACGTCATTAACCAAAAGAGTAATACAAAAAAAATAGCAAAGAAAGAACCTCCCCTTCATGAAGTCGGAGGTTGTGGACTAGGATCAGTGTCGGTACTGGAAGATGGATGACCAAGGATAGCAGCTAGCGCTGGAGGCCATGAAGGTAAAACCGCAAAATCCAATGAAGCCCTCAAGTTGTAGATATGTTGCACGACTTCTCGAACCTGATCTCGCAACTGTTGGTTCTCCTCTCGGAGACGACGGATCTCCGATGTAGGAGACATCCCAGTACCTTCCCTTCTTTGTAGCGCATGGGCGATAATTCTCTGAATATTCTTCTCTTCCACAACTGGAACATTCCCTAATATTTTTCGAAATGCTGGAAAAAACAGGGCAGGTGCCAGGCGCCTGCGTGATTCTTTTTCGCAAAGGGCAGGCGCTAGGCGCCTGCGTAAAAAAAAAAAATTTTCAACGTTTTTTTTTCTTTCTTTTCTTTCTTTCTTTTTGTTTTTCAACGTTTTCAAAAACATTCTCTTAATAAGAAAAACTTTTTATAATTAAACAAAAAGAATATACAAGATACAAAGACTTCCTTCCTTTACTTTTGTTCTTTCAAAAACGGATAAGAAGGAAAAACATTTTTCGCAAACATTTATTGACCTAAAAGTTGAATAGAGGTTTTTCCTCTATCCACTGGTTCTCCAAAATACGGCTTAAGTCTCTGCCCATTTACTTTAAAAATACTTCCCTTAGAGTCAACTAGATCCACTGCCCCATATGGGTAGACTTTAAAAATTTTAAAGGGACCAGACCATCTAGACTTAAGTTTCCCAGGAAAAAGTTTCAACCTAGAATTGAATAACAGAACCAGATCACCTTCTTGAAGATTGTTCGGCCGAAGACGCCTATCATGCCACTCTTTAGTTTTTTCCTTAAACAACTTAGCATTCTCATAAGAAAATTGCCTGTGTTCTTCTAATTCCAACAATTGTAACGTCCTCGCTTCACATGAAGCCGACAAATCAAAATTTAATTTCTTAGTAGCCCAATATGCTATATATTCTAGCTCAAGAGGCAAATGACATGCTTTTCCAAAGACTAGCCTATAGGGGGACATGCCGAGGGGAGTCTTAAATGTTGTCCTATATGCCCAAAGTGAATCATCAAGCTTCAAAGACCAATCCCTACGGTTAAGATTTACAGTTTTTTCTAAAATGTTTTTATCTCCCTATTAGATATTTCGGCTAACCCATTAGACTGAGGATGATATGCTGTTGCAACTCTATGACGCACATTGTATTTAGTCAGCAACTTTTGCATAGACCTATTCACAAAATGAGCCCCCCCATCACTTATCAGACAACGCGGTGTTCCATAACGCGTAAAAATGTGCTTTTGAAGAAAACGAATGACAACTTTAGAATCATTGGTAGCAGTTGCAATGACTTCTATCCATTTCGAAACATAATCTACTGCTAACAATATATAAAGCTTACCATTAGAAGATGGAAATGGACCCATAAAATCTATACCCCACACATCAAATATTTCAATCTCAAGGATCGGGGTTTGAGGCATTTCGTGGCGTTTAGATATATTACCTGTCCGTTGGCATTTATCACAAACCTGGGCAAACTTATGTGCATCTTTGAACAGAGTGGGCCAAAAGAACCCACTTTGCAAAACTTTGGCTGCGGTTTTGTGTCCTGCAAAATGTCCTCCATATGGAGACATATGACAAGCGTCTAATATCGCCTCGTGCTCTTCTTCTGCTACACACCTGCGTAAGATATTGTCAGGTCCTAGCTTATATAAAAAAGGTTCATCCCAACGATAAAATCGAACTTCATTTAAAAATTTCTTTACCTGTTGCTTGTTGAACTCATAAGGAACTATTCGACTTACCAAATAATTTGCTATATCGGCATACCACGGAACTGAATCAACTCGCAAGAGTTGTTCGTCAATAAACTGTTCACGTATAACAGTTCCATCATCACAGAGCGGGGATTCCAATCTAGACAGTTGACCAGCAACTTGGTTTTCAGTACCCTTCCTGTCCCTAACTTCAATATCAAACTCTTGAAGTAACGAAATCCACCGTATCAAACGTGGTTTCGCATCTTTTTTAGCAAATAAATATTTTAAAGCAGAATGGTCAGCAAAAACAATGACTTTTGTGCCTATCAAGTAAGACCTAAACTTATCAAAGGCGAACACAACTGCTAACAGTTCCTTTTCAGTAGTAGTGTAATTGAGTTGTGCACCGGTCAGAGTCTTACTAGCATAATACACAGGATGCAAGATCTTGTTTTTACGTTGTCCTAACATAGCTCCTATTGCATAATCACTAGCATCACACATGAGCTCGAAAGGTAAATCCCAATTAGGTTCGATAATTATAGGGGCTGAACTTAAAGCAACTTTCAACATTTCAAATGATTTTAAACGGTCATCATCAAAAACAAATGGTCTATCATGTTCTAACAATTGACACAAGGGTTTAGACATTTTAGCAAAGTCTTTTATAAAGCGCCGGTAAAATCCCCCATGCCCTAAAAAACTTCTAATCCCTTTAACATTCGTGGGAGGAGGTAGCTTTGAAATGATGTCTATCTTAGCGTGGTCTACCTCTATTCCTTGCTTGGAAATTTTGTGACCCAAAACAATACCCTCTTGTACCATGAAATGACACTTCTCCCAATTTAGGACTAGGTTTGTTTGTTCACATCTCTCCAATACTCTCTCCAAATTAACTAAACATGCGTCAAAAGTATTTCCAAAAACAGAAAAGTCATCCATAAAAAATTCTAGAATATTTTCTACCATGTCAGAGAAGATGGCGGTCATACACCTCTGAAAAGTCGCGGGTGCATTGCATAGTCCAAAGGGCATTCGCCTGAAAGCGAACGTACCATACGGACGCGTAAATGTTGTCTTCTCCTGGTCTTCTGGAGCAATAGTAATTTGATTATAACCCGAATATCCATCTAAGAAACAATAGAAATCCTTACCTGCCAGACGGTCGAGCATCTGGTCAATAAACGGTAGAGGAAAATGGTCTTTCTTCGTTACCTTGTTGAGTTTGCGATAGTCAATGCAAACTCTCCACCCACTCACAGTTCGGGTTGAGATGAGCTCATTCACCTCATTGGCCACCACGGTTATACCCTCTTTCTTTGGTACACACTGTACTGGACTTACCCAGCTGCTGTCGGATATTGGGTATATAACACCGGCGTCAAGCCATTTAAGAATTTCTTTCCTTACAACCTCTTTCATCTTCGGGTTCAACCACCTTTGACTCTCAATAGAGTTCTTAGCATCTTCTTCCAATAGAATTTTGTGCATGCAAAAGGTCGGGCTTATCCCTCGGATATCTGCTATCGTCCATCCAATGGCCTTTTTGTGCTTCTCCAAAATCTGCAATAAAGAATATTCATTAGTAGGTGATAAATTGGAAGCTATAATAACTGGTAAAGTATCGTTATCCCCTAGATACGCATATTTCGAATGCGACGGCAATGGCTTCTGCTCCAAAGTGGGTGGTTCCACTATGGACGGAAGTAACGACTTGCATTCTTCTTTTTGTATTTGTTCAATAGGATTAATCACATCTTCCGGTCCTTCTGCTATCTTATCAAGCTCTTCTTCAATCTCTGTAACTAACAAGTCATAAAACTCATCAAACATAACAGGATTCAAGTTAGTTATAGCAGAGCACTCTTCAAAGTCTCCTGGTAATTTCATGGCGTCTACAACGTTAAATTTAACTTCTTCATTATTTACCCTCATTGTAATTTCTCCCTTCCTCACATTAAAAACTGTATCCCCAGTGGCTAGAAATGGTCTTCCCAAAATAATGGGAACGTCTAAGTCCGCCTCGCAATCTAGAATGATAAAGTCCGCAGGGAAAATGAATTTGTCCACCTGGACTAAAACATCTTCTATCTTTCCCTCAGGTCTTATGATAGATCTATCTGCTAGTTGGAGGGTAACCGTAGTAGGTCTAGCTTCTCCTATGCCTAAAGATTTGAAAACTGATAATGGCATAAGATTAATGCTAGCGCCTAGGTCACATAATGCCCTTCCTAAGTTTTTTCCTCCTATGGAACATGGAATGGTAAAACTGCCAGGATCGTTACATTTCATGGGTAGCGGGCTGCCTACGGCTTCACTACTACATTTTGTCATGGCTACCAGTTCATGCTCTCCTATCTTTTTCTTCCTAGAAACTATATCTTTCAAAAACTTAGCATAATTTGGCATCTGTTCTAGAGCATCTACTAATGGTATATTTATATGCAATTGTTTTAAAATATCTAAAAATTTTCTAAACTGGGAATCATTATTTTTCTTAACTAATCTTTGTGGAAACGGGGGAGTAGGGGTAAAAGAAGGTTGTACCTGTGGAGGAACACTCGGGGTGTCCTCATTACCTTTTCTAATATTTTCTTTTTCTGGTGTTGTTGGATTCTCTGGTATCTTTACAGTTGGTTCAGTGGACGGAATCTGTACATCTGTTGTTGGCATTGTTGGTCCATCATATGCCAGTCCACTCCTAAGGGTGACAGCTTTGCACTGTTCTTTCCCTTCTCGTCTTGGTAATTCAGTATGGCCTGGAAAAGAACCTTGTGGTCTATTTTTCAATTCATTCGCGAGCTGTCCAAATTGGGTCTCGAAATTCCTCATTGATGCCGCTTGGGATTGTATCACTGCGTCGGTTCGGGCCATGTACTCCTTCATCATATTCTCAAGATTTGAGTTGTTATTTTAAACTGATGGAGTTTGCGTTCTCTGATTGTACTGCTGTTGCGGTGGCAGGATGTATTGCTGTGTAGGTGGAACATAGGGCTGCTTGTTCTGCTGGCTCTGCCCTTGATTAAAACCGCTCGAACCTCCTTGACCTCTCCATGAGAAATTAGGGTGGTGCCTCCAACCTGGGTTGTAGGTGTTCGAATATGGGTTAAAGTTCCTATTGTTCCCATGTCCTACATAAAAAACGGAATCAGGGTTATGTGGACAATTATCATAAATATGGTTTTCACTGCAAAATGAACAAATGAGATCGTTGACTTGGCAAACAGGGGCAGGAGTGCAATAATCCGACTGCACAGGTTGTATCGGCGTGGCTAATGGATTTTTTATTCCCAACGCCATTTCTTTCAGCCTCTAGTTCATTGTAACCATCTCTTTCTGCATCGAGGTCGCAATGTCCAGAGCCAAAACTCCAGCTGGATCTTGCTTCTTTGGTGTTGTCCTAGATCTTTGCGAACACCATAGTTCGTTGTGTGAAGCTAAGTCATTTAGGATGTCGACTATCTCGTTGAATGTCTTCTTTGTAAAGGCTCCGTTGGCAGCATTGTTTAGCATCATCTTAGTAGGATGATTTAAACCTCTAAAGAAATGTTCTATCTGGATGCATGCCGGCAAGCCATGGTTCGGACATTTCCTGATTAGTTCTTTAAATCTTTCCCACGCCTCATGAACAGGTTCACGATCATACTGTCTAAAGGAGATGATCTCCTCTCTAATATCAGCGTGGCGAGTAGGTGGGAAGAATTTTGTTAAGAACTTCTCCGCTAACGACCCCCATGTGGTGATGGATCCCGGTGGAAATGCGTTGAGCCATGCTCTAGCTTGGTCCTTCAAAGAAAATGGAAAAAGTGTTAGTCTAAAAGCATCGTCTGTTATACCAGGTAATCGAAATGCATTTGCAATTTGAATGAATGATTTCAGATGATCATGTGGATCCTCATGTTCCTGCCCTCCAAAATGTCCAATTGTCTGCAACATTTGGAACATCATTGGTTTAAGCTCAAAGTTTGCGTGGGCTGGAATAGGGTTGACTATCCCTGAATCAAAGTTTTGAAAAGCCGTGGCGGCATATTCTCGCATTGCCACGTCTCTGTTCTCCGCCATCTGGATATGGTTGAATTCATCATTTCTTGCATGATCCCTCATATTACCGTTAACAGCAGGTGGACCAACCGGATCACGAGGTGGAATATCTGCCATTGATGTGCTCGTACTCTCTACCTCACTTTCAGGACTGATTTCACATTCTCTCTCTTTTTGCTTTTCTAGTTGTTTTCGAAGTCTTTGCTCCTTTCGAGTTTTTCGAAGGGTCCGCTCAATCTCAGGGTCAAGGGGTAGAAGAAAAGATCTTGTGCTCATGCACTTTAACTTATCCTTGTGAGATAAACGACAAAAAATATAGAACAAAAACGGTGGATGGAAATTACACCCAACAACAATTCACAAAAATAAAAACTAAAAGATTTTGAAAATAATTTTAAAACTAAAGTCCCCGGCAACGGCGCCAAAAACTTGACTGGTGGTTTTGCTGAACGCACGCAGTAAGCGTGGTAACAATTCTATAGATGCAAGCGCACACCTGTCAGAGTAATATAAAATGGATGGAGTATCCAAGTATCGATCCTCAAGGACTTCTAAATAATTTCCAAACTCTAAAGTTTTAATGAATGGTCCTGAAAGTTTAGAAACAGCATTAGTCAAAGCTTGAACTTGAGCTTTTAGGGAACTTACCTCATCGATTTCATACATTCCAGCAACTCTTTTGGCATTCGATCTGTCACTAGGCCATTGGAAACTATTGCCTGCCATGTCCTCCAATAAGATGTAAGCATTCTAGGTGTTTTGGATAACAAAGTGCCTCCAGCTGCAGCATCCAATGTAGTCCTTGTTTGTCCATTCAGTCCATTGTAAAACATATGAATCTGCAGCCACTCCGGATAACCATGTTGTGGACATTTCCTTAGAAGCTCCTTGTATCTCTCCCAGACCTCAAACAATTGCTCATAATCATATTGCTTGAATGATTCGATCTCTGTTCTAAGTTGAGCTGTCTTGGCAGGTGGGAAAAATTTTGTGAGAAACGCATGAATCATCTCCTGCCAAGAATTAACACTGCCTGGTTACAAAAGTTTCAACCAATCTCTTGCCTTATCCTGCAAAGAAAAAGTAAAAAGGTGTAATCGAATAGCATCATCAGTTACTCCGTTCATCTTCACAGTACCACAAACATCTAAAAACATTGTCAAATGATTGTTTGGATCCTCTGTGGCATTGCCCCTAAATGTATTTTCTCGAACCATCTGGATGAGGCCAGGTTTCAACTCAAAATTGTTGGCATTAAAAGGCAAATTGATTATGCCAACATGATCAGAAAAGTTCGGCTGACAGTAATTTCTAATGGTCCTTTGGTATTTTGTTTTAATTGGGGTCGTTCCACAGGTTGAACAATTGGTATAGGTGGTGGTGGATCCATCTCTGCAGTCGTCTTCTTTTTCTCCTTTCGATTTCTTTTACAGGTTTTCTCAATTTCAGGATCAAAAGGGACTAAAACTGCGTCTTTATCCTTGCGCATACAAATCAACTCCCTAAAAAAAACATGTAAAGACACAAAAATTAAAAACAACTCTAAAGTAAGATCAAAAAAATTCTCCACAGTATTAAGTGAAACTAAATAATAGCCAATCCCCGGCAACGACACAAAAAACTTGTAGCAGAAAATGCTTACCGCAAGTGTACGGGTGAAGTTTTAATAAAAGTGGTAAGTAATTACCGATATCGTCCACTGGATTGGGTTTCTAGTCACTCAAGTACTACAGATATTAATATCCAATTTTATCTAGAGAAACAACCAAGAATTTCTTTTGACACATAAAAATCAAATAATAAAGCGAATAAAAATCTCGAACGGGTCCTATGGAAGTGATTTCACCAACTGAACCTACAACCGGACAAATTCAACATGCCAAGATTGAATATGCAATTAATCTATAAGTCAAGAAATCAAGAATCATAAGTGTCTCTCCCAAGCACTATTAATTCTCCCACGTATTAACAATATCCCTATCTAGTTTCATTAACAAGCAGGGCCTTAAGTCTTAGTATTTTAACAACCTCTAAGATTATTCTAAATCTCCCGATCTTAGAACTACCACAGTCATGCATTTAGATTCCAATCTAAACCACCTCTCCCGAGCGTAAGATTCAGATTTAGCAACAATTAATCTGTGATCAAGAGATTAAAAGCATTAAGCAAATAAATGCACAAATAGATTAAAAACAAATCAATCAAGACAATTGTTAATAAATCCAACTCATAAATCCAACGGCTACGTCAATCCCTAGAACAAGAAGATTAGCTACTCATGTTCACGAAAATACAATAAAATCCCACAAAGAATTTCATAATAAATCTAAAAAAGATAAGGGAAACGACAGAAACTAAAGTCGTAGTGTCGATTGACCGTCCCCGACGCAATCTCCACGATCACCAGCCTTCGAAAATTGTCTTCTCGCCCTTCTTGCTTCAAATCTCGAGCCAATCCTCTCCAAATTCCAATTCTCCCATGTGAGAATCCCCAAAAGTCCCCAAAAACGGGACACTCATATTTTACTTATGTGAGGGCATCGCTACAGCGTCATGACACCATTAGTGAGCGCTATGGCGCTGTCCCAGATTTGTGACAGATGTGAAAGTTCGTAGCGCCATGGCGCTACAATACAGCGCTGCGGCGATGTCATCGCGGAAAAGGCCCAAGCTTCGTCTGCAAGGCGCCATGGCGCTGTGTACTAGCGTTGTGGCGCTGCTTCTTCGAGATTTTACTCCCAATTCTGACCTGTAGGCACCATGGTGCTTGCTACATGATGGCGTTGCGGCGCTGATGTGGCTTAATTAAGCTCCTCTTTTTCGCTCTAGTTTTCCTCTCAATTGATCGCTTATGCTCCAATTCTTTATAATGGCTTGATCCTATAAAAACATCAGTTATACACGTAAATAAGCCATAAATGACCGAAAATTGTTAACTAATTTCCACCTGAATATCATGAAATGTGGTGTATAAAGTACACTATCAGTTTCCCAAGGTGAGAAACAACAAATTGGAAAGGGTGATGAATTCCTCTAGTAGTATGCTCTGATACCATTCTAAGAATGAATAAACCACCACTCAACCCAAAAGCTTAAGCTGATGGATTGGGTAAATTTAATTAATTTATTGGATATCTAATACTCCCCTCACTTGTGGGCTTGAAAAACAACATCAAGACCCAACAAGTAGAAATCAATATAAAATGGGTAGGAAATGACTACGCAGGGGTTCGAACACAAGACCTTCCCCTCTGATACCATTTCACATCAAAAGAATGAGGAATATAAAAATATTATTCTCCACACTTTAACTATCTTGCCTCTTGGGTATATAAATACACGCTCCTAAAACAACTTGACTAACAAACTAAATCTAGAAATAACAACCTAACTAAATGAACAGTAAATTAAACCATAATTAAAATACAACCAATTACAATTAATACAATATTCATCATTCCGATAATACAACACAGGTGGATAATTTTATAATGAGTGCATTAACATGATTTTGATCTTGGCACTTCATTATTATTTTATCATAATTAATCCTAGATACGAATAAATCAAAGCATAAAACTAGTTACAAATCAAATTAAAGTCTATTACTAAATTTCAAGAAAGCTAGAGCATCTAAAAAAAGTTGATTTTTAAAAGATTGAATAAAATCATAAATTTGATAGAATTCCATGAAGTAGAAGTAAACTATTAGTCATTCCTGAGTCTAGCTTCACAGTATCATCTGGGCAGCTTCAGTTTCCCTCATTTCATTTGTGTATCCTCGTAACATTCAATGCTCCCGTTCAGTAAACTCGAGAACCGAAGGCTGTCCCCAACATCGTTAATTAGATATGTATTCAACTAAAATCATATACACTATATTAGCTCTCACAACAGATATATTATATTTGTTAATATATGTAGTGGATTTAAAATACAAAGCTAAACCGCGACATTTTAAACTTCTGGATCCCACATGTTATAATTTTTTCCTATTGCATGAAATCTCTCTCAAAGTCCAACAAGAACTGAAAGAGGTTAGTGTTGGAATTAATTTAATAATTAATTCATATGTGGGTAACAAATTAAAGAGAAATTATATTTGGGCTATTTAATGGGCATACAAGTGATGTTAATTATGGGCTCATGACTTCCATTTAATGGTGTGGCTTGCTGAGTAGAAACTAGCCCATTAATTCTAGGGGATTATGGGAAACCCTAGGATTAACCTATAAATATATAGTTATGGTCCCCAATACACTATGCTTCTTGAGCCTCCTGTTCCCCATCAAACATAGAGTATTGCCCATATTTGGTCTGGGTTGCATAGTTAAGCAAGACCACAAACCACAACTTCTTGCAGATCATAGTCAATCTATCTAATGGTTTCAGGTTACTTTGACTTTTCAAGATCCCAATTAAACCTTAGAGAGATATTGATTTACAAAAGTTGAAGTGTTTCCTTTCTTTATCAAAAATTCATGCAAACTTGAATATAAATTATTCTTAAATACACAGTAAGGCAATTAAATAATATTTAACAATAACTAATTCAATAATTAAACATGCTCGAAATTAACATTATGTATTTATAAAAATATTTTATAATTAAACTCAATGAGGACAACAAGATACCTAACACAACATTGATATCCTTCCTTTGGACCGACAATATCAACTTGCAATTGGTACTCTCCATGTGGTGATCAAACATTGATAATCAATCTTGTCAAGTGAAAGCCTTCCTTTGGGTCGGCAATCACTCACATGGCATAACTTTATATTATCCATGTTTATCACCATCTAACTATATGTGGACCTGTTATTTGGCCAAACTGAAGTCTTCCTTTGGGCCGACTACAGAGTTCATAAATACACAGATCCACGAACATCTAATAATTTTGAAAGATATCAATATCAGAAATCAGAGGCTACTTTGGCAGCATGATTCATCAAATTAACACCAACCAAAAGGATCAGATAATTATGCAACATATATAACTTTAATTATTATTAATTTTATCTTTATGAAAATAAAACTACCAAAATTATTTTCAAAATTAATAATAATATCTTTATATGCATAATTTAATAATTGGGAAAAGTCCTCTAAACAATTTATTAAATCCATAAAAAATAAATAAATAAAAACTGGATTTTCCCAAAAGGAATATTATTGATATTATAACTCATCAACAATTCAACATAGGCTATGGAGCACTAATTGGAGCACAATAATCTAATATCAATAATTAATGTCATAATTGTAAGTGTATTTGTTATTTGGCCAAATTGTGACCTTCCTTTGGGCCGATCACAATTCGTATAAATAACAATACTCAAATCTCACAAAATTATTACTTAATTATTATTAATTGTTTCCATATGAAAATAAAATACCTAAGTTATTTTCAACAATTAACAATAATATTTCTAAATCAAAACATTCATAGAAATTTAAAAATTGTGCAAAGTATTGATTAAATTGTTAATTTATTCACCATAATCAACAATCTTTAATTAGCACTACATAAAAGGAAAATTAAATGGACCTCCATATTTAAATTTGCCTAGAATATTCAAAACAGAATATAAATTGATAACTAAATAAATAATTATTAAAAATTAAATAAATAGCCACAAAAAAAAACATCTGTAAGTTTGCGCACTGCAACAATTAAAAAATAGTTGGTGCTAGGGCATTATCTCCATGCACCAGCCGTTATCTTCAAACGACACCTTATTGGAGTGCCACAATTTCTTTAATTTTTCTTTTAATTAAAACTAAAGATTCACCATCACAACTAATTTGTTAATAAAAAAAATTAAACTTTATCAAATTAATCAGGGATAAATTCGAACAATTTTCAATCAATTTGAAGAATTTTAATCATGTGAAAATTGTTCAAACATCTTATCAATTCAAATAATTTTAATAACTTTTTGTTTAAATAAATAAGTTATTAAAAGAACAATGCTTGAACTTAACTCTTAAAGATTCAATAATCATTCATGCAAAACTTGCTCTGATACCACATGTTGGAAAAATTAAATAAACCCTAATTGATGATTATTCTAAAATAAAAGCCATAAAATGCCAGAACAATCAAGACTAATGATCTAAGCATGGAAGAAAACCAAAATCTATAAAGGGATTATAATTACGTGAAACCATTAGATAGATTGACCATGATCTGCAAGAAGTTGTAGTTTGTGGTCTTCCTCAACTATGCAACCCAGACCAAATATGGGCAATACTTATATTTAATGAGGAAATAATTAGGAAAGTTCGTTAAGGATTGTTTTGAAAAGCCCAGAAGAAATAAACTTTAAATTTTTGTTAACTATTTTTAATAAAGAATAAAGGAACACTAGTAAGTACACTAAAGGATCCAATGCACAAAATTTAAAATATTCAAGGATTTACTTGTGCATTTGATACCATTTGAGACATTATACAGTAGGTATGTAGTGAGTTATGATACTTATAAGGGTAGATATTGAACTCTTAATAACCTAATTTCTAACTGATGTTTCAAGAAAAATGAGTTAAGTAAGAAAATATAAAATTGTACTCATCAATTGTTTATTTCCTAGGAAATAAACAATTGATGAGTACAATTTTATATTTTCTTACTTAACCCAAGAAATAAATTAAAGTTGGTACTAAGGTTTTACGAGACTTGGACTTAAGGTTTTTAGTTGTCACTCTAGATACACTAGTCTTTCAATATATATAATTTCTAAAGTTAGTTCCCACTTAAAGTTAATATGGATATGATCTTAAAGTTTCTTAAGGATGTTGAGTTTGAGGGGAAGATAAAGTAAAGAATGTTATATTTAAGAGAAATTTAGTTATTTTCTCTTTATAACAATATTGTTGTTAGCAAAGAATAAAGATTCTCCTCATTTTAGTAAAACAAGCTCAATATCATTAAAAATGTGATTAAAGTAGAAGAGATCGGAGAAATATGATTATAAAGATTAAAGTTTGATAAAAAAAGTATATTCTCTTCAGTTAAACAAAGTCTTATCTCTTAAAAGGAAAAATGAATGTCATAAAGAATGTGTTGAAACAACAAAGAACGAAGATATTTTACATTTTGTTATATTGCTTTTAAAAGGTAATCTTAACAAATATAAGGGTCATCTAGTTGTTATGGTTTCAAATCTTAAGGCTGACATTAATTTTTTAGAGATCTTTTCTATAGCTTCTCGAAAAGTTATTTCAAGTAAATGACAATACTTATAACTTTTTTGAGTTTTGTCAGATGAATATAAAGATTGGTTTCTTAATTGTATAATTTATAAAATCAATAAATTTGTATATTTTGGAAACTTTTGATCTAGTAACACAAAGTTTCAAAATGTTTATATTCATCTGTGATCTCAATGAAGAATTTTTATCTGCAATTTCATAATTTTCATTACATATTGATATTATCATATGTAAATATCGGAAGGTAATAGGAGTAATAATTATGAATTACAGGTTTAGTGGGAGTAAATTTATTTACCTAGTGTAATATGCCTGCGACATAATAAAGGTCTTGTTAGAGGATGAAAACTTGCATAAACATATCTCTTTTATATTGTGAAATGAAATTGTAAGATCAATCTCAAGTAACATTGAGAATTCACAAAAGAACTATGTTGAAAGGTATTGCAAGTTTTCTAGCATAAAGATTTATGCACCAGGGGATATTAAATCACTAGTGAAGATAAACTCAATGTCAATAGAGGTCCCTTGAATAATAAAGTAAAATTAAAAAAAAAAAATCATGCTTAAAGTCTATATGCTTCCTTTCCAGTATTCATATCAAGAATGAAAGGCAATTTTTGATAACTCTTAATTGGATCTAAAGAGTTATAAGGTGTTAAAAAAAAAGTTACATGATCACTCATCATAATCATATTAATTAGGGATCATAAGGCTATTTTATTTTGATAATTTGAGTTGTCATCTAGATCCACCTTTGAGGCTATATTCACTAATATGTTAAAGGATACTACTATCTCGTGGTAGAGAGTCACTTTAGTCCCTTTTACCACTAAAGTTTGTGTTTATAGAATTTTGTATGTGGCAACGAACTTAAGAATATGGTTATCAAATTTTGTCATTAGGTTATTTTGACAAAGATTTGTATTTTTCCATATTACAGCAACAAAAGCTTTTGTATGAATATTTAAGCTTTAGTTGATAAAGAAAATTTAGAGTATTTTTGTTTAAAGAAATGCAACTCCATCATTGCGTATCCGCTCATTAAGAATTTTCACAAATGTTTTACGAGCATAATGCTCATATAGATGTGAAAATTATGGTATGTCAATTGAGTGAGAGTTTGTGTTTTCTTAAATTAGACATGTTGTTTTTCTTTTCTGCATAATAAAGAAGATGATTTATTTTGTTACTCTGAATGATTTTCTTTCTAAATGTAGTTTAACATAAAGCTAGAAAGCATAAATTTGGATCTCTTTAAAGAATAAAGTTGAACCAGTTGAGAATAGACATGTTTAGATCACATTACATGTAATTCTCATGTTGCTCTTCCACATTTGATCCATGTCATTGAGTATATTTGGTGTGGTGATCATTGAAGGTTGAGTCGTGATTATACATGTGACAACAGCCGCTTTGATTTTTCATCGATATGCGAGATGGACTGGATTGTTATCAAATGGAAGTTTATTTTAATAGCATTGAGATGTGCACTAAAGAATAAATTAATATAATTGCTAATAAAGAAAATTGTTATCCAAGTGGGAGATTGTTGGAATTAATTTAATAATTAATTCATATGTGCGTAACAAATAAAAGAGTAATTATATTTGAGCTATTTAATGGGCATACAAGTGATCTTAATTATGGGCTCATGACTTCCCATTTAGTGGTGTGGCTTGCTAAGTAAAAACCAGCCAATTAATCGTATGGGATGATGGGAAACCCTATGATTAACCTATAAATATATGGTTATGGTCTCCAATACACTCTGCTTCTTGAGCCTCCTCTGCCCCATCAAACTATTTGGTCTGGGTTGCATAGTTGAGGAAGACCACAAACCACAACTTCTTGCAGATCATGGTCAATCTATCTAATGGTTTCACGTAATTATAATCCCTTTATAGATTTTGGTTTTCTTCCATGCTTAGATCATTAGTTTTGATTGTTCTGGAATTTTATGGCTTTTATTTTAGAATAATCATGAATTAGAGTTTATTTAATTTTTCCAACAGTTTGGATTCAAAAAAATCATTTTATTATAAAAACCAGACCTTTTAAATCCATTTTTAAAGTTCAAGAAGAAGAGTAGTCTGTCTTCTACCTAACATGTCAAGAAATAAATGCACATTCTACCGAGCTTTGTTTGTATTGTACACAAAAATTTGTTCCATATATGCATTCATTTGTAAATGTAAATAAAAATCCACAAGTCTTGCTCTGTGGAGATGTTTCTATCCTTACCAACCAAGATTGTTTATGAAAGTCGTTCAGAGATGGTTAAATAGAATTGCAGCTAGCTAAGGTTATAGCTTGAAGATGGAAAAAGTAATAAATATGGAATGAACGGAATGCTCTTATTAATGAAGAAACATGCTTGTTATGCTAAGTTCAATTTTTAAACCAAAATCTAGTTGTTTGATAAATTATTTAGGGGCGGTTGCTTTAACAAATAATAATAATAATAATAATAATAGAGAATTACAAAATTAGCAACTTACATTCTAATTTTGCAAAAGTAGCATATTTTGCATTAGTCCAGCCCATGCAAGAGTCGAATTTACCATAAGCCCAAGCCCAACACAATTATTTCTTTGGTTTTGATTTTTTTTTTTCATCCTACATAAATTGGATTTTTTATATACCATTGATTTACCATATTCAATTATTGATATACATTATTGATATACCTTTGTTGATACACCAATTATAAACGGTATATACCATTGATGTACTTTATTTAATATTAATATACCTTATTGATGAATATTAATATACTTTATTGATGTCCTTCTGATGTATCTTATTCGCATACACAATTTATAACTGATATATCTTAATGTACTCCATACTAGACATATCAATTATAAATCATATACCTTAAGGTATCGATTGTAATTGATATACCATGATGTATTGCAGCTAAGATATACAAGTTATAACATATATATTTACTCTAATGCACTTTATAGTAGGTAAATTAGTTACAACTGATATATCTTCATGTGCTCTATACTGAATATGAGCTATAACTGATATACCTCCTTGTTTTGCAACTAAGGTACACCAGTTAAATATTTTATATCAAAAAATGTCACTAGCTTTTCAAAATTTCAAATATAGCAAAATATTTGAATTTTTATTTTCGGAAGTTTTATTATTCTGATATTACTCGTATGATATCAGATATATATTTAATGTATATGTGTATCTAATATAAATCCAATATATATCTGTATCTTATATACATCGAATAAATATCTGATATATACATCTGATGTACCTTTGATTTACTTCTGATATACCTCTGATGTACTCCTAGAAGTAGTATTTGATATACATGGTCATTGTTATGCCTAATTATATCACAATTAACTACCAATACAAATGATATACGTCATCGTTTAATAGGTGCAAATTTACAACTTCTACGATTTTCACCAACACGCTAACAACGGCTGCATTTTGTGTTCTTTCTCACCTCATTAATTGAAGGTATCCTCTATTTTTTCGGCCTTCTTACTTGACTATTAACGATTGGAGGTAATAGATTAATATCGATCTCTATAAAACTTCAATCACAATGGTTACCAACATCGAAGCTTTAATCATTATAAGTGGGGACATTTTACTAGCTAAATATAGTACTCACACACATGATTATGAATACAAATGAAGCCCACAAATAACAGCAAGTGCATGAGCTCGACTGATTTCATTCAAATTCCAAACAAAACAACTCCAACTTTTAAAATCCAACTTTTAAAAAAATTTATCAACTTTATCAACTAATTGATATTCAACACTATTGATCAACCTGAATTGACCAAAAAGATATATATATATATATATAAAATATGGACTAAAAAATGATTATAAATCAATAATATAACACAATTACTATTAAGTTTCGTGATTTATCAAACTATTTACCGTTAGCCAAACACACTGATGAGATCCATGGATTGTATTTTGCTCACCATGGAATACATCAAAGTATATCAGTTATAGCTTATATACCTAGTCTGGAGTATATCAAGGTATATCAGTTATAGTTGATATACCTTGTATAGAGTACATCAAGGTATATGATCTGCTGGTATATCAATGAACGATAAATAATCTGAGTGTAAAATTAGAATAATAAAAATCCAAAAATAACAATTCAAATAATTTGACATATTTACAAAATCATAAAATGGTTCAATATTTGTAAACATGGGAAACAATTTCTACCTATTGAAAATACCCATCTCAGGTTCATCATGGTCTTAGATCAAAATAGGCCTTTGATATTTTTTATGGATTTCAATTGAAAAGACTTAAATTCAAATAAATTCGTATCTCTCGAGTTTATTTGAAAATATATAGGGTGTAACTTTTTTGAGTTATTTTATTTAGGGCGAACTTGAGACATGATTAAAAAAAATAGCAAAATAACAACCATGTTTTGGTTTTTACTCATATGAGTGTGTGATATACTATTGATATGTATATCTAATATAGATGCGATATACAGCGTCTGAAACTACTGATATGAGTGTATATAGTATGATTTACATATAAGGCCATTAGAAAAATTAAGCACCTCGAGTAAATTAAAGCTCATTGAAACTTGAGCTCGTGACTTAAGTGTTGACATTCTAACATCTCACCAATGTGCCACCACCTTAGGATGTAAGCCATGTTCTTTTTTAAAATACAAAATTTTCTATTTATGAATTTTGTTTAAAAACAAAACTCTAAACGAAATCCTCGAACTTGGGTTTGTATATTAAAAGCCAAACATCTTACCACTATGTCAACACTCTTAGATGTAAATATTGTACTCTTTTACAAAAACAAAAGTTTTAATTTATTTTTTAAACTAAAAAAAAAACCTACGAATTTTGTTAAATTAAAACAATTTTTTTTTATGTACTTTGACATTAAAAAGATTTTTTCAAGAAAACCTTTTATTTCTAATTAAAAAAAAATCAATTTTACTTAAAACAAATTGTTAAGATCTTTTCTAAAATGATACTCATCATTTAAAAAAAAAGATTTCATTCCCCTAACAACTTATTGTAAATTACAAATGTTACAAGATAAGATTTTATTTTAAAACAATTTTCTTTAAATCATCTATTTTTTAAATCCCTGCAGCAGAAATTCTGTTTTTTAAAAAAAAAAATAAGAAAACAAAATTAACAACTTTGAATGGAAATTTTAAATAATCCAATTTATTTCTAAACAAGATTTAGTTTATAAAAACTCTTATTATTTTTTTTTAACTTAAAAAACTTTAATGCAAAATCTTTTATTTAAATGAAATAAACTTTTTGTTTACTTTATTTAAAAATTATTTTATTTTACTTTAAGAAAAATTATCTACATCATTTTTCAAAACTTATTTTAAAAAGTTTATTTTCTTTAAAAGGAATTTTTTTTTGTTAAAAAGAAATTTTTTTTTTATTATTAAAAGAAATGTAGGGGTATACTGTGGAAAGATTTTTACCACGATGTCCTTCGTCGTGTTAGAGTGGGTCGCTGAACTCTTCGTCGTCGTCGGTCTATCACCAGAGGATGGTCTCAAGGCAGCAATGGAGGTCGTGAGGTGTGCACCGGAGTCTTGTTGTGTGTTGGTTCTTTTGAATCGCCTTTAGAGACTAAGGGAAAAAATAAAAAATAAAAGATAAAAAATTTTCTTTACCCAAATCATTTTTCTGTGTGCTCTCTGTTTTTTTTTTCTCCTCCACTCTGTGTGTTGTGTGCCCTTTAAATATACCAAAAAAATAACACTAACATGCGTGAGTCAAGTAAAACCAGAGAAAAAGAGGGAAGGGAAAGCGTTTGGTTTTGACGAAGGAAAAATAGGAGGAAAAACCAAATGTTTATTTTTAACCAAAACAGAATCTAAATTTTTTTAATTAAAACCCCTTTCTTTAAAACAAAATTATATAAATAAAATAAAATGTTTTTATTTCTTTTATTTTAATATTAAATCAAATTCTTTAAAACAAAATCTATTTTTTTTTAATTTAATTTAAACTTTAGCCTATAACCAATAATAAAGTAATCCTATAGTATTTAATAAAATAAAAATTAAATAATTAAAAATAAAACTAAAATGAAGCTCGGACCAAATACGGTGTCTACAGAGCCCACGAGATGCACTGATATTCAATCTAAATGGGAACTTTGTAAGATTTGGATTGAGAGAGTTTAACTTGATTACAAGTTTAATCCGTTTTAATGAATACCCTAGTATTGACCAGATTCAAGTGTACATCAGATGTATATCAGGGATATATTAGATGTTTACCGGGAGTATATCAAAGATACATCGAGTGTACATCAGATATAGATTGGATGTATATCAAATACAGATATACATCATTATATAGATTACATATATATCAGATACAGATATACATCATATGTATATCAGATACAAATATAGATTATCAGATATAGATTGGATTTATATCAAATATCATAAGGGTAAAATTGGAATAATAAAAATTCCGAAAATAAAAATTCAAATATTTTGCTATATTTTAAAATCTGAAAAACTGGTGACATTTAGTGAAATACATAAAATATTTTTGCTACCCACTATCATTACCATTTTATTCAATTGATCTCCTTACAATTTAACTTCATTTTTTTAGCTAGAATTTATTGTTGAAAAGTTTCCTAAAATTAAGCATCTGTATAGTATTTTTGTTTTAGGATGTTTTATTTATTTATTTCACAGTATTATCTCTATGTGTGGTTCATGAAGTTTCCCCACTGTGTTTGGCAATATCCTTCAAATTATGGCATGTGAACATTTTTGCAATATAACAATTTGTCTCATCATTATTACAAATTACCATAGTCTATTTTAAAGAGGACTAAACCACCCGCCAACCAAAAAAAACTTAACAAATATAACAATACATGGTTGGAACACAAGACCTCCTACTATGATATATGATTTTAAACATGATTAAACCACCATGATTAAACCACCAATAAGCCCAAAACTCAAGCTGATTCATTAAGAAAATTTTAATCATTTATAGGATATCTCTAACCGTCTAAACTAAAAAATTTAATAGTAAAGATTTAGAAACCAAGATATAAACTTATTCATTAGATTGTTCTTTCTTTCGGCATTACACACCAACTTGTTCCATCTATCCCTCATAAACACACGATGAAGGTAGACAATTATTAGAAAACATATCTTACAAACACACTAAAGATAGATATTTATTAAGAAACATAACTTCCAACAGCTTAACCCTCGTAGTAAGAGCAGTTTCAAGGCAGTGATTAGTTTTACTCCTTAGCCACACTCGCTGAATAACTCCATGAATTCCATACGAAATATTCATTGCATGTAACGACATTGAATGGGCAGTCTATGAGAATCTGTCCATTCTTGCTGAAACACAAACTTATTTCATGCAACTGCATGTTACCAGTTCTGTAGTTGTTGTTGCAGCGAAGGGCTGGCCACTTTCCCGTTGCACTATAAATTGCATTTTGGACAACTGTTTTTGTGTATTGTTGTCCATTGGGGTAGATACCATATTGATACAGAATAGATTGCAGATCGTAATTGGTATATACCCATAGTCCAAAATTGAAGTAGTGGAATTGGTTCAGATACGCGCTCGAACAAGTCCCGTGCTTTGTCCACTCGTAGCTCCAAAACTGCGGGTTTTGTCCGGTTATCACGTTTGGCCAGTCTTGGTCTAACCTAGCTTGAATCGTCAATATCTGAATTTCAAAACAAAAACATTTAGATTGATAAACATCCCACGTTAAAAAGATTAGGGGACCTAACGAGATTTATAAGATATATGAACGACTACCATTCTGGCATCATAGGGCGGAGTACCAGAACACGTTGGAAGATATCCTGACGATAGGCTAGGCCAAACACCATGGACACTATATCTATCTTCTGGAGGTTGCACGCATACAGTTTTTAGAGTTGCACTGCTACAAGTGGCCGGTTGCCATTGAAGCACGACTTGGTAGTAATCGAATTCGTTCACGCCCTCTGAGCTTGAAATCGCTAGAAACATACTCAAAACCAATAAAATTTCTCTCTTTCCCATTTCTTTTTCTTTGGTACCTTTGGTTGTGAGATCTCAATTGGTATCACGCATCTACTGAACTAGTGCTATTTATAGCATTATGATACCAACTTTTTTTCACATGCATCACAATGGTTGAATCACCATAAACGGTAAATTATGTTTGTTCGAGCATAGAATATCTGTCCAAACGATTGAATGAATATCCTCGTGAATAGTGAAACATGTGAAACATGCAAGACAGAGAGTGAGCACTTCGATACTCAAATAATTAGTACAAGTCGAAAATAGGTGTAGTAGCACCCTCTCAAGTTTCACGCTTCACGAAGAGATTCATTGGATCCTTTGGCCACAATTCTTTGCTCAAACAAAGTTGTTTATTTGTAAAATAATAAAGTAGGAAATTAAACCAGAGTTAGAGAGCTTTACTTGGTTATATGAGTTAAATACACTAGATAATATTCTTGCATATTTAGGTAGGTCATCATTTTATTTTTAAACAGAGAAAAAATAAATTTAAAATAATAAAACTTTTAATTATTCTAAAAAACTAGGTCATTCTAAAAATAGGATGACTAATAGTAATTATTAAAAAAAAAAAATCAAAGACAATTACCCGAGCCATATTTTTGCATAATTTATTTATTCATTTGAAAAAGACATTAAGTAGTTTGAAATGGCCATTTAGAAAAAATATTTTCATAATTTAAATTTTTAGTATGTTATTGGTATGAGATATTTTGGGTTAAACGAGAAGAAAGCCATGAAGGCTTATTAAAAAGTTTACAATATCATACCATTATGAAAATATTTGACTGTTGGGTTGTTCCAAGAGGCTGGTTATGACTTTTCCAAGATAAGACTCCTTCCCATCTATCTTGACCAGGAAGAGGGGGAGGTCCTTGCGGAAGCCCTGTCCATCTAATTTATTTTGGGGGATCCCTCATATTTAGGATTCCTGGCATCCCAGACTCGTAACAGACGGGTAGGAACAATAAGAGGGTTAGTAGTCTCTGTTGTTGCAGGTCCTTCTCCTTCCTCTGAGACGACCATTTTGTTTTTACTGCGACACGAAATCATGAAGGAGCTAAAATAAATTAGAAAAAGAGCGGTACCTAGCTGTTGAGAGCGTCTATTGTCTTTGTTGAACATTTAAAATCATTAATTTTTTTTCCAAACCCTCGAGACATAGATAATGAATGAAATAAAATTGAAAATAAATAAATAAAATCATTCTTAATTTGATTATGTTAAGAAGTGACCTATCATAAATACACTTATTTTCTCCATTCAAAATAAGATCAGTTGGAGGGTGCATAGGCACGCAAAGAAGATAGATTGGAGAAGACGAAAACGAGATGACATTGATGAGAAAAGAATATAGATCAATCGGTCCTCTTATAACAAAGAAATAAGAGATAGTGATAGAAAATCTCAACAACCACAAAGATTATACTAGTTCACCCAAATCTTGACACTATGTCTAGTCTTCTGCAAAAGAGCAGGTTCTACTATATTCGGAATATTACAATGGAGATCTCACTCAATTTATCACTATACAATAACTATCTTGCTTCAAAGTACCCTTAACAATGGCTACTTAGGATTACACAATTGAAAACACCTACACTAAATCCACGGTTTACAGTCTTCTTTTCACACATTGCCCACAACCACTCAAGCCTCCTCTATTTAGATTTTGTACCAATGAAACCTTAACCAAAGGAAACTATTTATAAGAGTCAAATATCATAAACCTTATAAGAAAACAATACTGTAATCTTTATAAGACTATAATATCATACTCCTTGTAGGAATTGGTAGTATTATTTAAAATCATTTTCCTTGCAGGACGCGAGTCATCTGCTTTGGCTCCATTATCCCAACAGACTTCGCTTCGGGTTCTTCCTCCTCTCTACCTTTCTTTTAGGCCCCATTTACTCATCAAGAATTGTAATGGGAATGAATTGGAATCAAAATAAATTGGAATGAAATAAATCGGAATAGGAGTGTTATTCATTTGATGTTGTTTGCCATAAATTTTATGGAATCGTAATCATAATTCTAGTATACCCCTTTCCCCTTTTTAGTTAACTAGTAAAAAACACGTGCGTTGCACGTAAAATCTTGTAGTTCTAAATTAAAGTAAAATAAATAGTATTTTTTAAGTTTATAATATTATCATTTTAAAGAAAGAGAGTGATTATATATAAATATAAATTCAAGGTATGATATTATTGTAATAAAAGAAGATGATGAAATATTAGCATGGAAAGTAAGTACAATTTTGAAGTGTAAGAAAGATGAAAAAGCACCAACGTGCAATTCTTTTTTTTTAATGAATGAACGTTCTTAATTTACCTCTAATTTTCTTGATTATAAATTATTATATTACATTTTATCTTTGTTAAATTGTGTGACGTTAAATCATTAAGTTTGCTCATTCTAGAATGAAAAAGAAAGGTATGAGTGAGAGAAAGAGTAAATCCTAAAAGGTCCAACCTGATATTGAGAGGGATAAAAATTGTTTGTTTGCCATAACTTTGTAAAAATAATTACAACATTTCACATATATAAATCAAAAGCATGAGTTTAAAAAATAAATAAATAAAAATCAAACTCATAAGCATTCTTATTATCCAAATTATGAGATCAATAATCGAATTTTGCTTTATCTCGATTCTATAGACCACCATCTCGACACATCGTACTCTAGAATTTCTTTCAATCTGAACAATGATAAATTTGGGGAAAGTGAACTGATGCCATCAACTCAGTGGAAAATTTGGTTTATCTTCACTATCAATTCTCCTCTCGATCACCCAATGTGCATTGTTGTTTTCGTTACTAAAGCAAGAGAGTAATCTTCATACCTTCACACCACTTGGAAAATTTTCCACTTTGTTCCATCCACCACCTTTTGATTTTTGGTTGGCATGATAAAGAGAGGACACATATTTATATATGGATTGGAAGGGGATTAGGAAGATGAAAAGATTGGGAGAGGGTATGTGATAATTGGAAGGGGGTTAGGAAGATGAAATGATTGGGAGAGGGTATGTGGTAGATGAAAGGAGTTAAAAAAAAATCAATGAGAAAGATAAAAGTTAATGAAAGAATAATTAAGGGAGATAAGATTAGTAAGAGAAAATAGGGGAATGTAGATGGATGGGATCATGACGGGGAGAAGAGATAAATTGAGAGAGAGAAAGTTTGTATTTAAATGACACAATTGTCATCAAAAGAAAAGTGAAGAGAGTTATAATGAGAGGGCAAAAATGGTATATAGAAGTTTCTGCTCATACCACATTTTATATATATATACTGTAGATTAGAAATACATGTTAATCTTTTTTTTAATTATGAAAATAATACATTTAATTTAATTTAATACTATATTATTGATAGTAAATATTTTCTTATTATAACGATTTATTTAATATTAATAAATAATAAATAATTTAAATAAAGTTACATCAAATAAAATACTTTTTTATTAGAATAATCATCATTTAATATAACATATCATTAAATTTTATTATTTAATATTTAAAAATAATAATCTCTATTTTAAAAAATGTATTGATATTAATTAATATAAATTTATAATATATATAATAAAATTTCATACACTAGCAAATGGAAGTATAAACCAAGAAGAAATTATAAAATTATAAAAAAATTAATTAAAAATTATATGGGTCTAATAATATATGAGAGAGAAATGACAAAAGTTATGAAATAATTATAATAAATATGTGGGGCTCACATAATAATGAATGAGATTATAAAGTTTGAGGTGAGACGACCCACCTTTGATTCAATTGTTAAAATTTAATAAACAGAAAGGAATGAAAGTTTTCATTACGATTCCTTGATGATTCATGTAAATGAGACCTTAGTGCGATTGTATTTTTGATACCATGTTAAACTAATCACGTGCTGCAGAGGGTTGATGGATCATATTTAATTTTATAATTTATTGCTTTAGAGTTCCAAATTATTCCTCAATCGTGATTCCTGAATATATTAAGATTTCCAAATTGAAATTGAAATTGAAATTAGAGATTAAGCCTAATTTTATTGCGAGGGATAGTTAGATAATTGCAATTCCTTCAAAACACGAGAAAGTATAACTTTTAAATTATTTTGAAAAAAAAAGGTATAACTTTAAATTAACTAACATGATTTTATAACTCAATTACGTGAAATAAAATCTCTAGAAGCAGTTTTACTTTTTTATCTTTTTAGTTTGAATAGTCAAAATCTTTTTAATTTTAATATATTGAAATAAAGTTAGGGTCAATAACCTACAAGACAACAACTATTTTTTCATCCTTTATATTAAAATTTGACACCGTACACTTACGGTATTGCAGATCGCAAACACTAAATCAGAGATATAATTAAAAATTTAAAACTATAGGGACCAAATTGAAACCAACCCTAATTCATAGATTAAATTGAAAATTTTGAAATTATAGAAACTAAAATTGAAACTATTTCATATCCATTAGAACCAAATTTGAAATTATCTAAAATGTAATTTTCTTTTCGTGCCTCTTTACTTCATCTAGTCAATTTGAATCTTTGATCGCATTCTAACTTTTTATGTACCTAGCAGCACGTTCCTAGATGTCACAGTACTAGAGTCACATCTTACCTACAAATTTAAAAGATAATCAACACTCCCAAACAATATATATTTTATATAATTCTTCTCCCGATAAATTTTTTAATAGATCAAGCAACATCACTTAAAATTATTTCTTCAACAGACTGATTTATGATGTGGCAAACAACGACATTTAACGAGATTGTCTCATCAAAATACGATTTGTTAACAATAATATTCGTAAAAATAGTTTTAAATAAAATATATTTTTGTAAAATTATATTAAAATAATAATACATTTTAATCATACATTTAGGGCGAGATGTGACGAGAACTCACGTTTATAAAAGGCTTAAAATGGGGAAACAAATGAAAGATTCCTTATCCTTGAGGACCATTGCTTCCATAAATCAAGTATTCTAATAAATGAAGTTAAAAGACAAAGTATATATTTTTTCTATCATATCCGATGGCCTATTTTTGTCTTCATCCCACTCGTTTAGTTTTCTTAGACTTGAGGCCAAAACTACAACTCATGCAAAAATTATGGCCTATTTTTTTTGTCTTCATCCCGCCGGATTGTTTTTTTTGTACAACATGTAAAAGTGAGAGTTTCAACACACGATTTTTTTGGGTGGTATACACCTTAAAAAATTGAGATAGACCCATGTTAGATTCACACCCGATTTATGATAAGGAATCAATATAAAGGCTGATAAAATCTAAACAATGCATTAAAAATAGAAAAGTTCTCCCAAACAACAAGTTTAGAAGAGAAATCAAATAAAAAACATGGAAGAGTAAAGTTTGATAAAGGCTACATCAATACCCTAGAATTGTGTATTTAGCTCATGCTACAACTAAGATAACAACCATCATCTCAATGTTCCTAACAAGATAAAAGAAATGGGATGAAAGTTAATCTTGAACACTCTCGCGAGTCTTCGATCTTCATGTGGTCCGATTTGCTTTTCAGGGTCCCAAAATTTCTTCTACTATATCAGTCTGCAATGTTTTCTCTCTCTCAAAAAACATCTTCCCCCCATTGCTTAGGTTAAAGGATGATTTAAAAACGCAAAATCTATCCGTAGTGCCTAGGCATCCAATTTCGAAAAATGGGCGTCCAAACGTGCATTTGTAAAATTATTGTCTCCACTTTGGGTGCCTCTAGGCGACCATTTTGTTGTGCGCTTCAATATCGTGCCGCCTAGGCGCCTAACATGTAGTAAAATTGACTCGTTTTTCTCATGAATTGCTCTTTTTTTTCCTTTCATTTTATTAAATCAACTCATAAAAAATAAAGAAGAGGAAAAAAAAAGAATAAACCAGCAATGAAAACCCAAAAAAGTAAAAAAAAAAAAAAAAACTATCAAATAAGTAAAAAACACCCCAAGTTACTAATCCAAAAAATGACTTATCACATAACTGTTTTGTTTTTGTTTTCTTATTTTGTAAAATTAAACTTAGGTTGATTTAGATAGTAGTTACGTGGAGGCCGACAAATTATGTTATGTAAATATAGTAAAAACGTCATTTAAGTTAGTTAGGGTGATAAGAATGTGTAGATGTACCGAGCATATGTAATTAAGTTCGAATGACGATAATATCGTTGCAATACATCTCATTTAATTCATTAAATCTATTTTGTATCTATCGATTTTAAAGATAAATATGTCAACATGAGCTTAGCTCAACGGTAATTAGCACCTATCTCTAATTAAGGGATCATGAGTTTGAAACGCCACCTCTACTTCTTGTTGTACTAACAACAGTCTTATGGATGAATCTAATAATAATAATAATTATTATTATTATTATTATTATTTTGAATTATTTAGTATAACTTTGATTATATATAAATTATTAACATGGGATTGATAACTTTGTAATTCAAAATTGAGTGTTAGATGAAATGGAAGTATTGAACATTCATGTTGATGTTATATATTTGCCAAACTATCACGAGTTTGAGTTATTAAGAGCTTATTTAGTAACATTTTTGTTTATTTTTCTTATTTTCAGGTTGTGATAAACATAAGTGTCTGATCATTGGTTTTTTCCTCGTTTTTCTTTTCTATGAAACATTTAAAAAAAATGTAAACAATATTTGGGAACGACAAAATCAAGTTTCTTTTTTTTATTTAATTCTTTTTCCTAAATATAAATAAAATAATTATTTTATCTGTTGACATATAAAATGTATAATTAATATTAAAAAATTAAAAACATACAAGATTTGAATGTTAGATTAAAAATTTTATATTCCATACAAAGTTTATCTATTTCTAATTTAAAATTGTAGAGTAAGAGAAACCGGAGTGGTAACTAAACATGTCTATATTTCTTTAAAAAAAAAAAACAGAGCGAAAAAGAGATTATTAAATGCAATTCTTGTAAGTCACTTGGAGAAGAAAGAGGCAACTTTACATTGAGGGGCATATATATATATATATACTGTTGATGCGTGGATTTCAGTCCTCCAGTTCACTACCTCGCATCCACCAAACTTGTTGATCCGGGACTAGTACCTGCAAAACCAAATCGAATTAAACCAGTGTGACTCTAGTCACACGGGCTCCGATGCTTAAGTTAGCAAGAGAATAACGTAAATGTAGTCAACTTTCTTCGATCCCCTTACCTCTAAGGCTGGATCAATACTTATAGCGTGAAGTTGTTCCAGAATCTTCCGTAGCTAACCCTAATTCACCGTTGCAGGGCCTGGGCGACATCGTCGATCGAAGATGGGGGATCACTGGCTGGGCCGTGGGCCGAGCACGGCTCGAGACCGAGCCCCGGGTCGAGGCCGAGCACAGCTCAGGACCGAGCCCCGGGTCGGGACCGAGCACCGGGTCGGGACCGAGCACTGAGCCGGGACCGAGCACCGGGCCGAGACCGAGCACCGGGCCGGGACCGAGCCCTTCGTGGCTCAGTGGGCTTCCCTCCGGTCGCTTTCCTCGTTCTCTGCCCCGGCGTTAGGTCATTCTTTGGGCCGGCCCGTTATGTCACGGGCCGGTCTTCCCCAATCAGACTTCAACTCCTTGTCTCGTTTCGGGTCATTTTTGTTCTCCATAACAATGGCCCCCACTCTCAAAACAGAAGATGAATAATTGTGTAAAGATCTTTGTTTTGAGAGTACTTGTCGCTTTGTCGTTACCACGAGATCATTGTATATCAGTGGCTAAAAATGGGAAGGTTGCTAACGCACAGGGCTTCTACCAAAAGCTTTTGATCCAATTTTGGATCTTAGTGCTTGGTTCCTGCCACTGGTTTTGTGCCTTGAACTTGTCGATACTATTCATGAATTGGAAGTTTTTCCAATTTTCGTTGACCATAATCAAATCTCCTGAGCCTGGTTTTATTCTCATCTGAGTTTAAACCATTTACTTTTGGCCTTGGGATCTAACTTTAACATAAATAATGTCGATACCTTTGGGTTTCTAACCTATTTCGCTTTTGCCCATGTTTTATACCTCAGGGTTTACTCTCGGGTTTCTAACCCACTTGGCTTTTGCCAATGGCCTTTATACCCTGAGTTTAGTCAGTACCCTTAGGTTTCTTACATATTTGGCTTCTGCCGGTTTTTTACCCCAAGTTAAATCAACACCCTCGGGTTTTTAACCTATTTTGGCTTTTGCAATATGATTTTCCACCCGTGGGTTTCGTTGATCAGTTAGGCTTGCCTGTTTTCTGTTTTAACCTTGCTGGGCCCGTACGCATGCCTTTCTTAGCACCTCGGGATTCTTTTCCCTGGTTTCACTGATTGGCTTTCAGCTTATCGGCCTGCTTCTAGGTCCGTCCCAATTTTGAGTTCCTTGATTGGTCGTAGATACGTAGATGTTCAGGTCGTAGATATGTAGATATTTATATGATCCCCCTGCTTGAGAAATTTATTTCATAATGAACATAAGAACTCAAGTATCACGTCGAATGTCGAATACTTTATTAGTAGGAAAATCGTCCTGTCGAAGATTTGGTTACAATAAGCTTAGTTGGTCCAAATAATGGAGAAACATAAAAATGTCCAGAAATATGTCGAACTAGTGGTAGTATCTTTTGAGGTGTTTGGCGTGCCACGGGTGTAGTAAGGCCTTCCCCCGCTGGTCTTCTAAAGCATAAGTGCCTATTCGCACCACTTTAGTGACTTTGTATGGGCCCTCCCATGTTGGCCCGAGCGCACCGCTAGTTGAATCTTTTGTATTGAGTATAACCTTTCTTAACACCAGATCACCTTCTTTAAAGTCATGCTTCTTGACCTTCGAGTTGTAGTATCGAGCTATTCGATTTTTGTATTCAACCGTTCGTAGTCGTGCTGTTTCTCGATGTTCTTCTAATAGGTCGAGGTTGAGCTTTACGGATTCGTTGTTGTCAAGTAGAGTGAACTGCTCTACCCTTGGGGAGGGGAGTCCGATCTCGACTGGCACTACCGCTTCAGAGCCAAATGATAATGAAAATGGCGTTTCTCCTGTCGAAGTACAAGGTGTCGTTCTGTATGCCCATAATGCGTTGGGAAGTTCCTCTGCCGACAACCCTTTGAGCTTTTCTAATCTGGTCTTCAGAGTTCTTTTGATAATTTTGTTGACTGCTTCAACCTGCCCATTAGCCTGCGGATGTGCTGGTGAGGAACAGATGTGCTTAATGCCCAACTCCCTACAAAATTCTCGAAAGGCAGTATTGTCGAACTGCTTCCCATTATCACTGATAATGGCGTAGGGTATTCCGAAACGGCAAATTATGTTCTTCCAGATGAAGTCGGTGACCTTTTTCTCAGTAATTGTCGCTAGGGCTTTGGCTTCGGCCCACTTAGTAAAATAGTCGACTGGCACTACTGCAAATTTGGTCTGGCCCTTTCCTAGTGGGAGAGGCCCTATAAGGTCTATTCCCCACTGAGAAAAGGGCCAAGGACTCATTATGCTTGTTAGAGGCTCTGGCGGTTGTTTAGGTACGGTTGCAAACCGTTGGCATTTGTTGCATTTTTTGGTGAATTGCTTCGTGTCATTTAGCATGGTCGGCCAGTAGTACCCTTGTCGAACTATTTTGTGACTTAAGGATCGTGCTCCAGAATGGCTCCCACAAACACCCTCATGTATCTCTCTCATGACGTAGTCGGCTTCATCGGGCGTTAGACATTTTAAAAGCGGCAACGAGTAGCCTGTTTTGTACAGATTGTCGTCTTTAAGCACATATCTGGCCGCTCGTCGTTGTAGCTGCTGGGTCTCTATCTTTTCGTGGCTCAGTGGGCTTCCCTCCGGTCGCTTTCCTCGTTCTCTGCCCCGGCGTTAGGTCATTCTTTGGGCCGGCCCGTTATGTCACGGGCCGGTCTTCCCCAATCAGACTTCAACTCCTTGTCTCGTTTCGGGTCATTTTTGTTCTCCATAACATATACAAATATATGTGTGTGTATATATACATATACATATATATTCATACATACATATATACATACACGCACACGTCACGTTTATGGGTAAAATTGGATAGGATCTAACTTGGTCAAGGTCGGACACGTGGAATAACTAACTCGCCTTGTCGAGAAATGACCTGACGCTCAAGTCAGTAATTAGCTCTGACTCAATATTAAGTTGAGATAGAATGTGACACCCATATGCATAAGTGATGCTCTCTATTTATAGGTAGGGGATACGACAGGCCTTGCGATAGGCAATTACTCGTGTCGGAGGTCAAGTCGGACATGTTCCAAGCTGCGTGTCTAACCTAGGGATAGGTCGCACCACAGGACGGTTAATAGAAATGAACATTTGGCCAAGTGGTCCACCTTGGATCAGTTCGAGATGGACCTGAGTTTAAGCGCGTCCAAATGGACGTACCTGCGTCCTCCACGTAGCGTTCTGATTTTCACACTAGTAGAAATTCGATTTATTGTGACATTTTTTTAATGTCACAAAAATCTTTCGTGGCGCTTTTAACGCCATCACGTATGCACCCATCACGAAAGGTATACGAGACGTTTAAGGAACGTCACAAAAATTAGCACACGTGACGGTTAATTATTGTCATGAAATACATGGACTTCCACGACGTTCATAAAACGTCATGAAAAATGATTTCGTGATGGTGATACAAGGTCACAGAAAGACCTTGAATAGAGGAGGAGAGGTCACGCGACATCCTTTAATGACGGTGTTTAAACGTCACGAAAAGTATACATGACGGTCAAAATTCGTCCTCAATAAATATTTTGGTGACGGTTTAAAAACATCACTAATGATTTCATTTTGTGATGATTAAAAAAGAGTCATAGAAAATGTGTATTTAATTTTGATTGCAGCTGTTGCTTAATAGAAATATCATATAGTCAAATTGTCGATCGAACACGCAAATATAATAATTTAGATAACAAAGTTGAACTATATTAAACATGAACAAGGAAGCTAATATATTATTTTAGTATATACTAATATTCTCAAACACAAATTACAAAATTACGAAATTAAACATGTTCCCTACACACCAACCCAGACAACAAAGCTCATCGATCAATTAGTTTCATTCGCAATTGTCGACATCTTTGGGGTCCTGAAAGACCTAATGAAAAAACAATACTCAAGTTAGATAAATGAATAACGAAAGATAGATAAGGTTAAGAAAGTCACTTTCTAAAAAATGTGTCTATCTATTAAAAATGGTAAAGGATCGTGATATTTGCAAATAACATTCTTAAATACACATCTTCTACATCCTTTAGTAATATCGCATAATATTTAAAAATTTAAAGAAGTATCACAATGATTGAAAACATACATTAATCTTCTACAAAACTACAAATTGTTAACATTCATAGTTTTCTTTATCAACTTACTCGATAATCTGATAAAACAACCAAGATAACTGAAGGGATCAGAATCCCGGAGCGGAAACGGATTTTCGTTACTGATTTTTGGGATACAAAATCGAATTACAAAGAAGGAAAATATAGAGGAAAATTTACCTTTGAAAACGTTTCTTCAACTAGTTTTCCTCGAACACCACAACTGTTTCTTCCTCGCTATCCTCTTGGGTCTCGGGATCGTGCTGGTGGGAGCAATCCTTTGGAATGAAAGGGAAAAATCGAGAGAAAGAGCTTGATCTTTGAGAGAAAATTAATGGGGTTTGCTTTTTCTGTCTCTTGTTCTGTTTTTCTTCAACCATTGAAGAAGAAGAACAATGACGTGGGATAACTCCCCACGTCACAGCAACCCCCCACTCCCCTGCAATTTTGCAGGGGAGTTAATATTAATAATAATATTAATATATATATATATAATAATAATAATAATAATAATTAAAATATATATATAATAATTAATATATATATAAAATTAATTAATCCAATTAATTAATATAATTCATTATTAATCCAATTAATAATTAATAAATATATATATACATAAATAACTAACATTTAATTATTTATTATAAAATTAGAATCATATTCTAAAACATTTCTCTCGTATAACCTATAGTTTTAATGTATACATTATGCACATTATTTTTAACCTATAGTTTTAATATGAATCTCATTCATATTAATTTTATTTGAATCTCATTCAAATAATATCTCTCATAATATATAGTTTTAATTTACAATTAACTATATATATTATAATGTATCAATATACATATAATCCCTTAAGTAATTTGAACAATTCAAATTCTTCCAAAAATTTGATCCTCGTTTTACCCGTTATGAGCTAGCAGTTGCACTCTTCTCACTGCAGAATGTTTTCGTGTCCAAGGATATACGACCATTAATGACGAGTCAATCCTTCACGAGTGTTCGTAACTCAAATTGGGTCAAATTACCGTTTTACCCCTGAGTTACATCTTACTCTTTAAACACCACTGCTCCTCTAATGAACAACTCGGTTATGGTCCAACCAATAACCGGAAGTCCCTCTCGGCCAATGAGAGGGTGGGGCCCCTTGTTCAAGTCCCGGAGTTAGCATTTAAGGAAACACTCATCTACTCCCCTAAAGTCGGGGAGGAGTGAATTCCATAGTGTTGCTAGGATAAGGTACCTAGCCTTATCCATATACTATAGACCCTTTAGGCTATTCACGGGATATTATCCATTCATATATTAGGGGTATATCAAATATATACCCCATATATCAAATATATACCTAGTATATATACTGTCTCGATTACATTAAAATAACCTTGGATGTTTAGTTTATTGGATTTGGACAATGCAATGCTATGTTTCAACAACAAATTTATTGAATAAAACTTTATTGCATATACATTTGTTTTTACATAATACAAACTATGACTTTAGGGCAACACACCCAACAATAAGTCAATAATGTTACTTTCATAATAGTTGAAGTAATGAAATTGGTGTATTACCTTAAGGGACAAATTTTTCTGCACATTATTAGTTGCCTACAAGAAAATGATTAAGTCGTCTAAGTTAGCCATGTGTCGAAAGGATAAGAACAAATAAGCTAAATAACAATCTTACCTCTTCGTGCCTTGTTTCTATTTCCTCCTTCGGTAGCCTACCCTCCTATTTCTTATTCCTTTATCTTAACTTCATTTTCTCTTGTTTCTATTTCCTTTATATTCTCTGTTTTTTCTCCTTCCTTACTATCCTCCTCTCTTGTTTCTCCTTCCTTTATCTTCTCTTCTTTTTCTCGTTCCATTGTCTCTTGCACCTTACTATCACTTGGTATCGAAACATTTTGTTTATATTTCGCCAATTCCTCTTCCAACTCCTTAACCCTTTTGGAGTACCAATCTTCGAGATTTGAACAAACCTTCTCCTCTTCCAACTTAGAGGTCGACCGTTTCGTTGGTTTATGATAGTATTGAGTCTTCATTATATACTTACGCACACCTGTAAGTTGTCCAGGACGGTCTCGGGTACCCAAACAAGTGATAGTGCATCTTCTCCTGGACAGTTGTTGCTATCATCTTCACTTTGTGTAACTTTTATCTCCTCCTACGTTTGTAGAATGAGATTAAAATAAGTAAAAGATGAACCCATTTAGCAAAATACTCATACCTCGATACGTATCATGCGTGCGACTACAACTCTAGTACATTATTCCCTGATATTTCCATCTTTGTCCATACGCACTTTATTCCATAACGTGCCTCGATCCCTCAGGTCTTCCTCACATTGGGAATTTTTCTGTATACAAAGTTAGGCAAACTTAGCGAATATGGCTTAAAAGATAATCAAGACATATGATATCCGATTTAGTAGGTGTATCTTACCAATTTTTCAGAGAGATTTGCGTGCTCGTTTCGTGACAACCTGTGGTTGTATACATGCATTCCCCGTAATTCTCTATTCCGTTCACTTAAAGCCTTTATAATAGTGCATAAATTCGTATCAGTTTTAGATGCATTTGTCTATATACATTAAACCAAAAGTACTAATATATATCACACCATAATGAGTACCTGGAATTCCGTACTAAGTCTGGACTGGACAAACCTTTCCCAGTGTTCTTGTGGAATATGGGATTCATCCTTCGAAACCACCTTCAACTTCGTTGGATCATCGCGATAACGGTTTAGTAGGTGGAAGTCAACTTCCATTTATATTGACAAAATAAATTACTGGCACAGCTCAAGATATCTCTCTTCGCCCTCTGATCAACAACGAATCCACCATATTTTGTCAATAATAATTAAATAGATAAGATCACTGCCTCACTGAAATCACTATATTGTGCTTTAAATTTAACTATACCTGAACCAACTAATATATCTTATCTTTGGTCTCTGTCAGAACCAGCTTCCAATTGTCATATATTATTGGGACATGGTGGCGAACGCACGTCCCAATCCAGCTGCTCAACTTATGCCCGTTCTTACCTATTGGTTGCCCTTCTTCATTGTATTGAATTACTTTCTTCTTTCCTTCACTACTCGCACGTGTGATATCGTGCATCCGAGTACGTCCACGAATATTTCGTTTGCTGGACTCTCCTTTTACATCCTCACCAGCAGACTGCTTACTATCTTCAATTGACTTGGCCTCTTCCTTCATCTGTTTCAATTTGTTTGACAATATATACTTAAACAAGATTAGGCCAACCATTGAATATGTATACCAAAGCACAATCATTAAATCGCATCGCCTTAAGCATTACATCTGGAAAATAGTAATGCATCTACTTGGGAATCACTTAACTCATGAAAATATCATATATAAAGATTAGTACAAGCATTCCAACTTACAAATGAAGTCATAGAATTACTAAGCATAGTATGGTTCATATTAAATAGTACGGGTGATAGAACATCATTGGGTATTACAATCTTCTCCTCTATGTTGTCAGTCAAAATGGTTTTTATCACTGAAGGGTGTCTAAATCGACGTTGGAGGACAATGTAGCGAAGTATCCCCAAGCTCATCATTAAAACCTACACAATTTACATCCCTTTGCGGAGGTCTAATAACGATATACCATTTTACATCTGCTGGATCTTCTACGTAGAAAACCTGTCTACCTTGTGAAGCTAGAATAAATGAGTCAGATGTATGGCCAATACGACTCAAGTCAACCAAAGTGAATCCAAGTTCATCTGTTTGGATACCATTTCAACTATCCACCCAATCACATCTGAATAATGGAATTTTGAATTTGTTGTAGCTAATTTACCATATGTCTTGAATGACTCCGAAGAACGTCATGTTTGCAACAATAGGGTTTTTGTCCTTTGCACTAGACACTTGCATGGTTGTAGCAACCAAACTAATTCCACTATTCTGAGCAGTTCGAGTAGAGTCACAAGATTTAGTATTGTAGCAACATCCATTGACCTTATAACCCTCATAAGTCAGAACATCTGGATTGGGGTCATGTGTTATTCATCTTAAAGCCTCCGAACACTACAACAAATCAGAGTTTTAATGTTGGACAAAAAAAATACGGAGGAAATGATAACGGACAAAAAAACTTGGAGGAAACAAGGACGGACCAGTTAAAAAGGGCGTTAAAATAAAATAAAAATAAAAATAAAAATTTTAATGACGGGCCAAGCCCGACATTAAAGATTACCCAATTTTTAAACCTAACTTTAGTTTTCACCCAAAAAATATCTGCCTCCCAGCTCCATAGTCTTCGTGGAAGGGTGCACGAACGGCAGTGGGAGCGACGGAGAACTCCGACGATGACCTCCATCTCTTCGATCGATGGCGACGTTCATCTCTTCAAGCGCAACACCTTCATCCCTCCGAGCGACATTAAGTTTGGTCCCTATATTTTTCCATATTTTTCTCCTTCCTCTCGATCTTCTTTTCTCTGTTTTCTCTGTTTTTATTTTTAGATCATCTGCGGGAAAAAAGGAGGAGAAGACGGGAAGCTCATTTTCCTTTCGATTTCCCCTGCTTTAATATGACTTTCTACTATATCTATGTTCATCTATAATCTAAATGAACTTTTATTCTTTCGTGAATTTGTGCAAGAGAGGGATCTCGATGCTTTGAGGATCCTAGAAGGAGAGTCCCTTATTGTTCTTCTCAGGCTATGAACCACCTGTTGAAAGCCCTAAATATCAAGTACCCATTCCCCTATTTCTTGAGGATAAATGTTTGTTAACTTGCTAATTTTGTTGATTGACTATTGCATACTTGAGTAACTTGATTGTGATCATTGGGATACACGAAACTTAGTTGAACGGTGAACTTCACAATAGAATGGTGTTTTTGCTGTTTGCACTCCGCCATGGACTCCACAATGGTAAGTTAGAGTGTTCGTTTCAATTACTATTAGTGTGGTACTCGCATTATTTTTTTAATAGCTACAATAAGTTTCAATTACTATTAGTGCGGTACTCGCATTATTTCTTTAATAGCCACGGTAAAGGAAGTTAGTACATATAATTTTCTTCTCAACTAGAACTTTTCTTATTCTTGATGTTTACATAACTCACACTCGATAGTGCATATTCTTCTTCCCCCATTTCATTTTTGGACGGCTTTCGTCCTTTTATATTGCTTTTGTCTTCTGAGTTATTCGAATTTATATCCTCCCCTCTGATTTTCCCCTTCTCTGTATTGGACAAATTGGACTAATTGTACTCCTCGTATTTATGGTTTTGTTTGAATTTCTGTGATGTTTTTTCCTCATGGCTTGGTTTTCTGTTGAATGATTTGAGTATCTGCTCATCTGGGTTGCTTTTGTTTTGAGAGAATTCTATGGCATTTGGTTGTTTCTGATTGTACTCTTTATGTATCTCTAGTTTCTTTAGCTGCAATACTTTGTTGGTCTTTTTGTTTATAATAACTTATTGTTATGTGAATGGATGTTTGGTTATGGAACCATAATTCTTGCATGAGTTGGTGTATTTGGTATTTTTGAAAGAAAATTAAGTTATATTTAAAATTGGACTTGAGTGAGTGCATTCCTGAGATAGATTTTAAAAAGCATATTATGTGGATATTTATTGTTTCTAGTTTTGGCCTTGATTCTATAAGAATGAGAAAGTTGGAATAGAGTAACTCTTGGTATTCTAATAAATGGAAAATATGCACTTCTAAGAATGAGCTAGAGCGCCTAGGCGTTATAGAAGAAAAAGGTGGGTTGCTAGAAGTAGACTTCCCCCTAGGACAAAATTCTTGCTTAAATTCCCAACGACCTTCTACTTAGCATTGTGCTATATAGCGAGCTATTAAACGTAGAAGTTGGAGGATGAGATATCTTCTCTCTTTATTTTTTATATTTTTATTAAAGGAGGATGAGATATATGGTTAAGAAAATAGGTCGTAGATTTAGAGATTCCATAATGTTTTGACTTGTTGGTATTATGAAAGTGCCAACTTTCATTGAGTTATTTTAGCTTATTGTTTTCAAATTCATAAGTTCTATTTTTTTTTACACACTTGTGTTGGTTTCTTCCGAACATTTTGTCTTGTTAAACTAAAATGTAATTCTCCTAATGCAATGAAATTTGTTATGGAAATGAATCATTGTTTTTCTTAACATCTTTTGGTTACACGTTCCTTTTCTTTTGAAATGAATCCAAAATTTTCAATCATTAGGGTTCCTGTTATATGGTCATCTTTAAACTTTCATATATTAGTATCATATTGCCTCTATTATGAAGTATGCTATCATCTCGATGTATTTTTTGTTGCATTGTATTGTTAAACATCCTATAAGCATGACAGTGGTAATGGTCACGAGCCATATTACAGTTTGGAACGAGAAGAAGAAGAAGATTTGATTGAACGCCATGGTGGACGAATAACTGGATCTATCAGCCAAAGAAAAAAAGTTAACTCATTCTTGTACTCTTTTTACTTATCCAAAAAAGAAAAATGAACTTGCACACTTTTTGTGATTTGGTTGGCTATTCAATTCTCTGTGTGGAGACAAATTATGGACATTTATGTTTGCAGAATTATCTACTATTTGATGAAGATATTGGGTCGAAAATCTTCCAAAGCCAAAGAGCTGGGGTATTTTTCCTTTAGTTTATAATTGAAATGAAATCTATACTCACTCTTGTATCTTCATTTACCTCTTTTAAATTTTAATTTTCTCTCCCTTTTTGTAGAACTGCTTTGCTCACTGAGGATGGTCGTTTATTTGACATGATTCGTACATCATCTTGCAATAAAACTCTTCCAAGACAAGAAAAACTCATAGAGAAAGTACAATCAATACAAGCAAAGAGCAAGTTTGCCTACTTATCTGATTGGAATACTGATGACACTAGGATTGTTGTTGTCAAACTTTTTAGGTGCCAATATTTCTGTTTGGGTTATTCTTGTTAGGTTGCAAATTGTTTATGCAATCATTTTCCGATGTTGTTAAACTTCATCAAATTTTCATTGAAATCTTTTTAGTAACTCATAATTATTTTATTTTTAAAATCTTCTAGATGTAGTGTGTCCTCGTCAAGAGGGGTCTATAGAGTGTCGATACTATGTGCAAAAATATATACGAGGAAAGGTGCAGAACTCTATTACTCCAATAAATGAACTTGTACATATTATTATCTATCTTTATGTGTTTATATATTGTATTTATTCTTATATTAGGATTATCTTTCTTTTTTTGTAGTTTAACAGAAAAAATTCATATCGACAAGAAGAAATTGACGAGGTTCGAATAGAATGGGCAACTTTTGTAGGAAGATTTGTGTAGGCCTACTTATGGATTCACTCATTTTGTTCATTTGATGTAAGTATTTGGGTCGGGTTACTTTCTGTAGTTGTATTAGTATAATGGAAATACTTTGTGTTTATATTATTGTTGAATTGTTGCTGTTTCTGTAGTAGTATTAGTAGAATGAAAATATTTTTTTTGTTTATATTAGTGTTGGATGGTTGTTGAATGCACATTTGTGGAGGAATGGTGGTCTTATTCGTTTTTTTTTTTGTATAGAAAGATGTTAAATATATATATGGATGTTTATATGAAGTGTTGAATTGTTGCTGAGTGTAATTTTTTTTAGGAATATATGGGTGGTTGACCCATTAATCTTTAAATATGGAAGTTTATACAGAAGTGTTGGATTGTTTTGTTTATAATATATAGAAGTCTGGATTCTTATGCTGAATGTAGTTTTGTTAGAGGGACGGGCGGTCCCATTTGTTCTTGTATGGAAGGGTGTTAATATAGAAGTTTTTGTTTTGTTTATAACCATGCTAGTTTTGAGTTATTCTAAAAGTGGAGAAGTTATGTTGAAATTTGTACTTTTGATTATTTGTTTTTTGAGTTTAAGGTTAGTTTTACTTGCCTATTAGTTTTTGAGTTTCAATAATATTGAGAATTAGTTTGTGAGAATAGGTTGGAAGGAGATATATTGGTTGGTTAATTTTGAGTTATATTCTAAATTGGAGAGGTCATGATGAAATTTATACTTACTTTTGATTGTTTGTGTTTTTGTTAAGCTTTTATAGAATAAGTTGGAAGGAAGAGATATATTGTTGGCTAGTTTTGAGTTATTCTAAAAGTGGAGAGGTGATGTTGAAATTTGTACTTTTGATTATTTGTGTGATTATTTGTGTTTTGAGTCTAAGGTTAGTTTTTGAGTTAAGTTTTATAATATATATTGTTTTATAATGGATGAATGTGTTAAAAGTTTTAGTTGCATATTGAGATATTATCATAGGTTTGAAGGAAATATATGTAGTTGGTTAGCCACGTCTGGGCAACCAAATATTTTTTTAATTAATTTATTCACAAAATAATGACGGTCAATGCCTGTCACGAAATATAGTCATTCCATGACGAACAGACGATGGCGTACAAACAATGACGCACATACAATGTCGGTTGTCACCCGTCATGGTTATCATTTCATGACGGGCATGTCCGTCATGAAAAACGCTATACATGACGGGCGCTACCCGACCTTAAAATAGTTCTTTCATGACGGCCATGTCCGGATGGAAAGAGAATATACATGACGGGCAATGCCCGACCTTAAAACTGTCCGACATGAAAGGGAAAAAGGACACTCGTATAGATGTCGGTCAGTGACCGACATGGTTATTATTTAATGACGGGCAATGCCCGTCATGAAAAGACAAATTTGTTGTAGTGGAAATGTTTTTACCATTACGCAATTCATCCATAACCTATTGTATAAACAAGTAAAACCTGTTAAATTCCAATTTCATTTCTTGTGAATGTATTTGGAAAAACCATTAAAATAATTTAATTACCTCCTCACGGATCCAAGAACCAAATGATCGATTGTGTTCATCCTGCAACCACTTTTCATTGGTCGATCTACTTGGATATTTCAATCTTAGAGAGTCCATATGATGACTTCATATTAACAATCAATCAGCACAAAGAAGTATATACTAATGTAATAAATGATGTAAACCATTTACAAAGAAGGATTACCTTATATATGGTTGTACAACATCAGTGTTCTTCTGGTCAAAGAAACTGTGTTGTCCTTCTCAAGGCGGCTTGATTTCTTCTGGTCGAACTTCTTCTCTTTACGACCTATTTTTGGTCCTAAGCAGCTCTTGACCATCAATGACTTTCTTGGCTTTATGCAGGACTTCGGCGAATACAACTGACTTTCCCTCGCCCAACTTGACCATCAACGTTTCGTTTGCCAGTCTAGCGAGGAAGTAGCTAATGGCCGAATCGTCTGAGCAATAGGTGACCTTCAGCTATTCCTATTGGAACCTGGTCACAGATTTCCGTAGTTTCTCGCCCTCATTCTGTCTGATGGTGGCGAGGTGGGTTGCCATTTTCTTGTCGTAATGTCGAGAAGAGAACTGACTTATGAATTTATTTCATAGCTGAGTATAGGTCGAGATTGATCTGGTGGGCAACTTGCGATATGATTGGGTTGACTTTTTGTTGCATAAATGTGTGTCGGTAGGCCTGTTTGACCACAAAAATTAACTCTTTCCCATCATTATTAACTAAAAAGATTTACATATTCTTAAAGTAGAACATGCATAGAACGTTTCTGAATAATTTGCAATATATGTTACTTCAGGAAAAATGTGAGAAAAATGCAGTCAAAATTCGAAGAAAATCACAGAAAAACTTTTTTGCTGGAATTGCACCACTCGCATATTTGAGGTCAACTTTGTCTGAACGTGCATTTCACTTAATGAAGGGCAAGGGAGTCATTTCCAACCTGTTTGAATAGACCTAAAACTAAAGAGTTGTTGACAGACTCTCAACACATTTCCACCTAAAATGGAGGGTAATTCAACAAACTTGAGGGTCTATAAAAGGAAGCTTCTCCCCCAGCAGCAAATCATCCATTCTCATATCATTTTCATCTTCCTTTTTTCTCGTTCTTAGCTGTAGAGTTTGTTCGTAGGCTTTAGATTTACGTTTTAGTTGTCTGTTTCTTGTATTTTCACTATTTTACTTATCGTATTGCCTTTAATTCGGGTTTGTACTTTTGTTCTTCGTCTATTCCGTTCTTTTAAAGTTATTAAGCGAGTTTACACTCCTCTCATGCTCGAAAGAGAAGAAGGTGAAGCTAGAACTCCTTGTACGCCGTTATTCTTTACTTAAATTCCATGTAAATTCCTTCTTTTATGTTTTGTGTGTTTTAATCCCTTTAATTATGGACTAAGTTATTTATCAACCTCTCTGTGGAATGCCTTATTCAAATGATTTGATTTTCGAACATGCTCGGGATTAAACAAGATTGCGCTTGGGTTCGTTTCTAAAAACTTCTCTTTACATCTTTTTTCCATTTTGCCCTGGGAAATTGATTTATGCACTACAGCCCAACTCTGAGAAGGGTGGGTCAGAGTTGAGCTTGGTAAAATAATAGGAAACCAATATGGGATATGACTTAGAAATAAGCGCATAAAAACATCGTCCTAGACATAGGCCATCTAACCAATAAATGAAAATGAGGTTATAATTACTTTCTATGATTGTAATCACACATAGAAATATGATTATAGGTTATCCTAGCCTCTGCAGCAACCAAAAAACGATACGTGAAAGAGTAGAACTCATATTCTCAAGATTTAGCCAAATAGTGGCTGGTGCATTTTCCCCAAAGTGTGTATCTTCTATATTTTTTTATCAAAACTAAGGTAAGAAGTAAAGAGGTTCAGTTTTATTAAATTGCTTGCTACTTGAAACTGCAAACAACAATATTTTATCACTATTTCTTCATAAGTCACAATTGCATCTTTGAACCATTCACTTCTTTAAAACTATTTTCAGAAGCACAAGTCCCTGAGGATTCGACCTTGGATTACTCCCAAGTATTACTTGTGACTGTGTACACTTGCACGTGTTTCTTATCTTTTGAAGGTAGAGAATGCCCCAATAAGTTTTTCGCGCCGTTGCTGAGGACTTAATTTTTCAAATCGTTTTCTTTTTAAGTGAATTGTTTCATGTCTGATTGTTGCACGCCTTTGTCATTTGACTTAATTGTTATATCTAACCTTTAGGGGAGTTGTGTATGAGCACAGTGTCCGGTTGGTTGAAGTTTGATGCATAAACTGAAAGAACCCTTAAAAGGAGAAAGTGTGAGCTGAGGTTGAGAAAAGAAAGAGAAAATCAAAAAGAGAAAGAAGTTGAAGTAGTTGAAGAAGTTGAAGAATAGATAATCGAGATGAATAGAAATCCACCTCCTCCTCAAGATCCTCCACCTCTACCAAGATTTACCTATGAATAGAGATATGGTAGGTGAAGGAGCAGCAAACCGAGCAGGAGAAGTTAATCCTAATCAGATAATTTTAGCAGATAACTGAAATGTAGCCATGTAAAATTACGTCACTCATGCGTTCGATAACTTAAATTCAGGGATAAGTAATCTTTTACCCCAAGCCACATAGTTCGAACTTAAGCCAGTTATGTTCCAGATGTTGCATACGATAAGCCAGTTTGGAGGACTAACTAATGAACACCCTTATTCCCATCTCAAATCTTTTATTGAAATAGCTAATTCATTTCAACTTCCTGGTGTCTCTGAAGATGAACTAAGACTAAAATTGTTTCATTTTTCTATTAGGGACAATGCAAGGACATGGCTAAATGCGCTAGAACTAGATTCTATCACCACTTGGGCGAAACCGACGAAGAAATTTTTGGGAAAGTACCATACTTTGACCATGAACGATGATCTTTGAGATGACATTGTATCTTTTCGACAAAAGTAGAACGAAGCAGTTTAAGAAGCTTGAGAGCGTTTCAAGGAATTACTCAGGAGATGCCCGAGTCACAAATTGTTCGCATGTGCAGCTCGAGCAATTTTTTAGAGGATTGGATCGTCCATCTATAATAATGTCGAACACCGCAACCAATAGCTCATTGTTAGAGAAGTCAGTTAATGAGATCGTTGACATTTTAAACAAGATGACAGACATTATGACCAAGGAGAAATAGGGAGGTCATTACCAAAGAAAGAAGCATCAATCGGAATGTTTGAGTTAGACACAACAGCTTCAATGTAAGCTTAAATGGCAGCTATGAACCAGATGTTGAAACAACTGACTGTGGAAAATGAAACCAAAACTTCAATTTCAGCAGAGATTCTTGAACCCTCTCCCGTTTTTCAAATTTCTGATATATCTTGTGTTTATTGTGATGACAACAACTTGTATGAAAACTGTCCAACTAATCCAACGTCTGTTTACTATGTAGGTCAAGGTGCCCAGTAGAATTTCAATCCGTATTCAAACACCTACAACCCTGGATGGAGACACCATCTCAACTTTTCGTGGACTAACCAACGAGGAGCTAGTAGTAGTGCACAAGCACCCGCTCAAGAATTCAAGCAAAATTACACCCCTCCTGGTTTTTCCACTCAACTTGCGTTGCCGCAACAACAATACAATCAACAATAGCTCAAAATAATTTCAGCAAGGTGGTAACAATGGGAGTTTGGAGGCCATGATGAAAGAATGTATATGACATGGAATGATGCTGCGATGAGAAGCTTGGAGATGCAAGTACGGCAGATAGCGAATGAACTAAAATCTATACCCCAAGGTACATTACCAGGACACAGAAAATCCTAAGCGAGATTGTGAAGGTAAAGAGCAATGTAAGGCAGTCCTCACGAGAAGCGAATTGAGTTATGATGGACCTATAAATCAACATAAAGGAACCGATGTAGCTACACATGTTCCTACATCAGTCCCTACTCCACAACCAGAAGAGAAACCTGAACCCGTAAGTTCAGAAGAGAAAGGTAAGAAAGCCGAAAAGGGTAAGCAAGAAGTGTCTTGCACTACTCCGCAGGTAAGTAATGTTAAGATCCCTCCACCTTTCCCCCAAAGGTAGTTAAAAAGAATCAACATAGTCATTTGAAGAAATTATTTGAAATATTGAAATAGTTGAATATAAATATCCCTCTTATAGATGTTTTAGAGAAAATGCCTAATTACACCAAGTTTTTGAAAGATATCATTTCTAGGCGTAAGAAATTAGGTGAGCATGAGATGATAGCCTTAACAAAGTGCAATAGTGATGCTTTAGGGAATCCATTGCCTGTCAAATGTGAGGATCCAGTTAGTTTCACCATCCCTTGCTCATTAGGTGGTAAGAATTTAGGGAGAGCATTATGTGACTTAGGATCAAGCATTAATTTTATGCCTCTCTCAGTCTTTAAGGAGTTTAATATAGGAGAAGCTCACCCCACTACTGTAACTTTGCAATCAGATGATATGTCTATAAAGAAACCGGAAGGAAAAATAGAAGATGTTCTCGTTAAAGTTGATAAGTTTATTTTTCCCGCCGATTTCATAATTTTGGATTGTGAAGCAGATCTTGAGGTGCCGATCATTCTTGGGAGGTCGTTCTTAGCAACTTGTGACATTGTATTCAATGTTAGGAAAGGAGAAATCACTGTGAAGGTCAATAATGAGCAAGTCACCTTCAACGTCTTTGACGCGATGCGTCTCCCGAATGAAGTCGAGGAGTGCTCTGCAATAGGGACAACTATGGAGGAACTCCAGGAAATTATTGTAAGGGACCTAGAAGCAAATTTGGAGGCAGCAGAAAAAGAAGGAAAAATTTCAGAAGTTCGAGTTTTTGCAGCCAACAGTAGCTTATTTGAATGCCTTGCAGCCTTTCATCATTGAACCTCCAGAATTGGAGAAGAAACCCCTACCCTTTCATTTCCAATATGCATATTTGGTTTAAACGATACTTTGTTGCTTACCATTTCTTCGTATTTGACTAATGAACATGAATCTTTACTTTGCAGGTTTTATCTAAGTACAAGAAGGCTATTGGTTGGACCATAGCGGACATAAGAGGAATTAGCTCTACTTTTTACATGCACAAAATCATATTGGAAGAAGGAGCTACTAATTCTATCGAAAGCCAAAGGAGGCTCAACCCCAAAATGAAAGAGGTGGTAAAAAAAGAGATAATAAAATGGTTAGACGCTGGGGTGATCTACCCCATTTCAGATAGCAGCTGGGTTAGTAATGCGTTTCCAAGATGGGTTGTATGAGGTAATAACCAACAACGACAATGAGTTGATCCATACGAGAACAGTGACTAGTTGGAGAGTGTGCATGGTTTACCGTCGTTTAAACAATGTAACTAGAAAAGACCATTTTTCACTTCCTTTTATTGACCAAATTCTTGATCGTCTTGCAGGGAAGGAGTGCTATTGCTTCTTTCATGGGTATTTTGGTTACACCAAGATTACAATAGTTCCGAAGGAACAAGAAAAGACCACTTTCACGTGTCCCTATGGGACATTTGCATTTCGTAGGATGTCGTTTGGTCTTTGTAATGCTCCTGCCACCTTCCAGAGATGCATGACTGCAATTTTTTCTGACATCGTAGAAATATTTATGGATGATTTTCTATTTTTGGAGAGTCTTTTGAAGCTTGTTTACAAAAATTGGAAAATGTATTAAAAAGTTGTGAAGAGACTAACCTCGTGCTTAATTGGGAAAAGTGTCATTTTATAGTACGTGAAGGAATAGTCTTAGATAACAAAATTTCAGGAAAAGTAATTGAGGTCGATAGGGCTAAGATAGATTTGATTGTCAAATTACCCCCACCCACTACTGTTAAAGGTGTTAGAAGTTTTTCAGGGCACGTGAGTTTTTACCGCCATTTTATAAAAAATTTGCGCAAATTCCTAAACCTTTATGTCAGTTATTAGAAGTGAATCGACCCTTTGATTTTGATGAAAATTGTATGAATGCTTTTGAGACACGTAAAGATGCATTTAGTTCAACACCCATCATAATTGAACCTCATTGGAACTTGCCATTTGAACTAATGTGTGATGCAAGAGATTTTGTAGTGGGTGCAATGTTAGGTAGACAAAAAGGTAAAGTTCTTCATCCTATTTATTATGCAAGTAAGACTTTGAACAGTAGTCAATTAAACTACACTGTGACTGATAAAGAACATTTAGCTGTTGTTTTCGCATTTACAAATTTCACTCATATTTGATTCGGACTAAGGTGATAGTTTTTACTGATCATTATGCATTAAAATACTTGTTTGCTAAAAAGAACCACGCCTAGGTTAATTAGATGGATATTATTGCTACAATAGTTTGATTTAGAGATAAGAGATAGAAAAGGAACAAAAAACCCAGTAGCAGATCATTTGTCTAGGCTAGAGTCCTCTTTGCGACATGATAACTCGAAAATCAAAGAACATTTTGTTGATGAGCATCTTTTAGCAGTTTCTGAATTACCTTGGTATGCTGATTACGCGAACTATCTAGTTTGCAACATAATTCCTACTGACTTAAGTAAGCACCAAATTAAAAAGTTCTTTCATGATGTTAGGTTTTATAGATGGGATGAACCTTTCTTGTTCAAATTAGGACCTGACAATATTCTTTGCAGGTGTGTTGTTGAGCATGAACAAAAGGAGATTCTAGAGACGTGCCACAAATCACCATATGGTGGACATTTCGCTGGACGAAAAACTGCAGCAAAGTTCATCAAGAGTGGTTTCTTTTGGCTGTCCCTATTTCGAGATGCACACATATTCGCTTAAAGTTGTAACCGATGTCAAAGATCAGGTAACTTGACACAAAAACATGAGATGTCCCAAAACACAATATTGGAAGTTGAGTTGTTCGATGTTTGGGGCATCGACTTTATGAGTCTGTTCCCACCATCATTCAGTAAGAATTACATTGTTTTGACGGTTGACTATGTTTCGAAATGGGTTGAGGCTTTGGCCACACCTACTAACGATGTTAAGGTAGTTTCTCTCTTCTTGCAAAAATTTGTTTTTACTAGATATAATACACATAGATGCTTCATTAGTGATGAGGGCACACATTTTTTAAACAGAGCAGTGAGTAATTTGTTTAAAAGGCATAACATTCATCATAAGATTGCTACTGCCTATAACCCTCTAACTAATGGATTAGTAGAGATATCCAATACAGCAATAAAATCAATTCTAGAGAAGTCTGTGAATGTGAATAGGAAGGACTGAGCTATTAAGCTTGATGATGTATTATGGGCATATAGAACTGCATATAAAACTTTGTTAGGTATGTCCCCATATCGCATTGTTTGTTGTAAAGTGTGTCATCTTCCACTAGAATTAGAACATAGAGCATTTTGTGCTACGCAGAAACTAAATTTTGATAATTCTACTGCAGCTGAAGCTCGGTTGCTACAGTTACATGAGTTGAATGAGTCTGTCATTTTTCTGATGAGAATGCTAAGATGTATAAAGAATAAACCAAAAAATGACATGATAAGAAAAATACTGGATAAGAATTTGGAATCTGGAGACTTAGTAATGTTGTTCAATTCTCGATTAAGATTGTTCCCAAGTAAGCTAAAGTCTAGATGGTCGGGCCCGTTTCTAGTTGAATGTGTTTATCCACATGGAGTTGTGGATTTAAGGGATTCGAAAGGTTATTTTTAAGGTAAGTGTGCATCGAGTAAAGAAATACTTTGGTGAGCATATTGACAGAGGTAAAACCTCTATACTATTGAAAGATCCACGAAAAGACAGTAAGAACAGTCCCTTTATCGGTGTTGAAGGCGTTTTTATGTAAAATATTTTTTGTCTTATTTTTGCAAAATTTTTACACCTTTCTTTATGCTTTTTTGTGTAGATTTTAAATCACTAGTTCATACCACTCTAGATACTGATGTTGACCTAATAAATGGAAGTGCGACTTCAGTGTAAACCAGAACTCACCATCAATGCAAAAATAGAAGTGTGACACGAATGCAGACAACTATAAATATTGACATTGGACCCATAAATGGAAGTGCGACTTCAGTGTAAATCACAACTCACGATCAATGCAGAACTAGACGTGCAATACTACGACAGACCACTATAGATACTGACATTGACCAAATAAAGGGAAATGCAGACTACAACTCACCATCAACTCACTGGTAGTTATACGTGTATCTATTGTTATATAAGGTGTGCATATTTTACTAAAGTGATTAAAAAATATTTGGTCAACATTACCTTCTGAATTAGAGATAACAAGTTTGTCCTTTTATTTATTTGTTTTGGTCCTGCCCTTTTTTACAATATTTTTCTTAACATGAACCTAAATTTTTTAACGGATGGTAAGACCGACTTCGAACTGTTGAACATCAAGACAACTTTGAGCAAATAGATGGAAAGACACTTCATCCTTGGAAAAGAAGGCAAGATGGCAAGACGGCACGATGGCGACACCGTGGAACGGACGCCAACTTTAAAACCCTATCGTGTGTGCAAGAAAGAGAAACTTGACAACCAAAAAAGAAAAATGGAAAGAATTGGAAGAAACCCTTGAACTTCAAGTCACAAGGTGGGTTTGATTTGATTTCGTAGGGTATGGATCCAACAAGGTGGGTTTGATTTGATTTCGTAGGGGTACGGATCCAACAAACATATCTACCACTCCCACCATTATTGATTCAATATCTATCAATGGATTAGAAAATTACACAATTTTTTATGTTTCCAAACTATGATCTCACAATCTTATATATAGATTCAATAGGCTGATTTCTAGTAATTAAACATCATTAGTAGGGAAGCCAATATACTCATGAATTAGTACACATTTCGACTATAAGAAAAATGGGTCACAGCATGTATGTTCTTTTAAAATATACCATTTTTAAAAATAGCTAAACAACTTCCAATTTTTTGATACGAAATTACCTTCATTAAAGGGACGGTTGCAAATATGTTAAAAACATTTAGTAAAATTAGTAAAATAACAACCACATTTAGTTTTTTCAAATATAACATTTAAAAAAACGGAGGTCCATTTTTAAAATGATAATTTTACCCAAATGATATAAATCCATAATATATCTATGATATATATGACTATTGATATATGTATGTGATATACATATGATATACTACTTATATGAGTATCTGTGCAATATGTATGTGATATACTTCTATTATACTATCGATATGAGTGTCTGATATACTACTGATATGAGTGTCTGATATACTACTGATATGAGTGAAAAATGTTTTTATATTTGAAAATTTAAAAAAGGCGACATATTTTGAAATACATAGAATGACTACTAATATATGTATGTGATATAGATTTGATATACTACTAATATGAGTGTCTGTGCAATATGTATGTGATATATCTAATATACTATTGATATAGTGATATAGTATTTGATATATTATTCATATAAATGAAAATTTTTGTCATATTTGAAAATTTTAAAAATAGATGACATATTTTGAAATATATAAAAGATTTTTGCTACCCACTGTAATTTTCCTTTATTAAAAACTATTTATCTTTTTCAACCTATTATAGAACCAATTTATTTTCAACCATTTTTATAAGATAGTCCGAAGAGAGATTGGGTGGCTTGAGGTCTCAAGGAATAACCTTAGGGTCTTGGATTCAAACTACATGGTCCTTGCGTATGCAGGTATGGGGAGGCCGCCAACTAGTGGATAATAAATTAATAAATAAAAATCTAAAAAGGTTTAAAGTACAATAGATTCATTATTTTAAAAATGATACTAAAAAAATCTTAAAAGAGTAAACATTAATAAAATAAAATAAAAAGATAATTAAATAGAAATAGAAATACTAACCAAGCTAGAGCAGGTGTTCGCCTTTTTCCCTTTTTCTACTCCCACTTGTATACCTTGTATTCGTGTTATTGTTCATTTAGTCACATTTTCTCTCTCTTCTACTTCTGGTTATATACCATGTATTTGTGCATTATCCATTTGGTCACATTTTTTCTCTCTTATTGGATATATATCCTCCAGTAATTGTGTTACTGTCCTTATTGCCACAGTTTTTTCTCTTATATACTTCTAGCTATGTATTTTATATTTGTGTTATTGTCCATTTCAATATCACTAATATCTACGATAATTCAACCGTCAATAGTGATCGACTACTTCCAACTATATACCACGTCTTTGTGTTATCGCCCTCCTCAAGTCCTACTATGGTGACCGAGTAGCCAACTATAGATGTTGAGTAATTTTGTAGCAGTATTGGACATTTAGGGATATCTACCAATGGATCAAAATTCCCATACCTGTACGTGGAAACTGTTTGAGAATCTCTTGGTTCAAACCTCTACATTTAGGTATAAACAATCCTAATTTCCTCTCTCGATAGAACTTGCCGGTAACCATCAAAATCAAGTTGTTGGGAAACAAATTACAGAGAATTTGAAAGTGGACTGCTGGCAAGGGTGGGAAAGCTGGAGAACGTTAATTATGAATAAAAAGTTATTTTGAAAAGTAGAGGGAGAGTGTAACAAGAAAAAAGAAAAAAAAAGTCAAAATCTGAAACAGAGAAGAAAAAAGTTATTTTAATTTAAAAAAGGATAGCGGAATTAAAAACGTAAAAAAGTCGAAGGAAAAAAATGTAGAAAATTAAATGGCATGATAAATATTATTTGGCCATATATTTTCCTTTTAAATGAGGAGTTAAATAAAGACTCCTAATCCAATTTCTCTACCGAAAAACCTATGTCTATATGGTTTTGGTTTCGATTTCAGAAAAAAAAAAAAAATCATATCAATAGAGATAATGATGCTCACTAGCATATCATATATCTTAGCTCCCTCTTATAAAGTGAATATGGGAGTTTGGTGACATTCTAATATCCTACCTGCCCCGATTAGGGATGGCAAAAAAACCCATCGGACTCGATCTTTGCAAGGATCCGACCCGATCGGATCGAGGAATCCCCGATTTGACCGGGGACAGGGTCAAACCGGAGATCCTAATCGGGTCCCCAACGAAGATGGTGCGAGGGGATGATTCCCCATCCCTGTTTAATATTTTATTTTATTTTTTCTATTTTTTTATATAATAATATTAATATATATAAAATTCATAAATATTTTTTAGACTTGAAAAAAAATCAATTAATGCCCCAATTATCTTTTTTTTTTCACTTCTTATACTAATAATAAAAACTTAATTAAAAATTAAAAAAAAAAAATTTTGGGGACGGGGCAGGGATGGAGATAGCCCCCGACCCCGCCTTGTCATCACTAGCCCTGACTTCTGCTTAGATTTATCCGTGTTAAAATTCCTATCTTACGTACAAATTAAAAATTACATAGATGAAACAAAATATTTTATTTAATAAGTGGAGAAATCATTTCTTGAGGAGACAACTGTCATTGCAAGCAACATCCATAATATCGTTTCTTCAATAGGTGATTTTTGACGTGGCAAACTATAATTTTTAAGCAAGTTGTCACGAGACAATTTCTTAATAATATATAATATTTTCGAAAGTAGTTTTAAAAAATATTTGTAAACTTATATTAGAATAATAGTACTTTTATTTTTAATTCATACATTTGGAGGGATATGTGATGAAGACTGAATGTTAATTTCAAGCTTAAAAAAGGGAAACAGATAAAGTATTGTAATGTGGTACAATTACGACACAAATAAATGCAGCTAAAAGAAACTATGTCTTATCCTATACCCGATTTTAATCTTCATCCCATTTGTTTAGTTTTCTTAGGCTTGATGAGTACAACTAACTACTTTAATAATTAAAAAAAAAAGTTAAAATGTCCCAATTTTAGATCTTGAAAATTCATACGGTTGTATGGTAAGATTAGACTTCACGACAATTATAATAATTAAAAGACTTAGAAATAACTTGTGCAATAATTAAACGAAAGTCAGGTAAGTTTGTTTTTATTGTGATTAAACTTTTTCAAGACTTCAATTAAAACTAAGGTTCAAAACCCTTCATCTCTTGAATTTATTTTAGTTAGGTCTTAATTTCTAAAAGGTATATTTTGATAGGGAAATAATACTAATATTATATGCATTTCAAAACATGTCACCTCCTTTTTAAAATTTTCAAATAAAGCACAAAATTAGAATTATGATTTTGGAACGTTTCATTATTCCAATTTTATCCTTTTTATTTTTCCAGATGTCGCACATAAAATTGGGCTCATTTCTCCGTTGTTCATACATGAGACATTTATATTAGTAGTATATCATATGTTTATTACATACATATATCAGTAGTCAGATGTATTACAGATATTACAAATATATTATAGATCTATATTACACATATATTATAGATATATATAGCACATATTATAGATATATCAGATATATTACAGATATATATCACATACATTCCTCCGTTTTTGAGCTTCTCCATATTTTGGGATTACAGGGTTTTTGGGATATTTTCTACCTTAAAAGATAAGTGACACGTGCAAGGGTACATGCTCACAAATAATACAAGGAAGTAATTCCAATGTCGATTCTTCAGGGACTTTTGCTTCAAAACGATTTAACTGAATTGAAAAGGTTCAAATTGAAATTAAGTTTTATGAGTAAAATTGGGTGACAAAGTCATGATGTGGGGTCGCAAATATCAAGGTTATATATAAAACACAACCTCTTTGCTTCCTGCCTTTAGTTTTGAAAGTTTTGAAAGAAAATACACACTTGAGGAAAAAATGTGAAGTGTACTTGGTAAATTCTAGAAATTTGAGTTCTACTCTTTCACGAACCACTTTTGGTTATTTGCATAGCCTATGATAACCTACTATCATATTTCTATGTGTGGTTACAATGCAAGAATGTAATTATCAAATAATTTGTTTTTATGGGTAGAGGGCCTATGTCTAGGCCCTTGGTTTATGTGCTTATGGCTAAGTCATCGCATATTAGTTTTCTAATATTTTACTTAACCTAACATTCTCAGTATTAGGCTTTGGTGAATAGATCAATTTTGCAATGGCAAACGTAAGAAAAGACATAAAAATGAATTTTTAAAAACCAACCTAGAATCGCGTCAGGCGCAATATGGGCTTTTTTCTGACAGTACTGAAATTAAATAATTTTAACTAAGGCATTCTACAAAGAGGTTGAAAACTGAATTGGTGCATAATTAAATGAAATAAAACACTTGGAAAAATAAGTGAAATAATTTACATTGATTAATTGAAAGAATAACAACATAGAATGATTTGTAGCTTAACCTTTTTCTCTTTCGATCTTGAAGGAAGTTTAAACAAACTAAATAACGTTAAAGTAATGAAATAGATAAATAACAAATGAAAGAACTTGAATTAAAATAAATTAAAATCAAATCAAATATAACAAAGCTATTAGTTTCGAAATTACAAAGGAAATAACAAAGGCAAACAATTACAAGAAAATTAAACTATCATCTAAGGTTGAAACTGGAACAAAATGGATACTAAGAGATTGCGAAGGATCCTTGAATAGTTAGGGAGACTCTCCTTATACCGGGCTTCAAGGTTATTTGAACTCCCCAAAAAGGGTTGAGATTCCAACTACATGAAATTGACTTGGGTGGACCAATTTTGTTAAGGTAAAACACATGTAAGATATACTCTCATGCCCCTCATTAGCAAAACCATCATTTTTATAAATCAGCCTAAATAGTGCCACGCGTTATTTCCCTGCACAGTAAAAATCTCTGTAAGTTTTTTTTACCACATTTGACCAAATAAAGGAGCCTAAATAGCGCCAGGCGCCAGATGTTTTATCTCAAAACACCAAACATTTCAATTTATCCATAAATATTCCACTTCTATCGTATCTTAAGGATATGTAAATGCCTTTAATAAAATATGAAGGAAAAAGGTTCGTCTTATAGTCAAAACATGTTCTGGCAGTAAGGTTCCTACAGCAAAAAATCAAACTTATCGAGGATAAATTAGAAATTTTCCAATATCTTTGTTTTTCGGAAAAAATTGCTATATTTGAAAATCCCTAAATATCGATGATAAATTTGTTATTTTTGCAAGAGCCCTATAAAACTATCTCAATAAAAAGGAGATAATAATTGTTAGTTACTCCTAGATCAGGGTTTGATTATAATTACTACGAAATCAAATAAATCAATTGGAACTTACAACTTTAAATAATAAATAAACCAATTTAAAACTTGTAAGCAACAAGACAGATAAATAAATGAAAGGAAGAAAATTAACACAACATCCAACTCAAACGTGAACTCACCGGAACGGATTGGAATCGACGAACTTGCTCAGAAAAGAAAAAAAATACGGTTTCTATAAAACGAGATATGTACAAAATTTAACATTTGCGAGTTGAAGAAGAACAAGACTACATATGTATTTTAAAAGGAAATTAAAAACATTTAAATGAACTTATTTAAACATGAATAAGATTAATAAAATTAGTTATTATCGTTTACAAAATTTAATATTTACGTGTTGAAGAAGAAGACGACCACGTATGTTTTTCAAAAGGAAATTAAAAAAAAATTAAATGAACTAATTTAAACATGAATAAGATTAATAAAATTAGTTATTACCATTTACAAAATTTATATTTGCAGGTTGAAGGAGAAGACGACCACGTATGTTTTTCAAAAGGAAATTAAAAAACATTTAAATGAACTAATTTAAACATGAATAAGATTAATCAATTTAGTTATTAACTTTTATAAAATTTAATATTCCGCCTACGAAATTGAAAGATCAATTCGGTTCTTTGTTTAGCTCAATTTCCTCAACAATCTCCCAGTCGAGACAGAAAATGTAACATTTCTCTTTTGCAATGGTAGCTGCTTCTTAGAGAAGTCCAACTAAAGTTATGCACAACTTAAATTTTTTAATAGGGATAACTTTTACTAAACATATAAGTTGGACTACGACAACCTAGGAATCTTTCAAGCACCCCTACTCCATCGTCCGAAGCTAATATAACCCAATTGTATTTTACCTGTATGTGTTTTGTTCTCCAATCAAACACTTTGATTCTTAGTTAAATTAATAATGTTATGACTGTCATCATCCAAAGTGCCTTTTCTCAATCTGAAGCATAATTCTACCAAGAAAGACTAGAGCCATATCATCTCTTTACTTGGTTTAAAAACTGCAACATACTTAACTCAAGTAGGATGCATTACTATCTTCTATAATCTAGAGGACCAACTAATTATAGTATTACCAAGAGTAAAGTCATATCCGGTAGTACTGTTAATACTATTTATGTCTCATGCCATATCTGCATCTACACAACCCTGCAATTTAAAATCTAACTTTTTTAAAGCATAGAGCATAACTATTAGTCATCCCTCTCAACAATGTGAAGATCTACTCCACACCCTCCTACTACTTCCAAGCTTGATTACTCATACTGCTAACAACTCCTATTGCATGTACAATGTATGGTCTTGTGCAAACCATGGCATATATCAGGATGCTTGATCAGCCTAGGTTCAAAGGGTAAAAAGGGCTCTAACGGGTGCTACTTTGAGTCATAAATGTGCATATACCTGGTTAGAATTTGTTAATATACACTTCACACATCCTACCCTTGCATAACTGGGTAATTTTAAAGTTTCAATTTAAAATGAATAAATTAATAATATTGAAAAACAGAAAATCAAATATATTTTGGTAATTATTTAGGCTTTCAATTTTATAAAAAGTTATAGAGGTATATTAGAACATATATAAATAAAGAGAAATATGTTAAGAGAGAAATTAAGAAAAGATTTTCAAGATAGGATTTTTTAAATCTTATCGTTAGAGGTTGTTTAAAAATTTAAAAATAGGCGCTAGTCCTCAAGAACCCAAAGGACAAAGTAGGGGTGAACATCTTATTGGTTTTAGTGACAAATTTTTCAGTTAGTTGACAATGATGGAGATCCTTCCCTCTTATGGGCGCTAATGGCCAATCAGGAAGGATGACAGATTTGAGCGTAGGGGTGCGTCAGACTGTACGAGATTCTGACGGACGAGGGCCGACATTCCTGACACCGGGTGGGTGGCACCCTCTCCTACAAGTTTGTCCTTTTCAACTACATGCTACAGGCTACGACTTAAGACGTGCTGCTCGTACAGCTCCAGTGGAAACATGTTTGTATGCACTTGTTGTGTACATTCCTAACCATTTGTGGTCTCATGCCTCACTCTTACCCCCAACGTTCGACACGTCACCTGCTCGAATTCCTCCTTCAACTGTTAGCCCTATTATGCTGAGCAATGAGTGGAGGAGGGTCAGGCGTCGCATGTCGGGCAGAGGGGCGTCCTTTTCTATTAGGGAGTCTGTTTCATCATTAGATGCGACTACATTTTTGACAGGCAAATCTTACTCATCCAATGGTAGATCTCAAAGGGAGTGTGGTGTTGATTTCTTCTTTAGTAGCGGGGTCCCTCTTACTGATGAAGTCTTGTTGTTTGCCCTCTTTTTTTTGGTTGTTAATTGTAAATGGAAAGGAACTTGACTCATAGCTTTTTTGTTTCTTCTTTTGTGTTTTCTTATATGGTGCCTATTTTTATTGGCTTTACTTGACCTAGTTTTCCCTAAGGTGGCCCCGTGTGAATATTTAGGGAGTCGTGATTACATTATTACCCACTTCCAAAGATGTGATCTGTTACTCAATGGGGTTGTCACCTTGAGTCTTACGATCACCACACAAATTCAAAATGTCAGAAATAACGCTATTTTATTTTTCATCTATTACTCAATGGGGTTGTCATCTTGAGTCTTACGAGCATGGTAAGTTTGTCTGCACCTCGCTCTAGATGTAATGCCCCGAGTCCCTCAGATTAGTTAGTCTCGAATCAGGAGATTTTTCATTTAATTTTTATATTAATTGTTAATTAAATTTATCTATATTTATCGGGCTCTAAACTCCAATTAAATTAATATTTACCGGACTCCGTGTGGTGGGTCTTGTTTTAAAGGGGGATGGATTTCTTATCTTTTGGACTTGGACTTGTTGGGCCTCTATTGGGTTAATTTTGTTTTAAAACAAAGGAAAAAAAAAACAAAAAAAAAGAGGAGGGACTTCATCTTCTTCTTCTCCTTCTTCCTTTTGCCTTAGCCACCGTCACACCCACCCCCTCCTTCTCGTTGAAAATTTTCGGCAGCCACAAGTTCGTTTTCCGGCGAGGAGCAGCGGCGGCCGACGACACCCACGAGCGGCGACGCTTCTTCGGATCGAACAGCAGCAGCGGCGGCGCTCCTTCAGACTGAACAGCAGCAGCGGCGGTGCTCATTCGGCAGTCATCGACGGCAACAGCGACGCGCCTTCAGTCCGCGGTGGCAGTGCCGTTTCTGCGGCGTTCCGACGGCGGCCCTTGGCCGTGCGCGCTCCGACGACCACCCACAGCCCCGATCTGTGGCCTTTGCTTCCCCTCGACGACTTTAGACGCTTACCCACACCTGTCCGGAGTTTGATTCGCGGTACCCACTCCTATTTAGACTCAAACCAGCATTGCCCATCGCTTTTGGCATCGGAACAGCAAGCCTAAGGACATTCGAACTCAGTTTTGGAAGCCTGAACCTCTTTGGCGTTGACCCACACCTGTACGAAGTCGGTTTTGATGTGCTTAGGTGTGAGATCGACGCAAAACTTAAGGGCGCGGTTGTGAGTAAGTAGACAAGGGGCGTGTGCGTGTGTTAATGTGTGTTAAATGGTCTCTAATGTGCTGGTTTTGTGGCGTTTAATATTAATCTTGATACGTCATTTCGCTAAATAACTCTCGTTGTGTTAGTCGATATACTTGGAGTAGTGTTGGATTATTTGTCGGTGAAAATGGTGAGATTTCTGCTTTGCTAAACTGTTGAGTATTGCTGTGGAAATGTTTGTTGTCTGATTATGCATGAATTGTTCGGCGTTTGTAGTGAGTTATTATACTTAGTAATGCTTGCTAAATATTGATGTTGGATATTAAGCATGATTGGGTTATTATTTCATTAAGAGAAAGTTGTTTATGTTGTGAAAGCATGCTGAATCGGTTGTGAGCTGAAGGACGTATGGGCATGGCTTAAGAAAGTATATAGTAAGACTTTGGGAGAGTTGGATTCTTGGAGAAAGTGAATGGGTGAGTGTCAGGGCCTCGAGTATAAATGGTCGGGGGCTGATACGTCACTAATTGAGTGTCGAGGCCTCGGGTAAAAAATGGTCGAGGGTCGATGCGATGAGTCTTTTGGAAGGGAAGCTATTGGGGCCTTGGGTAGAAATGGTCAAGGGCCAATAGATGGTGAAGTCATCGGGGCCTTGGGTAAAAATGGTCGAGGGCCGATGCGGTAGTGTCTGGGCTCTGGGTAAAAATGGTCAGGGACCGACTCTACTCGAAGGAGTTACCTGTGGAAGGCTAGGATAGCCGTGATAAGTGTAGAGGTACTTGAGTTGTTAGGGAGACTAGAGGTTGGTAGTTAATGTATTCCTGGCTGTGGTTGTCACCGGATTTTATAGAATATGTCTATGTTTGATTACATAATGTGTTGAAAAACATGACTATGAATGTTTCATGATTTAGTTGAGCATGATGTGTATGTGTTGTTGGTGAGGGCTACTTACGGAGTATATCTTATATACTCACCCCCCCTCTACAATTATTGTTTCAGGTGAAGGACTCGTTGGCGTCCATGGTGATGAGACGGATGAGACATGACGAGCGAGGACCATAGGCTGCTTAGTCACTCTTGCTTAGCTTAAGTTATTAGTTAAGACCTTATGTTATGATCAATAAACTATTTGCTCGTATTTGAATAATTGGGAGGTTCCCACTTGTTGTTAATTTTATTTCGGAATAGGTGCCTATCTCAGTTTTCTTCCATTCATTAAGTTTTGCCTTGTTTGAATAATAAAATTTGCCTCGTGAGGTTGTCCACGAATGTTGTTGATTGATATTTTATGAAATTGATTTATTGTTGAATTGATAAGAAGTGGAACTTGATTTTATATAATTGTTGTATAGGGAGTTGCCATGACGTGTTTGGGGTTAAGTCTAATAAGTTGGGTAGTTAACGTGACCTAGAAGTGTGTGGGAAATTCTGGGTCGTTACACTAGAGGTAGTAAATTTCGAACTGTTCAGCATTCTAAAGGTGTCGCAACGCCTTTTTGTGTAAGTCCTTCAGTGCATAAGTTTTTGGTCGGATAATTTTGGCGACCTTGTACAGTCCCTCCCAGATGGGGTCGAGTGACCAATCGGTGGGGTTCTTAGTATTCAACATCACTTTCCTGAGCACCAAGCTTCCGACCACGAACCTTCGTTTTTTCACTCGGGAATTGTAGTACCTGGCCGCTCGATTTTTATGTTGGGCGACTCCGGGTTGCGCATCTTATCTGTGCTCGTCCAGGAGGACCAGGGAGTTCTGAACAACTTGATCGTTCTGCTTTTCTTGGGACGCCTCTACCGTCAGATTTTTTAGCCCCATCTCTAACGGCACGACAACTTCCATTTTGATGGATAGCGAGTCCTTCTGTTTGAGTCGTACGAGACGAAATTCTCATATACTTTCTTTAGAGGGAGTCCCCTTGTTTCTATCTCAATAAAGTGTAATGTTGGGTGTGTTGCCCTAAACTCGTAGTTTGTATTTTGTAAAAACAAATGTCTATTTAATAAAGTTTTATTCAATAAATTTGTTGTTGAATCATAGCTTTGCATTGTCCAAAATTCAATAAACTAAACATCCAAGGTTATTTTTGATGTAATCGGGACAGTATATATATTGGGTATATAGTTGATATACGGGGTATATATTTGATATACCCCTGATATATGAATGGATAATGTCCTGTGAATAACCTATAGGGTCTATAGTATATGGATAAGGCTGGGTACCTTATCCTGGCAACACTATGGATACGGCCCGCTCTGTAAAGGCTACAGACGACTCAATCCAGGTCGTTCGTGTGGAGACATGCGAGTGGGGGTATCTTATACAATGAGTTTGTATAAGACCGGACCGCGAAATAGGCAATCTTCAGATGTAACACCGTTAACTAATAGATTGCCATTTCTTAGGATGACCAGGCAACTCATTCTCAATCCTGAGTGAGTTATGGACTCCTGCCCGTGAGGGCTCGTTCTTTGATCTGTATGGGTGAGAGTGGCCCGAGTTGCCGACTCAACATTTCTACCATTTTGGGGACGAGACCGAGTGAGGAGCTGGGAACATAACTTCACAAGATGGAATTCACTCCTCCCCGACATTAGGGGAGTAGATGAGTGTTCCCTTAAATGCTGGCTCTGGGACTTGAACAAGGGGCCCCACCTTCTTATTGGCCGAGAGGGACTTCCGGTTATTGGTTGGACCATAACCGGGTTGTTCATTAGAGGAGCAGTAGTGTTTAAGGAGTAAGATGTAACTCAGGGGTAAAACAGTAATTTGACCCAACTTGAGTTACGAACACTCGTGAAGGATTGACTCGTCATTAATGGTCGTATATCCCTGGACACGAAAACATTCTGCAGTGAGAAGAGCGCAACTGCAGGTCTTTAGTGGAATGACCCGTAGTTAACAAATCTAGATTAACTCGGTCAATGAGTTTGACCGATTAATCTTACATCGTTGGAGCTTCGGATCTGTAGGTCCATTAGGTCCCCTTGCTAGCTCATAACGGGTAAAACGAGCATCAAATTTTTGGGAAGAATTTGAATTGTTCAAATTACTTAAGGGATTATATGTATATTGATACATTATAATATATAAAGTTAATTGTAAATTAAAACTATATATTATGAGAGATATTATTTGAATGAGATTCAAATAAAATTAATATGAATGAGATTCATATTAAAGCTATAGGTTAAAAATAATGTGCATAAGATGTACATTAAAACTATAGGTTATACGAGAGAAATGTTTTAGAATATGATTCTAATTTTATAATAAATAATTAAGTGTTAATTATTTATGTATATATATATTTATTAATTATTAATTGGATTAATAATTAATTATATTAATTAATTTGATTAATTAAATATATATATATATTAATTATATATATATATATATATATATTAATTATTATATATGTTGGGTTTTATGTCCTAAAACTCATAGTTTGAAAATGACAGATATACTTTTATCATTTAATAAAGTTGTTATTGGAGGTTTTAATCAATAAGTAGTTATTGATCCAATAAAATGTTCTTACTATATCTAAATCCAATAAAATAAAGGATCCTAGACTGTTACCTGAGACTCAAACTCTATGTAAGAGACATAAATATGGATAAGTTTGAGTTAACAGTCTAAATGGTCTATAGTATAGGAATAAGGTTGGGCGCCTTATTCTGAGGACACTATGGATGCTGCCCACTTTGTAGCTAGTACAAACGATGTGATCGTAATTCGTTCATGTGAAGACATGCGAGTGGGAGGTGTCCCGTGCAAAGAGTTTGCATAAGACCGGACCATGAGATAGTCACTTTTACTTTATAACACCGTTTACTGTTTGAAACTGACTATCTCAACTTTGATGGCCTAGGTAACTCGATCTTAATCCTGAGCTAACTATGAACTTATGTTTACTCGGGATTATCCTTAGATCTGCATGAGTGAGAGCAGCTCAACAGCGCTGGCTCAATAAGCCTCCCATTTCAGGGGTAAGACCCGGTAGATAGCTAGGGACATAGGGTGCAAGAAGGAATTCACTTCTACCCAATTTTGGGATAGTAGAGAGGTTGTTCTCTTCAGGGCTGAATCCAGGTCTTGAACAATTGGTGCCACCCTCATCAAAAGGTTTGAGAGGATTTTTTGATTTGATAGTTGGACTACAAATCATTGTTCATCAGAGGATTAGTGGGACTTAAGGAACAAGAGGTAATTACAGGGGTAAAGCGGTATTTTGACCCAGCTGTAATTACGAACAACCTGTGAAGGGTCGACTTACCGATCATGGTTATATCAAATGGACATAATATATCTACAGTGGGGAGAGTGCAGCTATGGGCTTTAGTGGAGTGACCACGTAGTTAACGATTGTTGGTTAACTAGGTTAAAGAGTTTAACCGGTTAATCTCGCATCGTTGGAGCTCATGATCTGTAGGTCCATAAGGTCCCCTGGCTAGCTCATATAGGAATAAACTTGGAATAATTTAAAGGAATAATTCAAATCGTACGAATTAGGTTAATCATATGAGATATGATTAAGTAATTGATATATGATATCAATTTGAGAAATTTGGACAAAATATTTAAATAGGATTTAAATATTAAAATTATGAATGCGGATTCATAATCGGAGGCATGGATTTCATCAAACATCGGATTTTGGAAAAAGTCAAATAGTTGACTTTGACCAGAGAAAGTCAAAGGTTGACTAAAGTAGATTAAAATAATGTTTTTAACCAAGTTGGTGGAAAATTCCACTAACTTGTTGAGTGGAACATTTAAATAATCTCAAAAATCCACTTTTTGACACTTAGCCATGCATGCATAAGTGAAATGTGTGTTGTAAGCTTTTGGTGAACTTAGACATGCATTTTGACACTTAGCCATGCCATGCATGAGTGGAATGTGTGTTGTAAGCTTTTGGTGAACTTAGACATGCATTTTGACACTTAGTCATGCCATGCATGAGTGGAATATGTGTTGTAAGCTTTTGGTGAACTTTGACATGCAAGAGTTGCATGTAATTTGCCTATTTAAGAAGACTTTTGTTCAAACATCAAGATTTCTTGGAACCTTTGGCCATTTGATGTGTTTTCAAAAAGCTTACATAACTCCTTTTAGCTCCACTTTTCTCTAATTTTTTCCTTCTCTAAAAAGAGTCCCACCACTCTATTCCAAGCCTTGAGAATAGCTAGGAAGATCTCTTGGTGGTCCTTCATTGGAGCTATTTGAAGATTTTTGAAAAGCTACAAAGGTTTGTATTTTTCTCTACTTATCTCTAAGCATCATAATGTATGATCATGCATGTTTAATCCTAGGTTGTATTATGCATCTAGATTGTTATTTCGATTCTTGCTCACTTCCGCTGCGCATGTATGTATTTTCTCTATCAATATATATATTATTATATATATTTTAATTATTATTATATTATATATATATATTAATATTAATATTATTATTATTATTAATATTTAATATTAACTCCCCTGCAAAATTGCAGGGGAGTGGGAGGTGTTGTGACGTAGGGAGTTACCCCACGTCACCCTTCTTCTTCTTCTCCAAGTGTTGGAGAAGGTGAAGAACGTTTGTTACAGAACAGAAGAAAAAAAAAACTCCCAACGATTTCTCTCAAAATTCTCTAAATTTCTCCCTCTCTTCGATTAAGGTGCTACCACAAGCACGATCCCGAGACCCAAGAGGATAGTGAGGAAGATCCGGTGGTGGTGTTCGAGGGGAATTCATTGAAGAAACGTTCTTCAAAGGTTTGGAATTTCCCCTGTATTTTCTTCTTTAAAACTCAATTTTGTATCCCGAAAATCAGCAACGAAAATCCGTTTCCGCTCTGGGATTCACATCCCATCAATTGGCATCAGAGCCAAGTTGTAGTTCTTATTTTTTGGGATAAAAAACGCTGTGTTTGGTGGGTGATTTCACATTTTCGAAATATGGGTTTGCGGGTTGGAAAATTTCTGGATTTTTGTCACTTAGATAGCGTTTTTCTTCGTGATTCGATCATGTAAGGGTCCGGTGTTTTGGGCATTATGTTTCTGTTTTGTTTCTGTAAGTCTGTGTCGCTCGAAAGTCGTTCGTGGCGTCGGATTGAGTGAAAAGTTGCAGAAAACAGCGAAGAAGACGAAGCAGACTGCGCAGACAGCGCCATGGCGCTATGCAGCAGCGCCATGGCGCTGCGGGACAGCACACAGCGCCACGGCGCTGCACTGTAGCGCCGCGGCGCATTGTAGCGCAATGGCGCCATGCCAGGGCGCCGCGACGCTGCCCTTAGGCGCCGAGGCGCTGTCCCGGATGTCTTTCGACGCGGTTCCGAGGCTCTGGTTCGCGGTTCGAGGGCGGATGCAGTCAATTTTCTAATTTTGTATTATTTCGTTTTCTTAGGGTGCCAAAAACCGTTCCAACTTTGCTATTTAATTATTTTATGCATTATGAATGTATATTTTAATTAAAATCATATAGCATATTGTATGCCATATAGTTTTAAAATCCCACCATATGTTACATGCATAATATGTATGTTTGATATATAGTATGTATGTATGGTCATGCATCATATACTTATAAGTGTTATAATGTATGTATGCATGTTTTATTTTCATAATTAATATAAGTGTTGTATTAATTAGATGAAAATAAAGTTGCATTGAGCATGACATTATTTTGGATAATATAATTGTCATATTAATGTATGCATTCAATGCATGTTTATAGTTTTAATTTCTTAAATTTTATAAGAGTTATAAAATGTGGTAGATAGAAATTAAAATCTGTAATAAAGAGTTGCATGGAAACATAAGGTCTAAGTTAATTAATTTTAAAATGGTTTAAAATTAATTAGAGCTTAGGTTATATCTTCTAATGTGATTAGGGGGTAGTCTTTTATTTGGTTTTAACTAGGTTTAAAATGAAATAATAAAAGACTAAATATAAAATGTTGTCTATAAAGGAACCCTGTCTAAGGAAGGTTATGTCTAGGCTGAGGTATTTAAGCTGACCGTAAGGGAACACCTCTACCTGGGAACCGACCTGGGGTTGAATTAGTCAATATTTTATATACAAGCAATAATGTCGTTGGTTTATTAAAGTGTTTAACGAACTAAAACATTATTGTACAACTTCCGATATAATAGTTATATTGGGCCGACTAAAAATACACTTAGTTAATTTCACTTAGCCGGGATTTATCTAAGTAATATACCCTAGTCTTAGAATACTAAGTGGGAGCAAAAGAGAATATGTAATATACAGCGTATATATAACATACTTTACTCTCTCTCTCACGTTCTCCTTTAAATTCACGTTGTGAGTTCCATGCTCGGCCTCGTGTCGCCCTGGGCGCGGCTTCCCTACGGAAGGTGTTTGCATGGTTCAATATCGAGGTGAATGGAGATAGTGTTCATAGTAAGTGGGAGAAGAACGTGTGACAACACATCCTGCGGTCTCCGCCATTGGTTTGCACCGTGAGGTTTTATACATGACCTGCGTGTCGTCCTGGAGCGACCATCCCTACGGAGGGTTCATTGTATGGAAATCAAAACCAAAGCAAACTCCAGAAATGGATAGGAGTCTCTTAGGTTTTGCTCCAATATTTTCCTTCCCTACGGCAGGATTATTGGGGTGGACCTCTGAGGTCCAAAAATGTTGGGCCACACTTACGAGGAGTTGTTAAGTTAGTTAGCAATTTCCTGACCAAATAAACGATGACTAAAATTTATAGGAATAAGAGTTATTCTGGTGTAAAATTTAGTTGACAATGTCTCAATTCAGTGAAGGAGTACCTGTCCGCCCTACGGTGGTTGTTGCTCTAAATCACTGAAGCGTCGTTGCAAAACAATTTTGTTAGGGTGCTTAATTACTTTTGCTAAAATTTTGATTGGGTTTAAAAGGTTAATTCATGAAACTAATATAGATTTGTTTTTACTTTCAGCATGTCTACTTCCATTATTCCACTCTTAGCCGCGCAAAGACTTAGTGGCGAAAATTACAAACAATGGAAGTCAAACCTAAACACTATTCTCGTGATAGATGATCTTAGGTTCGTCTTGCAAAAGGATTGTCCTCAAGCTCCTGCGCCTAACGCCACTGTGGCAGTGCGCAACGCCTATGACAGGTGGATTAAGGCCAATGACAAGGCCAAGGTCTACATCTTGGCGAACATATCTGATGTGCTTGCCAAGAAGCACGAGGACACGGTCACCGCTAAGGAAATCATGGACTCGCTGCAGAGGATGTTTGGACAACCGTCCTCACAGGCTCGACATGAAGCCCTTAAGTTCATTTACAACTCCCGCATGAAGGAGGGCTCTTTAGTGCGAGAACACGTTCTCAACCTGATGGTCCACTTCAACGTGGCTAAGTCGAACGGGGCCGTCATAGACGAGCAGAGTCAGGTCAGCTTTATTCTGGAATCTCTTCCGAAGAGTTTCCTTCCATTCCGCAGCAATGCGATTATGAATAAGCTGGAGTACACTCTTAGCACGCTCCTAAACGAGCTGCAGACCTACCAGTCTCTTATGAAATGTAAGGGACAAGAAGGGGAGGCAAATGTTGCCACCTCAAAGAGGTTCAACAGAGGATCGTCCTCTGGAACGAGGTCTACGCCCTCTTCTTCTGGAAGTAAGACTTTTAAGAAGAAGAAGGCTGCTGGTAAAGGGTCTAAACCTAACTCAGCTGTTGCTGCCCAGAAAGGCAAGGTCAAGGTTGCAGAGAAAGGAAAGTGTTTCCACTGCAATATGGACGGGCATTGGAAGCGCAACATCCCAAAGTACTTGGCTGAAAAGAAGAAAGCCAACGAAGGTAAATATGATTTACTTGTATTGGAAACATGTTGAGAGGAGCATTATGGCTCCGCTTGGATACTGGATTAAGGAGCCACTAATCACGTTTGTTCTTCATTTCAGGGAATTAGTTCCTGAAGGCAGCTTGACGCCGGAGAAATGACTCTCAAGGTTGGAACGAGAGAGGTCGTCTCAGCTATGGCGGTAGGGGAGCTCAAGTTGTTTACAAATAAGAATATGTATATATTATTAGATAATGTGTATGTTGTTCCTAAAATTAAAAGGAACTTACTTTCAATTTCTTGTTTGTTGGAACATATGTATTCAATTTCTTTTCATATGAATGAAGCGTTTATTTCGAGAAAAGGTGTTAATATTTGTTATGCTTTGCTTGAAATCAACTTGTATGTGCTAAGACCAACCATAACGAAAGCAGTTTTAAATACCGAGTTGTTTAAAAATGCTAGAACTCAAAATAAAAGGCAAAAAGTTTCTCAAAAGGAAGATACCTATCTTTGGCACTTAAGATTAGGTCACATTAATCTCAATAGGATTGGGAGGTTGGTTAAGAATGGCATTCTAAGTAAGTTAGAAGACGATTCTTTACCACCGTGTGAGTCTTGTCTTGAAGGCAAGATCACTAAAAGACCTTTTACTGGAAAAGGTTATAGAGCCAAAGAGCCCTTAGAACTTATACATTCAGACCTTTTATGGTCCGATGAATGTTAGAGCTCGAGAAGGGTATGAATACTTCATCTCTTTTATCGATGATTATTCAAGGTATGGTTATTTATACCTAATGCAACATAAGTCTGAAGCCATTGAAAAGTTCAAGGAGTACAAGACTGAAGTTGAAAATCAATTAGGAAAAACCATTAAAACACTTCGATCAGATCGAGGTGGAGAGTATATGGACTTGAGATTCCAGGACTATATGATAGAACATGGAATCACGTCCCAACTCTCAGCCCCTGGTACATCTCAACAAAACGGTGTATCAGAAAGGAGAAACAGAACCCTGTTGGACATGGTTCGATCAATGATGAGCTATGCTCAGTTGCCTAACTCGTTTTGAGGTTATGCAGTGGAGACTGCAGTTTATATTTTGAACGTAGTTCCATCAAAGAGTGTTTCTGAAACACCCTTTGAGCTATGGAAGGGTTGTAAACCTAGTTTACGTCACTTTCGCATTTGGGGATGCCCGACACATGTGCTCATGACTAACCCGAAGAAACTGGAACCTCTTTCAAAAGTATGCCTATTCGTAGGTTACCCTAAAGAGACGAGAGGTGGTCTCTTCTTCGATCATAAAGAAAACAGAGTGTTTGTATCGACAAATGCTACTTTCTTAGAAGAAGGCCATGTTCGAGATCATAAACCACGGAGTAAGGTAGTAATTAACGAGATTTCCGAAGAGGCTACAAACACGTCAACAAGAGTTGTTGATCAAACTGGCACTACAACAAGAGTTGTTGATGAAACCAGCACATCGCGTCAGTCACATCCACCTCAAGTGTTGAGGGTGCCTCGACGTAGTGGGAGGATTGTGTCACAATCTGACCACTATGTGGGTTTAATTGAAACTCAAGTTGTCATACCTGATGACGGCGTCGAGGATCCATTGACCTATAAGAAAGCAATGGAAGATACTGACAATGACAAATGGGTCAAAGCAATGGACCTGGAAATGGAGTCGATGTACTTCAATTCCGTTTGGGAACTTGTAGATCAACCTGACGGGGTAAAACCCATAGGGTGCAAATGGATCTACAAGCGAAAACGAGACGCCGAAGGAAAGGTACAGACCTATAAGGCGAGACTTGTGGCAAAAGGCTACACACGAAGGGAAGGGGTGGACTATGAAGAAACCTTATCCCCTGTAGCTATGCTTAAGTCTATTAGAATACTTTTGTCCATTGCCACATATTATGACTATGAGATAAGGCAAATGGACGTCAAGACTGCTTTTCTGAATGGCAATCTTGAAGAAAGTATTTATATGTCTCAACCCGAAGGGTTCATAGAACAAGGTCAAGAGCAAAAGGTTTGCAAGCTTAAACGGTCCAGATATCGACTAAAACAAGCATCTCGATCTTGGAACATAAGGTTCGATACAGCAATCAAATCTTATGGTTTTGACAAAACGTTGATGAGCCTTGTGTATACAAGAAGATCGTTAACAACACTGTAGCCGACTTAGTGTTGTATGTGGATGATATTCTACTCATTGGGAATGATGTAGGATACCTTACTGACATACAGAAGTGGCTAGCGACTGAGTTCCAAATGAAGGATTTGGGAGAAGCTCAGTATGTTGTTGACGACCTTCTTGTATACACAAGGCTCATCAACGTTTTGGTCAAAATCATAAAATTTGATCGCAGTATCGAACCTTATGTTCCAACATCGAGATGCTTGTTTCAGTCCATATATGGACCGTTTAAGCTTGCAAACCTTTTGCTCTTGATCTTGAACTATGAACCCTTCGGGTTGAGACATATAAATACTTTCTTCAAGATTATCATTCAGAAAAGCAGTCTTGACGTCCATTTGCCATATCTCATAGTTATAATATGTGGAAATGGACAAAAGTATTCTAATGGAGTTAAGCATAGCTACAGGGGAGAAGGTTTCTTCATAGTCCACCCCTTCCCTTTGTGTGTAGCCTTTTGCCACAAGTCTCGCCTTATAGGTATGTACCTTTTCTTCGGCGTCTCGTTTTTGCTTATAGATGCATTGGCACCCTATGGGTTTTACCCCGTTGGGTTGATCTACAAGTTCCCAAACGGAATTGAAGTACATCGACTCCATTTCCAGGTCCATTGCTTTGACCCATTTGTCCTTGTCCGTATCTTCCATTGCCTTTTTGTAGGTCAATGGATCCTCGACGCCGTTATCAGGAATGACAACTTGGGTTTCAGTTAAACCCACATAGCGGTCAGGTTGTGACACAATCCTTCCACTACGTCGAGGCACCCTCAATACTTGAGGTGGATGTGACTGACGTCATGTACTGGCTTCATCAACAACTCTTGTTGTAGTGCCAGTTTAATCAACAACTCTTGTTGACGTATTTGTAGCCTCTTTGGAAATCTTGTTAATCACTACCTTACTCCGTGGTTTATGATCTCGAATGTGGTCTTCTTCCAAGAAAGTGGAATTTGTCGAAACAAACTCTGTTTTCTTGAGGATCGAAGAAGAGACCACCTCTCGTCTCTTTAGGGTAACCTACGAATAGGCATACTTTTGAACGAGGTTCCAATTTCTTTGGGTTAGTCATGAACACATGTGCCGGGCATCCCCAAATGCGGAAATGACGTAAACTAGCTTTATGACCCTTTCATAGCTCAAAGGGTGTTTCAGAAACACTCTTTGATGGAACTACGTTCAAAATATAAAGTGCAGTCTCCACTGCGTAACCCCAAAATGAGTTAGGCAACTGAGCATAGCTCATCATTGATCGAACCATGTCCAACAGGGTTCTGTTTCTCCTTTCGGATACACCGTTTTGTTGAGGTGTACCAGGGGCTGAGAGTTGAGATGTGATTCCATGTTCTATCATATAGTCCTGGAATCTTAAGTCCATATACTCTCCACCCCAATTAGATCGAAGTGTTTTAATGGTTTTACCTAATTGATTTTCAACTTCAGTCTGGTACTCCTTGAACTTTTCAAGGGCTTCAGACTTACGTTGCATTAGGTATAAATAACCATACCTTGAATAATCATCTATAAAAGAGATGAAGTATTCATACCCTCCTCGAGCTTTAACATTCATCGGACCACAAAGGTCTGAATGTATAAGTTCTAAGGGCTCTTTGGCTCGATAACCTTTTCCAGTAAAAGGTCTTTTAGTCATCTTGCCTTCAAGACAAGACTCACATGGTGGTAAAGAATCGTCTTCTAACTCACTTAGAATGTCATTCTTAACCAACCTCCCAATCCTATTGAGATTAATGTGACCTAATATTAACTACCAAAGATAGGTATTTTCTTGTGAGAAACATTTTGCCTTTTATTTTGGGTTCTAGCATTTTTAAACAACTCGGTATTTAAAACTGCTTTAGTTATGGGTTGTTGACTGGGCGTTTATGCTGAACGCACGCACTAAGCGTGGTAACAATTATATAGATGCAAGCGCACACCTGTCAGAGTAATATAAAATGGATGGAGTATCCAAGTATCGATCCTCAAGGACTTCTAAATAATTTCCAAACTCTAAAGTTTTAAAGAATAGTGAATGTTGAAATGAGTGATTCTTGTAAAATGGGAAGTGGTCACAAATAATGGTTTTGGATTTGGGATTTGGACTTATAATGATAAAACCTAGCCCGAATTACTTCAAGTTAGCCAACAAAGAATCAAGGACATGCTAAGGATAATATGCATTTTACTTTAGAAACCAACGACTACGCTTCTCACTTGACTTATGTCTAAGCAAGTTCAAAGTCCTAAGACATTCCCTAATATGTCTATTATGAGAGATATCTTAGTTTTAGGATGGAAATAGTCGCAACCTCGGGTTAAGGTCCTATGTCTAGGCTACTTAAGCGGAACCCTTATGTCTAAGGCGCTCCTCTCCTCGGTTTAACCACTCAACAATGCAAATAAGCAACTTTTTCAGTATTGACTTGTTAAGACTTACAGTGGCCTTCTCTAAATCCTAACTTTTTGGGAAAACATGTTGAGCAATGAATGGAAAGCAAAAACACTACTTCTTAGCAACCCTTTTTAGACATAAAAGGCTAACTATCCATAACCGGGCTAGAGACGGGAATTTAGAAAGACATATTGAAGAAAATACAGCAAGTAAAATGGTTGAATGTGGAATGCATGTGTGAAAAACAAAAGTTAACTAACGGAGAGTTTTTATCGGGATTGAGAGCTTCGCCCTTCTCTTTCAAGCAAGGGGGAGTGTCACGTGCTCTTTCCTCCAAAAACACAACTCTCTTAACTAAAAATAAAGTAAAGGCAAAGGGAAGATAAGCAAAGTGCTGGATTTTTATATATCAAACATATACCTCGTATATCAGGGGTATATCAATTATATACCCAGTATATCAAATATATACCCAGTACATATACTGTCCCGGTTACACTAAAATAACCTCGGATATTTAGTTTATTGGATTTTGGACAATGCAATGCTATGAATTCAACAACAAATTTATTGAATAAAACTTTATTGAATATACATTTGTTTTTACACAAAATACAAACTACGAGTTTAGGGCAACACACTCAATAGATTCATGGCTGCTATTTGAGCTTGCATTGAAGTTGTTGCATCTAACTAAAAAAATTCCAGCTGATGCTTCATTTGGCAATGACCTTCCTACTTCTCCTTGTTCATTAATGTCTGTCATCTTGTTCAAAATATCAACGATCTCATTAACCGATTTCTATAGCAATGAGCCATTGGCTGTGGTGTTCAACATCATTCCTGATGAACAATCCAATCCCCTATAGAACTGTTCTATATGCACACATGCGGGCAATCCATGGCCCAGGCATCTTCTAAGTAACTCTTTAAAATGCTCCCACACTTCTTGAACTAATTCGTTCTCCTTTTGTCAAAAAGATACAACGTCTTTTCGAAAGTCTGCGTTCCTAGTCAAAGTATGGTACTTCGCTAAAAATTTCTCTGTCAATTCCACCCACATAGTGATAAAATTTGGTTATAACGCATTTAGCCAAGTCCTTGCATTGTCTCGGAGAGAAAAAGGAAACAATTTTAGTCTTATTGCATCTTCAGAGGCACCAGGAAGTTGAAATGCATTTAGCTATTTCAATAAAAGATTTGAGATGGGAATAGGGATCTTCGTTAGTCAATTCTCCAAACTGGCTCATCGTCTGCAACATATGGAACATGACTGGCTTGAGCTCGAACTGTGCAGCTTGGAGTAAAGGATTGTCTATCCCATAATTTAAGTTATTAAATGCACGAGTAACATAGTTTTGCATAGCTACATTTCAATTATCTGCTAGAAGGATCGGATTAGGCAGTTCTCCAGCTCGGTTTTCTGCTCCTTCACCGCGATATCTCCGTTCACAGGTGGATCTTGTGGAGGTGGCAGATCTTGTGGATTTCAATTAATCTTGATGGTCTCTTCTTCAACTTCTTCAATTACTTCAACTACTTCGACTTCTTTCTCTTTTGATTTTCTCTTTCTTTTCTCAACCTCTACTCACGTTTTCTCCTCTTAAAGGTTCTTTCAATCTATGGATCAAATTTCAACTAACTGGACCATGTGTTGGGACATTCTCTACCTTTAAAAAGATTAGAGATTAGTGCAAGAGCACACGGTCACAAGTAATACTCGGAAGTAATCCAAGGTCGAATCCTCAGGGACTTGTTGCTTTTCAAAACAATTTTTAAGAAGTGAATGGTTCAAATATGCAATTGGGATTTAGGAAGAAAAATATGATGAAATGTTGTTGTTTGGGGTTTTAACTAACAAGCAATTTAATAAAACTCAACCTCCTTGTCTCCTACCTTAGTTTTGATGCAAAACATGGAAAACACACTATGTTGGGAAAATGCACCAGGCGCAATTCACTATCGCTTTTGGTTGCTGCAGAGACTAGGGTAACCTACAATCATATGCCTATGTGTAATCACAGTCCTAGAGAATATCTACCAACTCATTTGCATTATGGGTCAGAGGGCCTATGCCTAGGACCATATTTTATGCACTTATTCCTAAGTCACATCCCATATTGGTTTCCTATTATTTTACCTAACTCACTTTTCCCAAGGCTGGGCTTTAGTGTATAAATCAAGTTCCCACTGGCCAAATGGAAAAAAGACGTAAAAATAAGTTTTTAGAAACCAACCCAAAAAAGTGTCAAGCCCAATTTGGCCAAAATCCCGAGCGTGTCGAAAATCAAATCATTTGAATAAGGCATTCCATAAGGAGATTGATAGCTAATTTAGAACATAATTAAATGAAAGTAAATGCACGAAACATAAAGAAAGTATTTTTCATTGAATTTAAATGAATAAATAAGTCGTATAAGGAATTCTAGCTTGACCCTCTTCTCTCTCCAGTGTGAAAAGAGTTGAAACTCGCTAAATTACTGTAAAAGAACAGAATGAACAAAGAACGAAAGTAAGAATTTGAATTAAAAGCAATACAAAAGGTAAAAGCGTAGAAAACAGAGAAATGAACAACTATAACATGAACATAAACCCTATAAACGTGTTCTACAACTAGAGAGCATCTAAAAGAAGATGAAATGAAGCTTGGAAGGGATGGAATTCTGCTGGATGGATGGCTCCCTTTTATAGCACCATAGGTTGGTTGAAACTCCCCTCCATTTTAGGTGGAAACGGGTTGACATTCACCTAACCACCTCAATTAGACTTGAACTCACTCTTTCGAACATGTGGGAAATGTCCTTCTTGCCCTTCATTAATCAAAACGTGTGTTTTGACATTTTGTCCTCCAAAAATGTGCCGGGCGCAATTCTGCAAAAACAGAATTCTGTTATTCTCTTCCATCTTTGACCGTATTTATCTCATATTTTTCCTACAGTACCATAGTTTGACTTTTATGCAAAAATAATTTATGCATGTTTTACTTTTAGAATATTTGGTCGTTTTTGGCAAATAATAATGGGAAAGGGGTAAAAAACTTTGTCAACAGGGCTACCGACACATGTTTCTGCAGTAAAAAGTCAACCCTAACACACCCCCAAACTTAGCCATTTGCTTGTTCTCAAGCAAAAACAACAACAAAAAATCTAAAACAATCAACATGCTAGAATGATCAACAATCCAAGTCTTCTAAGTTAATGAACCATATAAGTATCAGGAAAGGCTCCACAAGCTAAACGTCCTAACTTTAATCTCAAACCAACAAACCATAAACCATCCTTTGCTTTGAAAATAAAAATGATTCTAAATCCTTTTGTTTTCTAAAACACAAAACTCTTTTACAAAACCAAGGAATATGCACACTTCCGTTTTGATTCAAAAAGTTTTACATCAAGTGGACCGGCTACTAGCCCATGAGGTTTTCAACACACTAACATCGGCTTCAAACCACATCCACTCATAGAATCTCGTTAGGTAGCAACCCGACATAAAATGATGTCGACAATGGTTTTCACGAAGTCACCTTAATATGTAGGCTACTACTCTCCAAGATGCTAACGCCACCCATTTAAAGAAAATGAATGTCTATAGTGGGACTCGCGAAAATAAGTGTGTTTTCTTTCCTCTCATGTTTCTTACCATTATTTTCTTACTCTCACTTTTTCTTTTCTTTTCCTCACTCTTATTTTCTCTCAAGACTCTTTTCTGGCTTGTTTTTCTTCTTTTATGAATCTTTTTCATACTCTTTCTTTCGAAAATATTTTCTTGCATATGACTCTTTTTACATAAGACTCCTTTTTATTGCTTGCATTTTCTTGTTGACTCTTTTTCGAAATGTAAAAAGTATTTTCTTTCTTAAAACAAAAAGACACACATCGTCGCACCTAGACTTAAGGGAAACAGTGTCCTCACTAGGGAAAGAAATTTTGAGAGATGCAAAATTTTGGAACAAAAAGGACAAAGACTTCCAAAGTAATGAAAAAGTTAAGGTTTCAAAACAAAAAGAAGCATAACACAGTTTTATAACAAAAACAAAAAGAATGGAAAATGACTTATGGCTTTATCATATAACTAGTAAATCTAACCTATTCATGCCTTTAAGAATCCTCATCGACATGATACAAAAACAAAGAACAAAGGAAAGCATTTCATTCAAAAGAAAAAACAAGGAAGCATGAACAAGGAAGAAACATGTAGCTATAACAAGAAAAAACATGTTGAGATGTTAGAAAAGATGCATTGATGAAGCCAAGGACAAGCTAGTAGCTAGAATAAGGAAGCATGCAAACTTTGAACTTTAAACATATGCAAAAACACAACGTATATACCTTCCTAACAGTATAACATCCCAACAACTAACCTAAAACAAAAACTAAGCTTAAACAACCTATCACGCAAACTAAAAGAAAAAACAACCTACACAACCTAATATGCAACCTAAACTAAACAACCTAACATACAAAATCTATATCCAAATATCAAAGCAAAGAGAGGGAGATACTCCACTATTCATCATCGGAAGACTCATCGTCGGTGACTTGGTAGGATGACGGGAAGAAGATGGTAAGTCGGCTACAAGCTCATTGGGGAATGAAGGTGCTTCATCACCGCATATCTTCTTGAGGAACTCACATGTGGCCCGTTGAGTAACCAAAAGAAGCTCGTACTTCTGTCTAAGATCATCATATTGCTCCCTAGTCACCACCCCTCGGGTCTCAGGATACGCGGCGGTAATGGGAGAATCGTCCACTCAAACAATGGAATACTCTCGAACTCTTCTTAGAGATGTGACCGGCTTCTTGGGAGTCACTACATTCGCATCATCGGCCTCCACTCCTACCTGCAAGCATAACTCAGTTATTAGTCCAGGAAAAACTAGAGGACCTACCATTTTCTCTGAACAATTCCGAATTTCGTTTCTTATGAGTTCCCCAAAGTTGAACTCAATACCCTTCATGAGGATGTACACCATCATCACCATATTACGCTTAATGGAGGAATCGTGAGAAGTGGGTATCAACCGGTTCTTCACCACATACGTCCAAACCGTCGCTTGCTCATTGATGTCAAGCGGCTTTAAGGAAAGCTTTCCCATGGTTGAGACAGTCCATGTCTTATGTGGTCAACAAATAAGTCTACGTGCCTCATCCACTTGCTCATCCGATGGATGCACCAAAATCTCATTACCCATGGCATTAAAAATATCTAACAAACCATAGTGAGTATTAATAATGGAAGGCGAGAATTTTACTACTTTACCCCGTACTCTCACTATATCTCCTGGGTTTGGGTTGATGGCAGTATAAAACTCTTTCACCAAGGCTTCAAATACACACCTAGTTGAGGCAAATAACGACTCCCAACCATTCTCCACAAGCTTCCTCCTAACATATTCCGGCACCGGCTCTTAGGCCTCATCAAAACCCCTCTCAAGTAGAATTTCACGTGCTGTGAAGTTGGGCCTTCGCACCTCCAATCTCATCCTTTTTACTCTTGATGGTGTTTATTCGGTAGAATCGGACTCCTCCTCATTGGCCTCATCAAGTGGCTCTTTTGCCCCTCTATGCACCGTAGTCCTCTTGGCTTTTTTAGATGGACCAGCCTCGGCTTCTTTTTGGGCAGCCAAACGTGATACAGCGGCTCCGGTCCTAAGCCTAAAAATTGCGGCAGGCGCAATTTCTGCCATTTTCTTCTTCTTTTGGGTCAGAAACATTCAAACTCGACAAAGAAGGGGTCTTACCTTGTGAAGAAGAGGAAGATGATTCCTCCATGGCCTTACTACGGACATCCACAGGACCAGATGTTCCTTCTTGCTCTTGTGCACGGGGCTCCTCGTCATCTTGCTGAGATTCGTGCACCGGAGTTCGTACTCTCACTTCATATTGTGAGATATCGTCGTTTTCTTCTTCTTCTTGAAACTCATCTCCATGCACTTCTTGGGGTAATTCTCCAAGATCTTCATCCTCTCTATCGACATTCAATTGTCTTTGTGTTGCCCCACTGTTTCCATCATCCTCTAATGAATCCTCTCCCCTTGCTTCATTCAACGCCACCAAAATTTCGGCAATTTTCAGCGTTGTCCTTTCCTGTTCTAAATCATCAAAAACTAGGGGCTTTTTAGTCAAGATTGGATCTGGAAAAGATGGAGACAAAATACCTTGTAGAGTGGCCGGTGGAGTCTCATTCATAATTGCGCCAGGCGCAATTCGGCACTGAATTTATACCGTGGCCGAATCTGAATGCTCCAAGGGCTCCGTGTCGTGTTCTAAGTCCCCACTAACCTGTTCTTGACCTTCAACATGCACAGCAACAATAGTGGAAACAGGGGGAGGGACAGACAGTCTAAAGACTCGGAAACGGGGTTATCTTGAGAAAGATTCATCCTACGACGTATACTCATGCTATTTAACACAAGTTGAATCTCCTCACTCAGTTTCTTTGAGTTTTCCATGAATTCTTGCCATTTTATGTTTAATTCCTCAACTTTTGCATAAACCCTCTCATTCTCTTTATCCCTAATTTCATTATTTTTACTGAACATCTCCGCTCTCTCTTGAAGTTTAGCAATTTCTTCATCTAAAGCAGCACCTTTTTCCTCTAAAAATTTATTTTTTTGAAGATAGACATTACTAACACCTCCTAATTTCTTCTCACTAGAACCTTCTTTATTAATTGTAGCATCATGAGATTCCATATTGACTTTTTTCATAATTTGGACCACCTATGGATAGATTTCTCCTAGGGTTCATTCTTATAGCTTCCTAATATTTTCTTCTTGTTCCCTAGGATCAAAAACTAATTTTTCATGAGAAATTCTAGGAGGTTCAAGAGGAATCATATTCGGTTAAGTTGGTGGAGGCAACAACACTCTCTTCTTCTCCTTCTCTTTGTCGTGTGGCTTGGAGGAAGATGAACCTTCCATGGTTGTTGATCTTGCTTCACGATCAACAACGAAAATCCCTCCAATAAACCCTAAATGTGTCGAAAAAGAGAGAGATGAGAGAGACTTTTAGATTGTTTGAGATTTCTTGAGAGGAGATTTGAAAACAAGAAAATCTTGGTGAAAATCGTGAATGGGGTGTTTTGAAATCGTAGGGCTTTTTGTTTTATGTTTTAAAACATATTAAAAACATAATTGGGTTTAAAATTGGGCCTCTTTTTGATTTAAAAACAACCCAAAGCCCATTTAAACATAACCCACATAAAGCCCACGAAAGCCCTAATCCATAACTCAAAAATCGATTTTTGTTCTCTTAAATTGCACCTGGCGCAATGTTGACGGGGGTCGGATCTTGATCCTGCAAAATTCAAATGCAAAAACAAAAATTAGATTTGGAATCTACACAAAAAAGCCTTAAAGAAAATGTAAAAATTTTACAAAAAGGAGACGAAAAATATTTTACATAAAAGACGCCCCCCAAACAGTCCCCAAACAGTCCGAGAGACTGTTTCCACTATTTTCTCACGGGTTTTTCAATAATACAGAGGTTTTACCTCTGTCAACATACTCACCGTAATATTTCTTAACCCGATGCTCATTTACTTTAGAGATATTACCTTTGGAACCCTTTAAATCCACCGCTCCATTTGGATAAACATGTTCAACTACGAATGTGCCCGACCATCTACACTTAAGCTTACCTGGAAATAACTTTAATCTAGAGTTAAAAAGCAAAACTAAGTTTCGAGGTTCTAAATTCTTGTCCATTATCTTCTCATCATGCCACTTCTTAGTTTGTTATTTGTACATCTTGAAATTCTCATAAGAAAACTGGCGAAACTCATCCAACTCATGTAACTGAAGCAATATCGCTTCACCTGCAACAACATAATAAAATTTTAGGTTCCGCGTAGCCCAATATGCTCTTATGTTCTAGCTCTAGCGGAAGATGAAATGTTTTACCAAAAACAATGCGATATAGGGACATGCCTAAAGGAGTTTTATATGCAGTTTTATACGCCCACAAAGCATCATCAAATTTAATAGCCCAGTCCTTCCTATTTACATTCACGGACTTCTCTAAAATTGACTCTATTGCTCTATTTGATACCTCCGCTAGTCCATTAGTTTGAGGGTGATATGCAGTAGCAATCTTATGGTGAATGTTATACTTTTGAAGCAAATTACTTACTGCCCTATTCAAAAAGTGCGTACCCTCATTACTAATCAAGCATCTAGGTGTATCATATCCAGTGAAGATAAACTTTTGCAAGAAGAGAGAAACTACCTTGGCATCGTTAGTAGGGGTGGCCAAAGCCCCAACCCATTTCAAGACATAATCAACAATCAAGAGAATGTAATTCTTACCGAATGAAGGTGGGAACGGATCCATGTAGTCGATGCCCCAAACATTGAAAAGTTCAAATTCCAATATTGGGTTGAAAGGCATCTCATGTTTCCTTGTCAAGTTATCTGATCTTTGACAATGATCACAACCTTGAGCGAATATGTGAGCATCTCGAAATAGAGACGGCCAAACGAAACAACTTTGGAGGACCTTTGCTGCAGTCTTACGTCCAGCGAAATGTCCACCATATGGTGATTTGTGGCACGCCTCTAGAATCTCTTTCTGTTCATGCTCAGCAAGACACCTAAGAAGAATATTGACAAGTCCTAGTTTAAACAAGAAAGGTTCATCCATCTATAAAACCTAACATCATGAAAGAACTTCTTTATCTGATGCTTACTCAAATCATTAGGAATTATTTTGCTAACCAAATAGTTTGCATAATGAGCATACCAAGGGACTTCAGAAATAGCTAAAAGATACTCATCCACAAAATGCTCTTTAATCTCACAACTATCATGCTGCAAAGAAGATTCTAGCCTAGATAAATGATCCACTACTTGTTTTTCTGTTCCTTTTCTATCTTTTATCTCTAAGTTAAACTCTTGTAGCAACAAGATCCATCTAATCAACCTAGGATTAGCTTCTTTTTTAGCAAACAAGTATTTAAGTGCAGAATGATCAGTAAACAGTATCACTTTAGTCTCAATCAAATATAAACTAAACTTATCAAATGCGAAAACAACAGCCAAAAGTTCTTTCTCAGTCACAGTATAGTTTAACTAACTACTATTCAAGGTTTTACTTGCATAATAAACAAGATGAAGAACTTTACCTTTTCGTTGAGCCAACGTCACACCTACAGCAAAATCACTTGAATCACACATTAGTTCAAATGGCAAGTTCCAATCTGGTTCAATTATGATAGGTGCTGAGCTAGGTGCATTCTTAAGTGTCTTAAAAGCTTTCAAACAATATTCATCAAAAACAAAGGGTCGATCAACTTTCAACAACTGACATAAAGGTTTAGAAATTTTCGCAAAATCTTTTATAAAACGGCGGTAGAAACCCGTGTGTCCTAAGAAACTTCTAACACCTTTTATAGTAGCGGGAGGGGGTAGTTTGGCAACCACATCTATTTTGGCCCTATCGACCTCAATTCCTTTTTCTGAAATTCTGTGACCTAGGACTATACCTTCACGTACCATAAAATGGCACTTCCCCAAATTAAGCACGAGTTTAGTCTCTTCACATCTTTTTAAAACATTCTCTAAGTTCTCTAAACAAACATCAAACGACTCACCAAACACAGGAAAATCATCCATGAAAATCTCTATCGTGCTTTCTATCATGTCTGAAAACATAGCAGTCATGCATCTCTGAAAGGTGGCGAAAGCGTTACAAAGACCAAACGGCATCCTCCAGAACACAAATGTCCCATAGGGACGTGAACGTGGTCTTTTCTTGGTCCTCTAGAGCTATAGTAATCTTGTTGTAACCAGAATACCCAGCTAGGAAACAATATCATTCCTTCCCTGCAAGACGATCAAACATTTGGTCAATAAAGGGTAATGGAAAATGGTCTTTTCGAGTTACCTTGTTTAATCGATGGTAGTCCATACACACTCTCCAACGAGTTACCGTCCTTGTTGGGATCAACTCGTTGTCGTCATTTGTAATCACCGTCATACCACCCTTCTTGGGATCGTATTGAACCGGTCTAACCCAGCTGCTATCTAAGATGGGGTAGATCTGTAACGCCCCGAGTCCCTCAGGTCAGTTAATCTCGAATCGGGAGATTATTTTTATTTAAATTTCATAGTGAATATTAATTTAATTTTTCGATAATTATCGGGCTCTAACAATCCAATTAAATGTTTATTAACCGAGCTTGGTGTTGGGTCTTTGGTTGAGGGAATGGACTCCTCCTTCTTTGGGTTTGGGCTTGGATGATTGGGCTTAATGGGAAAATTGTTTTAAATCAAAACAAAAGGGGAAAACCCTAACACTTTTCTTTTCTCTTTCCCTCCCTTTGTTTCTTAGCCGACAGCCCCCCCAAGTTTCTCCTTCTTCTTCTTGTTCAGCCGGCAGCTCCCCTTTTGTTCTCCGGCGAAGCAGCACGGCAGCGGCGAGCTTCCTCCCCGACGGCAGCGGCGAACGGTGGACCCTCCCGTCCCTCAACGACTCCGACGGCGGCGGCCTGTAGCAGCGTGCGGCGGCGTGAAGAGCAGCGAACCCGGCGGACTGGAGGAGTTGCGGCGAATTCCAGCGGCGCCGGCGTCGTGCAGTGGCGGCGCGTGACCTTTCCTGCGTGCAGCAAACTTCGACTGCCCCGAACAGTCCGAACTCGTGAAGCCCAACGAGTTTGGTGACGTTTTCCAGCCTTCCGATGACGTTCGACGTTGGTCCCCTCTTATTTGAACCCAAATCGGCATTACCCACTCTTTTCGGCATGGGTTCGGCGTTGACCCGCCTCTAATCGGACCTAAATCAGCATTACTCATCACCTTTAGACGTCGGGACAGCAAGCTTAAGGCCTTTTGAACTCAGATCAGGAGCCCGAACCCCTTCGACGTCAACCCACTCCTAACCCAAGTTGTTTTAGTGTGGGTTAGTAGGTAACGACTCTACCTAAACTCGGTTTCGTTTATAACTTAATGTTTCTAATTGGTTACTAACCACGAGATCGTGCTCTTTTGTAGTAGGAAGTGCTCACGAGCTTAGGAGCTTCAGGACAAGTGTTTGTAAGTAGCACGGGGGCGGGTGCGTGCGTTGGTGTATGTTATTTGGTTGCCGATGTACTGTTTATGATGCTTTATATTGGTTCTGATACGTGGTTGTGCAGTGTAATTCTTGTTATGTAGTTTTTTATGCCTGGTTAGCGTTGAATGTCCGTCGGTGTTAATAGTGTGAATTTTGTATTGTTGAACTGCTGAGATCTGTTGTAGAATGACGTATGATTGTAGGGAATGTTCGTTAAAGTGAATTTATTTTGGAAATGTTCGTTGTCTGAATTCGTATGACGTGTTTGGCGTGTCTCATGAATTTTTATTATATCCAGCAGTGCTTATTGAATATGGACGTTGGATATTAAGTGTTTGGATGAATTGTGTTGGGCTCCAATCGTTTGAAATTTGGTGACTATGCCCTGTTATGACTAAACTCACTGTGGCGCTGTTGTTAAGATTTAGTATGTTGTGAAAGCATGTTTGGTTTATTGTTTTGCTATTAGAATGATGTTTATGTTGTGGAAGCATGCTGAAATGTGTTGGTGAGTTGTGAGATGCATTGAAATCATACTAGTGGTGGGGCTGTTGATGGGCGTTGTGGTGGTTGGTGTTATTAAAGGGTTAGTACTGGAATCTTGGTTGGAGGCTAGAAACGATATGTGGAGTTTTACAAATTATGAAGTGAATGGGTGAGTGTCAGGGCCTCGGGTATAAATGGTCGGGGGTCGATACAACAATATTGGATAAAGATGAGTGTCGAGGCCTCGGGTATAAATGGTCGGGGGTCGATGCAAGGAGTCTTTCGGAAGGAGAACTATTGGGGCCTTGGGTATAAATGGTCAAGGGCCAATAGATTGTAAGACATCGAGGCCTCGAGTATAAATGGTCGAGGGTTGATGCACTAGTGTCGGGGCTCTGGGTATAAATTGCCAGGGGCTGACACTACCAAAAGCATGGTTTCGAAGAGCTCGAACAACTGAGGTGATCATAGTTGAATTTGAGGTGTTAAGAAGCCAGGTGGACGGTAATTGTTTTTTTATTGAGTTGTGGTTAGTATTGGGTATTATAGAGCATGTTTATGGATAAATATATATGTACCAGTAAAGCATGTCTATGGTTGTTCGCATACTGTAATGATAGAGCATGACGATGCATGTTTTTCCTTTATGGTTATGAGCATGATGTTTGTGAGTGCTTGGTGAGGGCTACTTATGGAGTATATTGTATATACTCACCCCCCCCCTACAATGATTGTTTCAGGTGGAGGACTCGAGGGTGACCTTGCTGATGGGACGGGGGAGACCTGACAAGCGAGGACTATAGGCTGCTTAGTTTTTCTTATTTAGTCTAATTCTTTTGTTAGGGCCTCAGGTTGTGGCCAATAAACGGATTATGTACCTTTGAATAATTGGGAGATTTTTCCTTGTTGTTAGTTATGCCTCGGGTTAGGTGCTTATTTGAGCTTTATCCCATTTGCTTAGAATCATTTAGATTGAACAATAAACTTGCCTCGTGAAGTAGTTCACGAACGTTGTTGCATTTTTATTTTTGAGATTGGTTTATCGTTAATTTGATGAGGTTTTGGAGCTTGATTTTATAAGCTTATGTGCTTAAGAAGTTGGCAGGTTGTAATTGGGGTTAAAACTGATTAGTTGAGTAGTTCATGTGACCTAGAGGTGTGTGGAAATTTCTGGGTCGTTACAAGATCACTCCAGCATCTAACCATTTTATGATTTCCATTCTGACCACCTCCTTCATTTTGGGGTTAAGCCTCCTTTGACACTCAATAGAATTGGTCGCTCCTTCCTCCAGGATGATTTTGTGCATGCAAAATGTAGGACTAATTCCTCTTATTTCCGTTATGGTCCATCCAATAGCCCTCTTATACTTAGATAAAACCTGCAAAAGCAAAGATTCATGTTCATTAGACAAATACGAAGAAATGATAATGGCCAAGTATCGTTTCAATCCAAATAAGCATATTTTAAATGAGAAGGTAGGGGTTTCTTCTATAGTTCTAGAGGTTCAATGATGGAAGGTTGCAAGGCCTTCAAATCCGCTATAGTTGGCTGCAAAAACTCAAAACGCTCAAATTGGGGTAAAATTGCACCAAGCGCAATTTTAGCTTCTTTTTCTGCGGCCTCCAAATCTGATTCTAAGTCTTCCACCATCATTTGCTGGAGTTCCTCCATGATTGCCCCTATTGTAGCGCACTCCTCGACTTCATCCAGGAGACGCATCGCATCAAGGACATTGAAGGTTACCTGTTCATCATTGACCTTGATCGTGATCTCTCCTTTCCTAACATTGATTACCGTATCTCCAGTTGCTTTAAATAGCCTCCCAAGAATGATCAGCACCTCAAGATCTGCTTCACAATCCAAAATTATGGAATCGGCGGGAAAAATAAAGTTATCGACTTTAACAAGCACATCTTCTATTTTTCCTTCCAATTTCTTTATGGACCTATCAGCTAGTTGTAAAGTGATAATAGTGTGATGAACTTCTCCTATATTTAACTCTTTAAAGACAGAAAGAGGCATAAGATTAATGCTTGCCCCTAAGTCACACAATGCTCTTCTTAGGTTCTTATCTTCTATTGAGCAAGGGATAGTAAAACTACCTGGGTCCTTACACTTAACAGGCAATGGATTTCCTAGAGCATCACTACTACACTTTTTTAAGGCTACCATCTCATGCTCACCTAACTTCTCACGCCTAGATATGATGTCTTTCAAAAACTTAGTGTAGTTAGGCATTTGTTCTAAAGCATCTATGAGAGGTATATTTATATGCAACTGTTTTAGAATCTCAAAGAACTTCTTAAAATGACTATCCTGATTCTTTCTAACTAGCCTTTGGGGGAAATGTGGAGGAATCTTAATATTACCTACCTGTGGACTAGTGCTGGGCACTACTTGCTTACCTTTATCTGCCTTCTTACCTTTTTCTTCAGAACTTACGGGTTCTGCTTTCTCTTCTTGTTGTGGATTGAAGGTGGATGCAGGAATAGGTGTAATTGCATCAGTTCCTTCAGCTAGAAGTGAGGGTCCTTCATAACTTAGTCCGCTTCTCGTAATAACCACCTTACAATGCTCCTTTCCCTCACGATCTCGCTTCGGGTTCTCTGTGTGTCCAGGTAACGTACCTTGGGGTCTAGATTTTTGGTCATTTGCTATCTGCCCCACTTGCATCTCCAAGTTCCTTATCGCATCATCAGTCATTGTCATAAACTCTTTTGTTGAAGCTTTACTTCTTGTCATGAATTCTTTCTGAGTAGTATTTTGACCTCTTTGCTGATTGTATTGTTGTGGATGCGACACCGGTTGAGTTGGGAAACTAGAAGAAGTGTAGTTTTCCTTGTATTGTTGAGCGGGTGCTTGCATACTGCTACTAGCTACTCCTTGGTTACTCCAAGAAAAGTTTGGATGGTGCCTCCATCCAGGGTTGTAAGTGTTCGAATACGAATTGAAGTTCCGCCTGGGCACCTTGACCTACATAGAAAATAGACCCTGAATTAGCTGGACAGTTCTCATACAAGTGGTTATCACCACAATAGACAAAAGATATATTTGAAATTTGTAAAACAGGAGAAGATTCGAGTATCGGCGGTTTTGGTTTCCTTCTCCATTGTCAGTTGCTTTAACATCTGATTCATAGCCACCATTTGGGCTTGCATTGAAGCTACTATGTCTAACTCAAAGACTCCGGCTGATACTTGCTTCTTTGGCAATGAACTTCCTATTTCGCCTTGGTCATTTATGTCATCTTGTTTAAGATATCAACGATCTCATTAACCGACTTTTCTAACAATGAGTCATTGGCTGCGGTGTTCAATATCATCCTTGATGAACGATCCAATCCTCTATAGAACTGTTCAATTTGCACACATGTGGGCAATCCATGGCTCGAGCATCTTCTCAATAACTCCTTAAAACCCTCCCAAGCTTCTTGAACTACTTCATTTTCCTTTTGTCGAAAAGACACAATGTCTTCTCGAAGGTCTGCGTTCCTGGTCAAAGTGTGGTACTTTGCCAAAATTTTCTCCCTCAGTTCCGCCCATGTGTTGATAGAATTTGGTTATAGTCCGTTTAGCCAAGTCCTTGCATCATCCCTGAGAGAAAAAGGAAACATTTTTAATCTTAGTACATCCTCAGAGACACTAGGAAGTTGAAATGCATTAGCTATTTGACTAAAGAAGATCCTTAGTCAATCCTGCGAACTGGCCCATCGTCTGCAACATCTGGAACATGACTGGCTTGAGCTCGAACTGTTCGGCTCGGGGTAAAGGATTATTTATCCCTGAATTTAAGTTGTGGAACACATGAGTGACATAGTTTTGCATGGCTACATCTCGGTTATCTGCTAGAAGGATCGGATTGGGAATTTCTCCTACTCGGTCTGCTGCTCCTTCACCTGCCATATCTCCATTCACAGGTGGATTTTATGGTAGTGGAGGATCTTATAGATTTCTATTCATTTCGATGGTCTCTTCTTCTTCAACTTCTTTCTCTTTTTGAGTTTCTTTCTCTTTTCTCAACCTCTACTCACGCCTTATCCTCTCAAGAGTTCTTTCAATCTCTGGATCAAAGGTCAACCAACCAGACCATGTGTTCATACACAACTCCATTAAAGGTTAGATATAATAATTAAGTCTAATGACAGAGGTATGCAACAATCACACAATGAAACAATTCACTTGAAAATAATATGATTTGAAAACTTAAGTCCCGGCAATCGCGCCAAAAATTTGTTGGGACTTTCTCTACCTTTAAAAAGATTAGAGACTCATGCAAGTGCACACAGTCACAAGTAATACTCGAAAGTAATCCAAGGTCGAATCCTTAGGGACTTGTTGCTTTTCAAAACAATTTTTAAGAAGTAAATGGTTCAGATATGCAATTGGGATTTAGGAAGAAAAATGTGATGAAATGTTGTTGTTTGGGGTTTTAACTAACAAGCAATTTAATAAAACTCAACCTCCTTGTCTCCTACCTTAGTTTTGAGGTAAAACATGGAAAACACACTATGTTGGGAAAATACATCAGGCGCAATTCCTGGCTTTTGTTGGGATTTGAGTTCTACTCTTTCACTACCGCTTTTGGTTGCTGCAGAGGCTAGGGTAACCTACAATCATATGCATATGTGTGATTACAATCCTAGAGAATATCTACCAACTCATTTGCATTATGGGTCGAGGGCCTATGCCTAGGACCATGTTTTATGCGCTTATTCCTAAGTCACATCCCATATTGGTTTCCTATTATTTTACCTAACTCACCTTTCCCAAGGTTGGACTTTAGTGTATAAATCAAGTTCCCACTGGCCAAATGGAAAAAAGACGAAAAGAGAAGTTTTTAGAAACCAACCCAAAAAAGTGTCAGGCGCAATCTAGCCAAAATCCCGAGCGTGTTGAAAATCAAATCATTTGACTAAAGCATTACACAAGGAGGTGGATAGCTAATTTATACCATAATTAAATGAAAGAAAATGCATGAAAACATAAAGAAATTATTTTTCATTGAATTTAAATGAATAAATAAGTCGTACAAGAAGTTCTAGTTTGACCCACTTCTCTCTTGAGCGTGAGGGGAGTTGAAGCTCGCTAAAGAACTTTAAAAGAACAGAATGAACAAAGAACAGAAGTAAGAACTTGAATTAATAGCAATACGAAAGGTAAAAGAGTGAAAAACAAAGAAATGAACAACTACAACATGAACCTAAACCCTAAAAACGCGTTCTACAGCTAGAGAACATCTAAAAGAAGGTGAAATGAAGCTTGGATGGAATGGAATTATGCTGGATCGATGGCTCCCTTTTATAGCACCATAGGTTGGTTGAAACTCCCCTCCATTTTAGGTGGAAAGGGGTTGAGATTCACCTAACCACCTCACTTGGACTTGGACTCACAGTTTCGAACATGTGGGAAATGTCCTCCTTGCCCTTCATTAATCAAAACGTGCGTTTTGACATTTTATCCTCCAAAAATGCGCCAAGCGCAATTTTGCAAAAACAGAATTCTGTTATTTTCTTCCAACTTTGACCGCATTTATCTCATATTTTTCCTAACGTACCATAGTTTGACTTTTATGCAGAAATAATCTATGCATGTTCTACTTTAAGAATATGTGGTATTTTTTGGCAAACAATAATGGAAAGTGGTAAAAAACGTGGTCAAACAGGGCTACCGATACATGTTTCTGCAGTAAAAACTCAACCCTAACAATGTGCTCATACACAACTCCCTTAAAGGTTAGATATAATAATTATTTCAAATGACAGAGGGATGCAACAATCACGCATGAAACAATTCACAAAAAAAAAATATGATTTGAAAAAGTAAGTCCCCGATAATGGCACCAAAAACTTGTTGGGACTTTCCCTACCTTTAAAAAGATTAGATACTCGTGCACGTGCACACGGTCACAAATAATACTTTGGAGTAATCCAAGGTCGAATCATCATGGACTTTTTGCTTTTCAAAACAGTTTTTAAGAAGTGAATGGTTCAAATATGCAATTGTGTTTTATGAAGAAAAATGGTGACAAAAGTTGTTTTTTGGAGTTTTTAGTATCAAGCAATTTTATAAAACTCAATCTCTTTGCTTCCTACCTTAGTTTTGATGCAAAACATAGGAGATACACACAGTTGGGAAAATGCACCAGGCGCAATCTGGCTTTTCTACTCTTTCACTACCGCTTTTGGTTTCTACAGAGGCTGGAGTAACCTACAATCATATTTCTATGTGTGATTACAATCCTAGAGAATATTTATCAAGTCATTTGCATTATAAGTCAGAGGGCCTATGTCTAGGAGCATGTTTTATGCACTTACGTCTGAGTCACATCCCATATTGGTTTCCTATTATTTAACCTAACTCACCCTTCTCAAAGTTGGGCTTTAGTGCATAAATCAAATTCCCACTAGCCAAATAGAAAAAAGACGTAAAGAGACGTTTTTAGAAACGAACCCAAAAAAGTCTCAGATGCAATCTAGGCAAAATCTCGAGCGTGTTGAAAATCAAATCTGACTAAGGCATTTCACAAAGAGGTTGATAACTAATTTAGTGCATAGTTAAAGGAAAGGAAATGCACGAAAATATAAAGGAAGTAATTTTCATTTAATTAAAACGAACAAAAAAGCCATACAAGGAGTTCTAGCTTGACCCTCTTCTTTTTCGAGCGTGAGGGGAGTGTAAACTCTCTTAAGAACTAAAGAAGAACATAATAGATGAAGAACAAAAGGTAGAACTTGAATTTAAAGCAATACGATAAGCAAAAGTATGAAAATACAAGGAAATAAAAACTAAAATATAAATCTAAAGCATAAGATCGAGTTCTACAACGAATAAAAATGAAATAAAGGTGAAAACGAGCTTGGAAGAGATGATTTGCTGCTGGGGGAGAATCTCCCTTTTATAGGCCTTTGATTTGGTTGAAGTCCCCATCATTTTAGGTGGAAATGGGTTCAGATTCACCTAACAACCCCTTATTGATTTAGACTCATGGTTGTAGCTTGATTCAAACATGTTGGAAATGTCTCCCTTGCCCTTCATTAAGTGAAACACACGTTTTGACCAAGTTTGACTTCAAAATTGCGACAGGCGCAATTTCCCTAGAAAATAGATTTTGTGAGTTTCTTCGAACTTTGACCATGTTTTTCTCATTTTTTCCTAAAGTACCATATATTGCAATTTATCCATAAATGTTTTATGCATATTCTACTTTACGAATATGTAATTATTTTTTGGGCAAATAATGATGGAAAATGGTTCAAATTTGTGGTCAAACAGGCCTACTGGCAGACATTTGTATAGTAAAAAGTCAACCCTAACAGAAGACCATGAGGGCAGCTCGATTCGGACATTCGTATACCCTTCTACAGAGGGCAGTAGAACCCTCTCCATGTGTTTCCACCCCTCTGCTGGAAGGGTATGCAGTCTCCCTCTCTGTTTCTGTCTACTCCCCCACTTTTGGGGGACCCTAATCTAGCAGGCTTGTTTCCACCGCTAGAAGAAACTTTGTTCTTTCTCTGCTCTTGCGATGTGTCGCTGCTAAGATCAAACAGTTGTTTGGCTATGGCATAAGTAGTAGTGATATCTTGCACTTTATGTTCATACGGCTTATCCCCAGCTCATGGTTTCAAGCCTTCTACAAAGGCAAAGACCTTGTCTTTTTTAGACATATCGAGGATGTCTAACATCAATCCCGAAAACTGCTTTACATAATCTCAAATATTTATTGTGTGTCGCAAATCACGTTGTTTACGGCAGGCGAGGATCTCTACGTTTTATGGGAAGAATTAAGATCTAGCTTTCTGCTTTAGCTTTTTTCAGGTGTCGATGGTACATATTTCCTCTTGGACATCTATATATCTTTCTCTCCACCACAACTTTGCATCGTTAGCAAGATGCATTGTGGGCGAATATGATTTTCGATTCCTCTGTCACAGTGCTTGTCGCTTTTAAAAACTGCTCAAGATTAAAGATGAAGCTCTCGAAAGTGTTACCAGCTCGGGCCCCACAAAAGGGCCTAGGCTTCGGAACTTTCACATTGTTGAACTGAATAGGTCCCCCTGCTAGGGCTTGATTTCCCACCGCCTTTATAACGCCCCGCGTTACTCAGGTTAGCTTGCCCCGAGTTCCGGGAAATTTTATAACAAAATAGATTTTGTTTATTGATTTATTTATTTATTTCATTTTTATTTTATTTGATTCATCAGTGATCTTTATTTAATTTAAGTGTGACATCTCGGCTAGTGTGTATTGTTACAGATTTAGTGGTGAGTTAGTAGCGTGTAGTATTTATCAAGTTATGGTTTAGTACGGATTCCGCTATGTGACACTTGTTCTGGGCCATTGGACCAACTACGAAATTATATTATTGGTTTTGTTAACAAGGAGTTATTGGGTAAGTGGGCCTTAAACAAAAGAAACTAGCCCAAGTGAGTTGTATGTTTCAAAACAAAAGAAAAAGGGGAATTAAAACAAAACAACCCTAGCCCATCTTGTTCTCCTTCCTCTTCTTCTTCCTCCTTTCCCTTTCTTGTTGAAGCCGCCACCCCCCCCCCCATCCGGATTTCTTTCTCCGACGAAGCAGCACCGACGACCGCCCCCTCCGGCGGACAGCAGCAGGCGGCGCGACAGGCAGCAGCGGGTGCGACTCCGAGCAGCAGCGGCGTGCGACTCTGGGTAACGGCGTCGGCAGCAGCAAGCGCGGGGTGTCGGGCAGCAGCAGGCGGCGGCGGTGCACGTGGGTGCTAGTTTCGTGGTGCCTTCTCTCCGATCCGACAAGCCCCAACGACCTCGAACAGCTTAGATCCGCGAAGTGCGGCAAGTTTCTTTGACCCACATTTGTTTGAAGTTAATTTTGGGATACCCACTCATAAGCGAAGTTGTTTTGGTAGTAACAGACATCAAAACGAAGACGTTGGAAGTCGTTTCGGCGCATTCTTCTGCTGTAAAAACGTGGACAGCAGCTTTTTGTGGTGTTCGGCGATTTCCCTCGTCCGTTCGAAGCCCGATTTACGCTACCCACACCTTTGCAAGCTAGATTTAAGTTACCCACACCTACACGAAGTCGTTTTTGTGGTAATGAGCCCTTTGAACTCCCTTAGAGTTGATTTCGGAGGCTGAATCGTACATATAACTTGCTGTTTTTTTCTATTTTTATGCTTAGGTGTGAGATCGACGCAAGATTTAGGGACGTGGTTGAGTAAGTAGCACTACGGGGCGAGTGCGTGTGTTATTTAGCGTTAACGGAATGGTTTTGATGCTGTTTTTCTGGTTAAAATAATTTAAATGAGCATGTAGGGATTGTTAGTTTGATTTATGAATTTCTAGCGATCTTGTTGCCGTCTTTCTATTATTGAACACTTTTGAGGAAACATGCTTCCTGTTCTTATGGTTGTAGGTGACTAGTAGGTTCTGAATTGTTGTAGTTAGAAGTAACTGGCTCATGACGTTTTGCAAATGTGATGTAAATGAAATGCTCGCATTGTTAAACTGATAATTTAGTTTATATTGTTCCAGTTGTGAGCTGTTGGATGTATTTTATTTATTACATGGAAAAGCATGCTTGTAAACGGTGCAGTGATTTAGAATGTGGGAAATTTACCTGTAGGTGGTCATGGGAGGGTTAGTGAAGTGGTGAACGGTGAAGGGTAAAGGGACGGGTTGATAGTCCGTTAACTATGGGTGTTCTGACCTGAAAATGCATATAAATCGCTTGGAGGTTCAAAGCCTTGAGTAGTGGCCTTGGGAATAAATGACAAGGCCAAACGTCAAATTTCTGTAAACGAGTATTGGGGTCTTGGGGATAAATGTCAAGGACCAATACGCTGGGAAGTCATCGGTACCTTGGGGATAAACGGCAGGACCGGTGCACAGTTCAGGCCTTGGGAATAAATGGCAAGGCCAAACGTCAAGTTTCTGTAGAGGAGTATTGAGGCCTTGGGGATAAATATCAAGGGTCAATGCGACTCGAGGAGTTAGGCTTGAGGGATTAAAGTAGAGTGGTGCTTGCGAAGTAGTGGTGCTAGGCCTTGGGAATAAATGGCAAGGTCGAACATCAAGTACTGTAAAAGGAGGGGGTGCGGTAACTTGGGAATAAATGTCAAGAGCCGTCATGCCTCGAGAAGTTAAGCGGGGAGTAACACAGGGGGGTGTAGAGGAAGGTTTAGTACTATGAGACAAGGACTAGTGAATCATGGGTTGTAATCTTGGTAGTTCTGACGCATGGTTGTTGTATGTAAATGTCAAGTTATTGTTCGCTATCTCTCGCTGCCTATTTAATTGCCTTGCTATCGTTTTATTCTATATGCCGTGACTGTGAGCATGATTTTTGTGCTAGTTAGGAAGTGCTACTTACGAAGTACCTTACGTACTCACCCCCCCTTTTTTACCCTTATATGTTTTCAGGTGTGAACAGGGTCGACCGCGGTGATGACGTGGAGAGGGCTTGACCGAGGAGGGATCGCTAGCCTAGTTAGTGAGGATAGAGGGAAGGGTCGTTGGGTACGAGTAGCATTGAGATTTATGTTATTGCTAGGTGTGGACCGAGGAGGAATTTTGTATTCTTTAGAACTGCTTTATTTTGTTATGGATGTTGCTGGTAAATGCGTCACTGTTGTCGTTGGAGTTTAGGTGTACGGTTGTTTTATTTATTTAAGAATTTTTGCCACTGAGGCGGATATGAGATGTTTCTGTTTTTAAATTGCCCACGGAGGGCGAAGTCCTGACAGTTTATGACTTTTATATTTCTGATTGAACGTATGGGAGTCGAAGCTTTATTTCGTTTAAATTATTTTCCCAGGGAGTTGCTTATCTCGTGTTTAGAGTTAAGGCTAGCCAGGTGAATTATTTAGCGTTGCCTAGGATGATATATAAAATCCTGGGGCGTTACAGCTTTCATAGTGAGATTTACTTTGGTGCTTAATTCAGCAATATCCGCCCTTACATCGTCAATGGTGGCTTTGAATTCGTCAGTCAGCTCACTGACCATCTGAACTGTTGGGTTTTATGCCCTAAACTAGTTGTGTGTAAACATAAAACAAATATTCATTCAATAAAGTTGTTATTGATAGAATTGCATTAATCCAAATCTAATAAACTAACATTCGTGGTTATGTTATGTAACCGGAACAGTATATAACAGATATACAGTATATATTTAATATACAGCGTATATATTTGATATATAACGTATATATATATATACAGTATATATTCGATATACAGGTGGATAATGTTCCAGTAGTAACCTAAAGGGTCTATAGTATATGGATAAGGTTAGGTACCTTATCCTGGTAACACTATGGAGACATGCGGGTGAGGGTATCCTATACAATAAGCTTGAATAAGACTGGACCGCAAAATAATTAATCATTAGCTGTAACACTGTTAGCTACTAGATTAATATTTCAATAGGATGACAAGGTAACTCAATCTCAATCCTAAGTGAGTTATAAACTCTTGCCTGTTAGGGCTCGTCCTTCAATTTATATGGGTGAGAGTGGCCCGAGTCACCAACTCATTATGCCTCCCATTTTGGGGTCGAGACCGAGTGGGGAACTGGGAACATAACTACACAATATGGAATTCACTCCTTCCCGACTTTAGGGTAAGTAGATGAGTGTTCTCTTATGTGTTGACTCTGGGACATGAACAAGGAGTCCCACCCTCTCACTGGCCTGATAGGGACTTTCGGTATTGGTGGGACCATAACCGGGTTGTTAATTAAAGGATCAGCGGTACATAGGTACAAGATGTAACACAAGGGTAAAACGGTAATTTGACCCAGCTGTGGTTACGAACACTCGTGAAAGATTGACTTACCGTTAATGGTAAAAATCCGTGGACGCAGAATATTTTACCGTGAGAAGCGTGCAGCTGTGGGTCATTAGTGGAGTGACCGACAATTAACGAATGTTGATTGATTTGGTTAATGAGTTTAATCAATTAATCTCGTATCGTTGGAGCTTCTGATCTGTAGGTCCATTAGGTCCTCTTGTTAGCTCGTAAAGGATGGTTAAGAACATTTAGTCGTTAAAAGAATTTGAATTGTTCAAATTGGTTAAAGGAAATTAAGATTAATTGTATGAGATGCAATTAATGTAATGTATATTGATACATTATAATATAAAGTTAATTTTGAATTGGATTCAATATTATGAGAGAGAAGGATATTAGAATTTGATAATTTAAATATAATTTAATTAAATTAAATTAAATTAATGTGATATGTTAATTTGATTAAATTAAATTAGATTTAATTTAATCAAATTAATAATTATTTTTGTAATAAATTAAATTGGATTTGTTAATTGTTAATTTAATTAAAATGGTTTTAATTAAATTAAAATAATAAAATAAAAGAAAAGAAAAAAAGGGAAAGTGGAGCTCCCACTTCCCACCATTAATAATGGGAAATGGAGAAATGGTGACTTCCCCCTCACTCTACCTCCCTTATAAAAAGGGAGGTTCTCCCCTTCTTTTTTTTTTTTACCCGGCTCTCGGTTGTTGAGTTTCTGAAACTCCAATGAGAAATTTGTCTCTCGATCTCTCGATCTCCCTTTTAATTATAAGACGGTTCCCACAAACCGAGTTCTTAACGTCCAGAGGATAGCGAGGAAGACTTTGTGGAGGCGTTGATATCTACATTGAAGAGGTGTCTTCAAAGGTATGTATCACTAACTCCTTCTATTCATGCTTATATGTCTTTTCCATTGTGTAATTCTAAGACAAGATCGAAGCACACGCGTTCGCGCGCTTCTGCTGCAGGATCCGATTCCTTCATGAACTATAGTCTTTAGAGAGGTGTCCAGTTTTCCAACACGCTCCACCATGTGGGCGATTGAGCTCGATGAGCTTTCACCACGTTCAAGGTTATCAGTTCGCTTAACCTTGTCTTCAAAGGTTTCAACCCAAAGCATCAACTCACGTCCACCAAACCCATCTATACGGGCATTCACATCGTCATTTCGTTAGATTTGGTGGAGATTTCATACAGCCAAGATTCCATATATCTAACACTGTCAGGGACTTCGCTGAAGAACAATAGTTGTTCTTCCATCTCAACGAGTCTGTCAACATGGTACTTGCCCAACTACTTCGTCGCGGATATGGTTACTGTTTTTTCAACTCGAGGTGCCAACTAGGCTCTAATACCAACTGTCACAATCGCACTTTAACGGGACTCAAAAATCGATTGTGCGGCACTTTGCTTTCGCCCACAAGCAAAGTTAGCCAACAATAAATCAACAATCGGTGGCTAGAGAAAAAGGATTTAGAAAACGGGGTTAGAGAAAAAGGATTTAGAAAACGTATGAAAGAATTTTGGAAAGCTTGTTATATAGCTTGAATGCAAGAGAATAGATTAGCGGCAAGACAATAATACAACACAAGGTAGGGAGGATGACTAGGTGGTACCCCCCTATAGTAAATTCTAAGGCATATTTGATATGGCAACCATGTACGTGCAAAGTGGCTACGAGTCCCTTGCCACCAAAAGTACGAGGAAAAGTAACAACATACAAAACTAAATACATGACATAAAAGTATGTTGACAGAGGTTGTTATGGGAATGCGGCCACAGGCAATAGGCCCTGGACTAGAATGACCATGACTACCAGTGCCCCTCGCCTGCAGCCCCTCATGTGCACCTGCCCCTGCCGCTAGCCCTTTGCGCCATGCTGCCCATACCGCCTGCTCTCTTGTGCAGCTCCCTATTTTGTTGCCAAACCTTGCTTGCCGCCCACTATTGAACTAATTAGGAAAATATTTCCCTTTTATTTAATTTAAAAACATTTTGGACTATTTTATTTGCTTTCAATTTATTTGATTATTTTTATTATTTCTTTAGCAAATTAGGCAAGTTAGATTTTTAAATTAGGATAATATTTTATTTTATTTGCCTTAGATTTTAGGTTTATTCTATATTACAAAATATCTTGTAAATGCCTATGGTCTTGCCTTCCCTTTTGTTTGAAAACAATTTAGATTGAAGTTGAATACAAAATTGAGAGTTTTCTCCCAATTGCCTCATACAATCCCCCCCCCCCCCCCCCCCCCACCAATAATATCTTCCTTTGTGTGGTTGGACTTAGGATTACATTATTTTACCCTCGGAGCATACTTGTTTGATTGGTCATCAAACTCGTGGAGTGTTTCCGACCTCGACCATAGTGAATCATCTGTTTGCTTAAGGTAATCGACTACAAAGGTTGTTTATGCAAGGATATGCACAACAGTGTATTTCAGATTGCAGCCCGAACTCGGCCTCCGGACCGATCTGAATACTTGGGCGGACCTGCACAAAAAGGTGAGCACTCCGACGATCAAGTCAGTATAGGTCGGATTCCCAGTTTAGTTCGAGGTCAGAAATCATCGTACCTGATCGCGGAGTGAGGTCCTCTACTTATGGGTGGTAGTCCCGCTAATCTCGCGACGGTTACACCCGGTAATCTCGGGACCGTCGGTTACACCCGGTAATCTCGGGACCAACGGTTACACCTGATAATCACGCCGCTAACAGTAGCTCACATCGGCCCCCACCGAGCTTCCCGGTAGGTCGGACCTCGGCCAGGTTCACCTCGGCCCTCATACTTAGTATCTGTCAACGCTAGTGGTGGTGATCTCGGCGGTCCGAGCTGGGGCATGACTCATGGTCACCTTGGGGCACCAATGGTTGTCCTCCACGTGTCCAGGGTATTCTTTCCCCCAAACATTGGCCCCCTCTCTGTCTGGTCCGATCTCGACCTGGCAGAGAAGTTCGTTTGATTTGCTTCGGACACGTGGCGATTGCCTATTCGTGCGAAAACATAACCGTTGCGGTGGATTTATCATCGGAATATTCAAATATTCCGACGCTTCGGATCTCCGGGAGGATCCTAGCCGCTCGTTGATTACACGTGTACGGTGGGAAAATTTTTCCGACGAGCTATAAATACCCCTAACCCTTCAGGTCATACCTTACGTTTCCTGAATTCTTGGAGTTCGATCTGAAGGCAGCTCGAACCCTTGGTAGGTCGGTCTCTTCCCTCACTTTCTCTTTCGAACGTAGTTGCCATGTCGTCCTCTTTTAGCAGCAACTTAGGATCCGATGAGGATTTAGCTCGTAGGTTAGAGTCCGAGCTCGAGGAGATAGAAAACTTTAGGTTCTCCGATGACGGGGAGGATAGTGATGCCTCCACCTCGGGTCAGGGTTTGGAATACCCTTCTAGGATACCTGAGCACTACCTCGGATACCTTCGTAGGGGGTTCGCTATCCCTGAGAACATCCTCCTTAGGATTCCGGAGGAGGGGGAGAGAGCTGACAATCCTCCAGAGGGATGGGTCACTCTCTACTTCAAAATGTTTGAGTACGACCTCCGGCTTGCCCTTCACCCTTTTGTCCAAGAATTTCTCTTCCGGACTGGGTTGGCTCCGGCTCAAGTGGCCCCCAATGGATGGGGTGTCATTTTCGCTTTGGCCATCCTTTTTTGGCTACGAGCTCAGGATAGTGAAGAGGCCGAGCTGTTGGACGTAGACCAGCTCCTCGCATGCTTCGAAGCGAAAAGGATAGCTAAGAAGCCTGGTCGGTTCTATATGTGCGCAAGGAAAGGCGCAGGCGGTATAGTTAAGGGGCCGACCTCCATCAAGGGATGGGTGAGGAAGTGGTTCTACGCTTCTGAGGAATGGCTTGCAAAGGACGAGTCAGGTCGTTCCTTCTTTGACGTTCCCACTAGGTTTGGGAACCTAGGTACGGAGTAGTTCTTACTTTTTGTGATTTTCTTTCCTGTCATTCAGGTCTAACTCGGATTTTGTCTTCGTGCAGTTTCAATCCGACCAGTCCCCGAGCTTACGCAAGCTTCCTTCGACATGTTGAAATATTACAAGGAGCGTTTTCCGAGGGGTAGGAAGGTCGGAACCTTGGTGACTGACAAGCTGCTGCTTGAGTCCGGGCTGCTAGATTACAACCCTGCAGTTCGTCCTATTGAATCTTCAAGGCCGAACTCCTAATTAGGTATGCCGAGCTTGCTGCCCCCTCCCTTTCCTCTAACTTTGTGCTAATTTTTTTTTCTTTGTTTTGCAGCCATGGTTTGCGGGTTCGCGAGTAACGTGAAACGCAAGTCCAAGGGCCGAGCCCATGCTCTTGAGGCCGCCCAGAGTTCGAAACTTGCCACTCCTGCTATGGTAGGGCCAGCCTCGGAAGATCCAGCCCCAGTGATCGAGCTGGAGTCTTCTGGGGGTCCTTCGAGGGAGAAGCGCCCCAAGGATCAGACCGAGGCGGTGGACGCCTCGCCCTTGGGCGAGGAGGTGAGGGAGGAAGTCCCTCTGAAGCGAAGGAGGAAGAAGAAGAAGACCACCTCCCCCTTGGAGGTCAGAGCTCGCGGGGTCCTGCCTGCGAGCTTCGCAGATCGGGTGGACGATCCTGAAGCCAGGATGGGCTCGACATCCGACGTGACAGCACGGTTCAGAGTTGAGCCGTCAAGTTCTGAGGTGAGGGACCAGGTGTCCCGCATCTCGGCTGCAAGTTTGGACCGCTGCCTAAGGAGGGCGTCCAAATTTGTAAGTGACCCAGGGTCCGTCCTGCAGATGACCATCGACTACGCCGCTGAGGTAAGACTCGTGTCTCCGTTTTTGCTCAATTTACCTAACAGGTAGCTCGGTCTAATTTCCTTCTTGGTGTTTTTCCTCAGGCGTTTGTTGCTTCCATTCAATCGGCTCTGGCTGTAAAGGCCGAGCTGGATGGGAGGGAAGTTCTTGCAGCGAGGGAGAAAGAGGAGTTCTCTGCTGCCTTGGAGGCTGCTTCCTCCACCATGAAGGATGAGCTGCTGAAGGCTCACTCTGAGGTGGAAATTTTGAAGGCCGAGCTGCTGAAGAAGGAAGAGGACAGACGCAAGGCCCAGCTTCAAGCTGCCCATGCTATCACCAGGGGCTTGGAGAAGGAGAATGACGACATGCTCCAGGCGCTTGAAGCGAAGGATGAGGAGCTGAAGCATGCGACTGCCGAGCTGGAGACGGCGAAGGAGCGCCTCAGCAACGGAGTCCTATTGGAGGAATCGTTTAGGCAACATCCTGACTTCCATGGATTTTCCAAAGACTTCTCTGACGCGAGCTTCAAGTTCCTCATGAAGGGCATTGCTTCCGACATGCCTGACCTTCAGATCGATCTCAGTAGTGTGAAAAAGAGGTATGCCGAGCAGTGGGCGTCTGGGCCTGGCGGCACCCCTGGCCCCTAAGCGTTGGTGGATAAGTATGTCAGAGATCTGGACTCTGACTGCTTCGATCTCGAAAAGGACCAGGTCGGCATCACTCAGGAGGACGCTCCTCAGGCAGGCTCTTAGGCGATCATTCTTCATGGGGCCCTTCTCTGTCTTTCTTCTTTTCTCCCCTTTTTTTGTTTGTAAGTGTCAGGGCAGAGCTGCAAGGTCTATAAGCCTTGGCTCTGCTCTCCATTTAATGAAGAAGCTTTGTTCGTTTTTACTTTGGTGTTGGCAACATCTTTCCTTTCTTTGCTTTTCTTTGAACTGCAGCCAATGTCACCTCGCACCTCTTACTTTTGAGGTCGCGCCTTCAATTAAAATAATTGAAAGTTTGAATTTGAATCCCTGTCTAGTGTTCAATGCATTGCACCAACTCTGGATTTTTTAACATCGCACCCTTAACTTAAGAACGTTAAAAGGCTAAAATCCTAAGTCCATAGCTGTTCTTCATATCGTACGTCGTACCCTCAGCTTCAGAGGCTTGATCATTTTGACCTTTTCACATCGTCCCTTTACCTTGAAGGTTTGAATTTTAAGTTCATCAGTGGTTTTGGCATCGCACCTCGTACCCTTAGGTTTTGGAGGATTGAATTTTAACCGACTGCTGAAATGTGATCGTGTGGGAGTCCGTGGCCCCCATTTAATTTCTGGTCGAACTCGGAATCATGAAATTAAATCATCACATTTATTCCGATCATAATTCTTTTGAAACAGTTTTTACAGATCCATTGAAAACCCTTTTGGCATTTCAAGGATAATAACGCTTCAGGTGCTCCGCGTTCCACGGGTGCGCGAGGACGTCTCCTTTTAGATCGGCCAATATGTACGTCCCAGGTCGGACTATGCCCTTGACCTCAAACGGCCCCTCCCAGGTCGGGTCAAGGGCACCCACATGGGTTTGGACCCGCCTTAAGACCAAATGTCCGACCTGGAAGGTCCGAGGTCGAACGCGGGCGTTGTAATGTCTGGCCATTCTGCCCTGATATTCCGCCAGGCGTAGTTGGGCCATTGCTCTTCTTTCTTCCAACAAGTCGAGGTTGAGGAGCAGCTCTTCCTCATTTGCTGTAGGCTCGTAATGCTCTACTCTGTCAGATGGCATGCCGATCTCAACCGGGACTACAGCTTCGGAGCCGAAGGCCACGGAAAACGGGGTCTCACCCGTCGATTCTCTTTGGGTGGTCCGGTACGACCATAGAACCTCTGGTAGCTCCTCGACCCACCTGTCTTTCTTGAAGTCCAGTCTAAGTTTGATGCCTCGCTTGATGATCTTGTTCACTGCCTCCACCTGCCCATTTGCTTGCGGATGTGCGGGGGACGAGCTAAGGTGACTTATGCCAAGCTTGCTGCAAAAGTCTTTGAACTTGGTGTTGTCAAACTGCTTCCCATTGTCTGTCACAACGGCCTGCGGTATACCAAAGCGACATATGATATTTGTCCATACGAAGGACGTGACTCTGGATTCCGTTATGTGGGAGAGCGCCTCGACCTCGGCCCACTTTGTGAAGTAATCCACAGCAACCACAACGAACTTGGTCTGGCCCTTGCCCAAAGGGAAAGGACCAATGATATCTACCTCCCACTGCGCGAAAGCCACGAGGCCGAGATGGGGGTGAGCTGCTCGGGAGGTTGGTGGATTATGGTTCCGTAGCGTTAGCAATTGTCGGAAGTTCTAACGAACTTCTTGGCGTCCTGACTGAGGGTCGGCCAATAGTATCCTTATCGGATCACTTTGGCTGATAGCGACCGGGCGCCTGAGTGATTGCCGCACACTCCTTCGTGGATTTGACTGAGGACGTACAGGCCCTCTTTAGGGGTTAGGCATCTCAATAGAGGCAGGGAAAAGCCGCGCCGGTACAATGCTCCACCTCGGACCACGAACCGAGGGATTATCTAAGATCTCGACGGAGACCGACCTTAGGTCGGTCTCGTACGCCGATTCTAAATTGGCCAAGGCGTTAGCATTAGAATTTTCTGCTCGGGGAACCCGGCTTACTTTGTAAGTTCGAAACTGGGCGAGGTACGATCTGACCTTGCCCAAATACTTCTCCATTCAGGAGTCTTTGGCTTGGTACTCTTCCTTGATCTGGCTCACAACCAGCTGGGAGTCGCTGAAGACCTTAACACAAGGGGGCCCCCAATGCTCTAGCGATTCGCAGACCGGCAATAAATGCTTCATACTTAGCCTCGTTGTTAGAAGTCCGGAAGCCGAACCGCAAGGCATACTCAAATCGCTCGCCTCCTGGTCCGAGCAAGAGGACCCCGGCCCCGCACCCCTTCTCATTGGAGGATCCGTCGACATAGATTGTCCATGGTAGGTCGGACTCGCTCAGCTCGGAAGGTGGTGTGAGCTCGGCTATGAAATCTGCCGCTGCTTGTCCTTTCAACGCAGTTCTGGGTTTGAACTGGATGTCGTATTCACTTAGCTCCATTGCCCACTTCATCAGGCGTCCAGAAGCTTCTGGCTTATGGAAGATGTTTTTTAGGGGCAAGTTTGTGAGCACCACCACAATATGGGCTTGGAAGTATGGTCTAAGCCGTCGGGCCGAGGTGACTAAAGCGAGAGCCAACTTCTCCATCTGAGGGTATCTAGTCTCGGCTTCGGTCATAGCCTTACTTGTGTAGTAGACAGGGTTTTGCCGCGCTTCCTCTTGCCTGATTAGGGCCGAGCTGACGGCACTGTCAGACACTGCTAAGTACAATTGGAGCTTGTCCTCTGGCAGGGGCTTGGCGAGCAAAGGTGCCGAACAGAGGTAGCCCTTCAATTGCTGAAATGCTTGTTCGCACTCTGCTGTCCATTCAAACGGCCCTTTCTTTCGTAGGACTTTGAAGAAAGGAAGGCACTTATCTGTCGATCTTGAAACAAACCGGTTCAGGGCCGCAATCCTGCCATTGAGGCACTGAAGCTGCTTCAACGTCGTAGGTGCCTCCATCTCGAGCACGGCTTTAATCTTTTCGGGGTTGGCCTCGATCCCCCGGTGGTTCACCATGAAGCCAAGGAATTTTCCCGAAGAGACTCCAAAGGCACATTTAGCTGGGTTGAGCTTCATTTGATATGTCCTTAGAACCTCGAAGGCTTTGGTCAGATCGGAGAGATGCGACTTAGACTGCTTGCTCTTGACAAGCATGTCGTCCACATACACTTCCATATTCCGGCCGATCTGCTTGGCGAACATTTTGTTCACCATTCTCTGGTAGGTCGCTCCTGCGTTCTTTAAACCGAAGGGCATGACCTTGTAACAGTACAGACCTTGGTCGGTTATGAATGCGGTATGATCTTCATCTGGGACATGCATCTTGATTTGGTTGTACCCAGAGTAGGCGTCCATGAAGGTGAGCAGTTCATGCCCGGCTGTGGCGTCCACGAGCTGATCAATCATCGGCAGTGGGAAGCAATCTTTCGGGCATGCCTTATTTAAGTTCGTAAAATCTACGCACATTCTCCACTTTCCGTTAGATTTTTTAACTAATACAACATTGGAGAGCCACTCGGGATACGAAATTTCTCTTATGTATTCAGCTTTCAAAAGTTTGCTAACTTCTTCAACAATTACATCGCTCCGTTCCTTGTTTATAGGTCTTCTTTTTTGCTTTACAGGTCGGAATGACAAATCTATGCTGAGGCGATGCGTCATAATTTTCGGGTCAATGCCAGGCATGTCCTCATGGGACCACGCAAAGACATCCGAGTTGGAACTGAGGAAGTGGATTAGCTCCTCTCTGTCGGTGGCCCCCAGCTTGGTTCCTATGCTTACTTGCTTCTCGGGACTAAGCAGAGGAACGAGCTCGAGCTCCTCAGTGGGTGCGGCAAACTCCCTCCTTGGCAGGTCGGCCTCGAACTCGAGCGTCTCATCCCTACCGGCGAGAGTTTCGAGGGCGCAGACCGATGAGCCTTTGAGTGCGGAGGCATAACGCTCCCTCGAAGCGGTCTGTTCTCTTCGGACCTTGCCCACGCCATTGGGGGTGGAATACTTCAAAACTTGATGGAGTGTCGAGGGAAGGGCCCGAAATGAGTGGATGATGGGTCTCCCAAAGATGGCATTATAGGCCGATCTACCATCAATTACCACGAACTCGGCCATTTGGGTGACCTGAGTTTGGTCCTGCCCAAGCGTGACCGGCAAGTCGATGCAACCCTCTGGGATGACCGATTCTCCAGAGAACCCAACCAGCGGTGTCGGGCTTTTCTTTAATTGCGACCTCGTCCATCCCAGGGCGAGGTAGGTCGGTAAGGACAGGATGTTAGCAGATGCGCCTCCGTCTACCAGCACCCTCCTGACCACCACATGATCAATCAAGGGAGCGATCACGAGTTCATCATTGTGGGGCAGGTGGACCTATTCTAAGTCTGTACTGTCGAAGGTGATTGGGCAGGTCGGCCTCTGCTCCCTGATGATGCACACCTCGCGCGTGGCTGCACGAGCTAACTCCTTTCTTTTATGTCCGGACTGACCCCCGCTTGGCCCTCCGAAAATGGTATTGATGACCGCAGGTCGGTCAGTGCGCCGGGGCGGCGTCCTCGAACGCTTCCGCTCTTCCTTTTTCTCTGTCGAGCTGGTCCTGGGCTTTCCCACAAATTTCTTGAAGTAGCCATCTTGAATTAGATCCTCAATTTGGCGCTTCAACTCCCAGCAGTCCGACGTGTTATGGCCGTGCTCCCGATGGAAGCGGCAATACTTGTCCTTGCTGCGCCTCTCCGGGGCTCCCCGAAGCTTCTCAGGACGCTTGAGTAGTTTTTCCATTCCAGACTCCTCGACGTTCGTTAGGATCTCGAAAATTGGAATCGTGGTCGGGGTGAAGCGTTCGTAAGGTCGGCTCCTGGTAGGTCCGTTCTCCGCCCTTCGATACTCAGCTCGGCCGCTGGAAAAGGATCCCTTGTCCTTGGACTTGGGATCTGCCTTTTCTATATCTTTTCCACTTCTGCCCCGGCCGATCTTTCGCTCTGGTCGGCCGGTTTTGGTTCGGAGGAGCTCCTGTCCATCGATGACTTTCTTCGCCTTCTGAAGCACCTCGGCGAAGGTGGCCGGGGCCTCCTCTCCAAGTTTCACCGTGAGGGCTTCGTAGGCTAGACCGGTGAGAAAATAGCACATGGCCGAGTCATCGGAGCAGTGTGCGACCTTCAATTGCTCCTCCTGGAATCTGGTGACATATTCTCGCAGCGTCTCACCCTCCTTCTGTCTGATGGTGGCGAGATGGGTCGCTGTCTTTTTGTCATAATGCCGAAAAGAGAACTGGGCGAGGAACTCCCTTCTCAGCTGGGAATAGGTCGAGATCGACCTGGCTGGCAGTCTCCGATACCACAATCGCGCTCTGCCAGTAAGCGCGATCTGAAAGGCGCGGCATTTGATTGCGTCTGATGCCGCTTGGAAATCCATGAGGCCTTTAAAGACCTCAACATAATCCTTGGGGTCCTTCGACCCATCATAAGGCTTCACGGTAGGAGCCTTGAACTTCGGAGGGATCGGTGCTTCCAAAACGTCTGAGGTGAAGGGCGATTCTCCCAAGTCGCCATCGTTCAGTGGACCTTCTTTCTGCTCACATTTAGCCTTTAAGGCCTCCACCTGAGCGTCGAGTTGGCCCCTCAGCTGGTCGAACTCCTCCCTGGTAATCATTCCTGCAGGAGTTACTGGGTTGCGAGAGGATTCAGCCTGCTGGTTGGAGCTCCGGTGTGAGCAGGATGGTGACTGTCCTTTTCGGAGGGATGAACCTCTCTTTCTGTTGAGGTGCTCACGAAGGTCTCCTCTCGGGCGAGTGTGCCCCTCGCTCTCCTTGTCTTCGGGATGTTCCTCCTCGGCTGGGCCGAGGTGGGAACCCCTTTGCTCCCGTATGTCAACGCGCGTCACTCGATTTTCAGATCGGGACCCTGCGCCTGCGGCTAGTATCATTTCGTTATAGATTTCCTCCATGGACCGCATTTGTGTGCGCATTGCCTCCATTTCTCTCTGGAGTGCATCAAAGTCCTCACTCGCTGGAGCCGGGGCTGGACCCCGGGCGCCCTTCTTAGAGGTCCCACCTTGGCCACGGGTGGCCTTGGATGTCCTCGGGTGCGCAGGCGGTAGAACAGACGCGGTGATTCGTGCCGACCTGCGGAGGGGTTTTGTTGCCGGGCCGCCGTGGCCTTGCCTCTCTACCACTGCTGCTCCGACCTCCCTCTGGTGGGCATCGCTGGCGGCTAGGGTCCTTCGATCTGCCGTATTGGTCGAGTTTGCGGGTTGAACCATTTTCGCTCGCGTATTGGTTTAAAAGGATTGGGATGACTTAGATTGTCGGTTCCCACAGACGGCGCCAAATGTTTACGCAAGGATATGCACAACAGTGTATTTCAGATTGCAGCTCGAACTCGGCCTCCGGACCGATCTGAATGCTTGGGCGGACCTGCACAAAAAGGTGAGCACTCCGACGATCAAGTCAGTATAGGTCGGATTCCCAGTTTAGTTCGAGGTCTGAAATCATCGTACCTGATCGCGGAGTGAGGTCCTCTACTTATGGGTGGTAGTCCCGCTAATCTCGCGACGGTTACACCCGATAATCACGCCGCTGACAGTAGCTCACATCGGCCCCCACCGAGCTTCCCGGTAGGTCGGACCTCGGCCAGGTTCACCTCGGCCCTCATACTTAGTATATGTCAACGCTAGTGGTGGTGATCTCGGCGGTCCGAGCTGGGGCATGACTCATGGTCACCTTGGGGCACCAATGGCTGTCCTCCACGTGTCCAGGGTATTCTTTCCCCCAAACAAAGGTAATCCATTTAACCTTTTCCTTTTGTGTTGAACAAACTACATATTTGGATTCAAGTGGCAAGAGGCTCGAGTAATTCATATACTTGGGTTGTCACATATCAATTTATGTTTCATAAGATTGAATGTTAATAAGGTCGATCGATTTTTGTATGCCCCGCATTACCTTTAAGAGTATTTTCGCGACTTTATATTATTATTGTCTTTCAGCTGAGCTAGTCAAATCTAATCAACTTTATGTCAATAAACTTTAATGTATATTAGTTAATAATTGTAGGCTTCTTATGCTCTAGCTAATTAAGCACAAGTTTAATTTTATTTACTTATCAAAAAAACTTATAACAAAATTTAGTGATTCATCTTATCAATGTTTAATTAATTATGTATGATAATCAAAAATAAATATGCATGAGAGATTAATAAGATTAGCAACATTATAATTGTATTTAAGTAACAAAATTAGCAATAGTACTTTAGTAATTAGATAAATGTTGTGAATTATGGTAATTGTAATTGTGGAATTATTTGAGTATTTATAAAGTTTCATATATTTTACCCAAAGTTTTATTATAAGATAATTAACCAAGTAAAGCCCCACATTACCTTTATTTTACTCTTTATTTTTACCTTAATTAAATTAACTTAATTGGGGGAATATTGAGAGTTTTACTTAACTCATAACCATGATTAGACAATATAACTCACCTTCCACCCAATAGACACATGTAGTAAATAAGTGAGTTAGGAAGACCAAAAAACTCTTACAATCCCATTAAGTAATCGGCCCATGCATGAGGAGAGAGAATAAGTTTGTTCCATCTTCCAAGATTCATGTTTGTTTCATTTTCCAAGTCCTTCTCCTTAAAGTTACATATTTTTGTTTCATTCATTTTTCTCCAAGAATAACTCAAACCAAATCTGAAAATTTCTCTCCATCATCCATCTTAGTACTATAAATCACACTTTAGAAGGAGAAATAGTTGTTTTTCCAAGTTCTTTCAAGGTCGTTCATCGGTTTCACCTTTCCGGTAAGAAATTGTTTCTTTTAGTCTAGTTTTGGCAATGACTTTTTCCTAATAATGTCTATAGAACATAAGCATGTTCATATCCATTTTTCTAAGGTTTCCATCATCATTTTAAGCTCTCTTAGTTGCTGGAAAAATTTCTGATTCTATTCTTTACGGTAGAGAGGAAAACGCACCAACAACAGTAAGCATCATTCTTCCTTGTGTAAACTATTTTTAGGGTTCATTATTAGGATAAAATAGGTACTGTTTAGGCCTTATTTTTGTTAATTTGAGGTCCGCAAATCAGAATTAAGAAGATCCTAAAAATGTTCATAAAATTGCTTCATAACGGTTTTTAACGGTTTATGTTATTTTCATAGTTTTAGTTTGTTTAGTATGAAAAATTCGATTGTAAATTCTGAATTTTTTAGACCATAACCAGCACCTTTTAACTAGCCCAAAATGTATTTTAATGTATTAAAATTGATTTTTATAATTAGTTTTACGTAGGGCTTAAAATTGTGAAAACTAGTGTTATTTGTTTTCTCTACTTTTTTTTGTAAATTTGCAAAATCATTAAATTATTTTTATGGATATTATAGTATAAAAATCAGAGGCTAATATGAAGATTTAAAATTACTTTTCTCAAATTTAAATATTAATTTTATGATTATTATGGGCTAGGTTAATTATTATCCGATGTTTACTACTAGAATCATGAACCTATCTAGTTATGAGAACTTATTGGAGAAAGCTTAGTTTAGGTAATTGGTCCTTATTTTAGTTGTGTTAATTTTTACTCGGAAGCTTTAAGGAATTACCTTTAGTTGACGAAGTTGAGGTAAGTGGATTCTATCATAAGTTACCACCTTGTATGTTTTATTGTATTATTGTTTGATTGTAAGTGAACTATGTTATTCATGTTGCTTAAATATATTTTGTTATTGAATGGTGATTGTGGTTAAAGTTGATGCATTGCAAAGCATGTGTTATGATTATGTGGCTTTATCATGTTATTTTAAGTACGTTCAATAGCAAAGCATGTTTAGGTAAAGTATGACATAATGTGTGATTCATTTCATTCCTAGTCAAGTTAGTAGTCTAGGTGTCATGAATTTAAGTAAGAGTAATGTTATATACGAAATATCCAAATTAAGCAGTTATGTTATGCAGCTAGATGTATGATATGACATGTATGGTTTTTGCTAAAGGCTATGCCCTAGGAAACAAATTAGTTCATGTTAATGGTATTTATGAGGGGTAATTACCCTATTAATATTACATGTGGAATTCACGGTTATGGTATGAGGTATTTATTCATAGCATGGCGCCAAGTTAAGGATTTAGATATGTAAGTTTATGCTAGCAAGCATAAGTTTGTTAAGTTAAGTTGTTAATTGGTTTATATGTTAGGTTGAGGTATGCATGCATATAAGTATGATATGTGTGTTCCTTATGATGGGAATTACTTACTGGGTATTTTTATACTCTATCTGGTTTTAATTTTTTACAGATAATTATGCAGATGATGAGAACAACGCTGAGGATGACCTTAGCATTGATGAGGAGGAGATATGAGACACACTTGAATCTTATTTACAATTTATACTTTTAATTATGACTAGACCACATTTTTACATTGTTTCATTTAAGGATTATAATTTATGATTTCCGCTACTAGAGATTTATAAGTTAAGTTTTATTAAGTTATCCTTTCTATTTTTAAATGAAAGAATAAGTTTTTATCTTATTTTATTTTAATGAAATTATGTTTTATGAGTAATTATCTCAATTTAAGATTATTAAATACATATAGAAAATTGGGATCATTACAATTTCTATCAGAAATAATAATTTCGACCAAACCGACCAACAAGGAGTCGGTTTTTTTAAAAATCGACTCCGACCGAGTCATTATCTTGAGTTGGTATAGAAATGGGATCTCCAATAGCTGAAGACAAGAGATTCATATGAGAAAACATAAGTAAACGCGCCTCTTCTTGAGCCTCAAAAGATAAACAATAAACGGACCGATCAACGATGATTCAATCGGTTTTGGCCGATCCCATTGATTTTTTTGAAGCTTTTGCTCACCCTTACCATTCAGCGTCTGAATGTTATGACTATTTTAGTGCACATTGTGTTCTAGAAAAATCATGTAGCGTCTGAGAATACGCTGTGTGTTAAATACTTCAACTATTTGTATCTTACTGACACGTGCATGCTTAAGATTAAGTCAAACAAGACAATATTTTTAAGGGTTTTGAACGACCTTTCTAATGGTATAAATATGGTTCCAATCTAAGTTCTGAATAAGAAGTTACCACTATTTGAAAATGAAGTGTCCAACAAGAAAACTTTCCATATTTCGATCCAAGCAATTTTGGAAGGCATCTATGGCCAACCAAATACAATCCAAATCAGATTATTTTGGCAGAAAATTTTCTTAATACGTCTTTCAAAATCATGAGACTAATTGCTTGTCCTAGTTGCTACATTTGGAGATCCCAATAAAGAGGATTATTGTCGCTAGCACCCTAAACCTTGTCGCTAACACAACCATATAATTTATGTTTCAATGACAACCCTCCGAATAACAATCAAACTGTAACATAGCTCGAGTAAGTCACTTAGGCTCATTTATAATTGAGTTACCTTTGATTTCACCCCATCCAAACCTTGTATACTTCACATCTATTCTCCAAATGTACAGCTTTGCCGCAAACCCTTCTTGTTTGTTGGTTGGAATTTTTGTGTAAAAAACAAGGTTGGATTTGTATACCTTTACTATTGATTTTTGCTTTCTCTCACTTTCTAGTGCTTCTTTGTTAGTTTTTAGCTTGAATACGATATGCATATTGTTGTCGTTCCTTTTTAGCCGAGAACATTAAGCTTAAGGGTGGTTTTGATCCTTTGTCTTTCTTTCTTTGCTTGTACCAAGAGCATTATGCTTTAGGGTTTCACATCTTTCTTGTTTCTTTACTTTTGATTCACTATAAGTAATCAAGTATCATGTTTCATGATAAGTACATTCCTTAGATTGACTAATATTTGGATATTTGGTATGAAGATCAGTCGAATGTCTTTAACTATAGAGCTAGTAGCACGTCCTTTAAAGTCTTTCCGTGCCAGATTGAATAAATAAAAAGAAGGAAGTATACATACTCTCTATTAAGATTTCAAAATATTTTTGTGCTAGAAGAGAGGTGGATTTAGAGACACTTTATCTTTAAAACCTATTTGGTTTATGGCAAAGTGGCTTGTAAAGGTAGCAGGGGTGACGTCCTTTCTAGTACACTTTATGAGGTTATCTTTAAAACCTATTTGGTTTATGAGAAGTATGTATTTTCTCATATTATGCATGTTGACTTTTGGAAATGAAAGTGTTGTGTTTGCTTGAGGATAAACAAAACCTCGAGTTTGGAGGTGTACTAACGTGGACTTCAAGGGTAAAAATGAAGTCGAATTCATGATTTTTTTAGACTTATTTATGCAAATAAGTGTCTATGTTGTGCATATATTTGAGAAAAGTTGCGAATAGACATTGTGCATACTTAATTATTCGATAACTTAGGAAAACAATAAGCTTTATTGCAAATTCAAACTCTATATTTCAGCAAAAAAACAGTAAAATGTCGATCTAGGTGCACCGAGCGTACTAATCATTATCCAAAAGTTTGTAAAATGCAATTTACGAAGACATTTTGAATGATTCTTTATGAAGATTCTTTTGATTAAGCCAGTCGAATCTGTTTGGGGAAAGAATACCCTGGACACGTGGAGGACCCCTATTGGTTCTCCAAGATGACTTACGAGTCATACCCAGCTCGGACGGCCGAGATCACCACCGTTAGCGTTGATGGATGCCAAGTATGAGGGCCGAGGTGAACCTGGCCAAGGTCCGACCTGCCAGAAGCTCGGTAGGGGCCGATGTGAGCTGCTGTCAGCGGCGTGATTATTGGGTGTAACCGTCGCGAGATTACCGGGTGTAACTGACGGTCCCGAGATTATCGGGTGTAACCATCGCGAGATTGGCGGGACTACCACCCATAAGTAGAGGACCTCACTCCACAATCAGGTACGATGATTTCTGACCTCGAACTGAACTAAGAGTCCGACCTGTACTGACTTGATCGTCGGAGTGCTCACCTTTCTGTGCAGGTCCGCCCGAGTATTCAGATCGATCCGGGGGCCGAGTTCGAGCTGTAATCGGAAATACACTGTTGTGCATATCCTTGCATGAACATTTGGCGCCGTCTGTGGGGAAGACAGTCTAAGTCATCCCAATCCTTTTAAACCAATACGCAAGAGAAAATGGTTCAACCAGGAAACTCGACCAATACGGCGGATCGGAGGACTCTAGCCGCCAGCGATGCCCACCATAGGGAGGTCGGAGCGGCGGTGGTAGAGGGGCAAGGCCACTGCGGCCCGGCAACAGAACCCCTCCGCAGGTCGGCACGAATCACCGCTCATGTTCTACTGCCTGCGCACCCGAGGACATCCAAGGCCACCCGTGGCCGAGGTGGGACCTCTAAGAAGGGCGCCCGGGGTCCAGCCCCGGCTCCAGCGAATGAGGACTTTGATGCACTCCAGAGAGAAATGGAGGCAATGCGCACGCGAATGCGGTCCATGGAGGAAATGTATAACGAAATGATACTAGCCGCAGGTGCAGGGTCCCGATCTGAAAATCGAGTGACGCGCGTTGACATACGGGAGCAAAGGGGTTCCCACCTCGGCCCAGCCGAGGAGGAACATCCCGAGGACAACGAGAGCGAGGGGCACACTCGCCAGAGAGGAGACCTTCGTGAGCACCTCAACAGAAAGAGAGACTCATCCCTCTGAAAAGGACAGTCACCATCCTGCTCACACCGGAGCTCCAACCAGCAGGCTGAATCCTCTCGTAACCCAGTAACTCCTGCAGGAATGATTACCAGGGAGGAGTTCGACCAGCTGAGGGGCCAGCTCGACGCTCAGTTGGAGGCCTTAAAGGCTAAATGTGAGCAGAAAGAAGGTCCACTGAACGATGGCGACTTGGGAGAATCGCCCTTCACCTCGGACGTTTTGGAAGCACCGATCCCTCCGAAGTTCAAAACTCCTACTGTGAAACCTTATGATGGGTCGAAAGACCCCAAGGATTATGTTGAGGTCTTTGAAGGCCTCATGGACTTCCAAACGGCATCAGACGCAATCAAATGCCGCGCCTTTCAGATCGCGCTTACTGGCAGCGCGCGATTGTGGTATCAGAGACTGCCAGCCAGGTCGATCTCGACCTACTCTCAGCTAAGAAGGGAGTTCCTCGCCCAGTTCTCTTCTCGGCATTATGACAAAGAGACAGCGACCCATCTCACCACCATTAGACAGAAGGAGGGTGAGACGCTGCGAGAATATGTCACCAGATTCCAGGAGGAGCAGTTGAAGGTCGCACACTGCTCCGACGACTCGGCCATGTGCTATTTTCTCACCGGTCTAGCCGACGAGGCCCTCACGGTGAAACTCGGAGAGGAGGCCCCGGCAACCTTCGCCGAGGTGCTTCAGAAAGCGAAGAAAGTCATCGATGGACAGGAGCTCCTTCGAACCAAAACCGGCCGACCAGAACGAAAAATCGGCCGAGGCAGAAGTGGAAAAGATATAGAAAAGACAGATCCCAAGTCCAAGGACAAGGGATCCTTTTCCAGCGGCCGGGTTGAGTATCGGAGGGCGGAGAACGGACCTACCAGGAGCCGACCTTACGAACGCTTCACCCCGACCACGATTCCAATTTCCGAGATCCTAACGAATATCGAGGAGTCCGGAATGGAAAAACTACTCAAACGTCCTGAGAAGCTTCGGGGAGCCCCGGAGAGACGCAGCAAGGACAAATATTGCCGCTTCCATCGGGACCACGGCCATAACACGTCGGACTGCTGTGAGTTGAAGCGCCAAATTGAAGATCTAATTCAGGATGGCTACTTCAAGAAATTTGTGGGAAAACCCAGGACCAGCTCGGCAGAAAAAAAGGAAGAGCGGAAGCGTTCGAGGACGCCGCCCCGGCGCACTGACCGACCTGCGGTCATCAATACCATTTTCGGAGGGCCAAGCGGGGGTCAGTCCGGACATAAAAGAAAGGAGTTAGCTCGTGCAGCCAGGCGCGAGGTGTGTATCATCAGGGAGCAGAGGCCGACCTGCTCAATCACCTTCGACGGTGCAGACTTGGAGGAGGTTCACCTGCCCCACAATGATGCACTTGTGATCGCTCCCTTGGTTGATCATGTGGTGGTCAGGAGGGTACTGGTAGACAGAGGCGCGTCTGCTAACATCCTATCCTTACCGACCTACCTCGCCCTGGGATGGACGAGGTCGCAATTGAAGAAAAGCCCGACACCGCTGGTTGGGTTCTCCGGAGAATCAGTCGTCCCAGAGGGTTGCATCGACTTGCCGGTCACACTTGGGCAGGACCAAACTCAGGTCACCCAAATGGCCGAGTTCGTGGTGATTGACGGGAGATCGACCTATAACGCCATCTTTGGAAGGCCCATCATCCATTCATTTCGGGCCATTCCCTCGACACTTCATCAAGTTTTGAAGTATTCCACCCCCAATGGCGTGGGCACGGTCCGAGGAGAACAGGCCGCTTCAAGGGAGTGCTATGCCTCCGCACTCAAAGGTACATCGATCTGCGCCCTTGAAACTCTCACAAGTAGGGATGGGACGCTCGAGTTCGAGGCCGACCTGCCGAGGAGAGAGCTTGCCGCACCCATTGAGGAGCTCGAGCTTGTTCCTCTGCTTAGTCCCGAGAAGCAAGTGAGCATAGGAACCAAGCTGGGGGCCACCGACAGAGAGGAGCTAATCCGCTTCCTCAGGTCCAACTCGGATGTCTTTGCGTGGTCCCATGAGGACATGCCTGGCATTGACCCGAAGATTATGACGCATCGCCTCAGCATAGATCCGTCATTCCGACCTGTAAAGCAAAAAAGAAGACCTATAAACAAGGAGCGGAGTGATGTAATTGTTGAGGAAGTTAGCCAACTTTTGAAAGCTAAATACATAAGAGAAATATTGTATCCCGAGTGGCTCTCCAATGTTGTATTAGTTAAAAAATCTAACGGAAAGTGGAGAATGTGCGTAGATTTTACGAACTTAAATAAGGCATGCCCAAAAGATTGCTTCCCACTGCCGAGGATTGATCAGCTCGTGGACGCCACAGCCGGGCACGAACTACTCACCTTCATGGACGCCTACTCTGGGTACAACCAAATCAAGATGCATGTCCCAGATCAAGGTCATACCGCATTCATAACAGACCAAGGTCTGTACTGTTACAATGTCATGCCCTTCGGTTTAAAGAATGCAGGAGCGACCTACCAGAGAATGGTGAACAAAATGTTCGCCAAGCAGATCGGCCGGAATATGGAAGTGTATGTGGACGACATGCTTGTAAAGAGCAAGCAGTCTAAGTCGCATCTCTCCGATCTAACCGAAGCCTTCGAGGTTCTAAGGGCATATCAAATGAAGCTCAACCCAGCTAAATGTGCCTTTGGAATCTCTTCGGGAAAATTCCTTGGCTTCATGGTGAACAGCCGGGGAATCGAGGCCAACCCCGAAAAGATTAAAACAGTGCTCGAGATGGAGGCACCTAAGACGCTGAAACAGCTTCAGTGCCTCAATGGCAGGATTGCGGCCCTGAACCGGTTTGTTTCCAGATCGACGGATAAGTGCCTTCCTTTCTTCAAAGTCCTACGGAGGAAAGGGCCGTTTGAATGGACAGCGGAGTGCGAGCAAGCATTTCAGCAGTTGAAAAGCTACCTCAGTTTGGCACCTTTGCTCGCCAAGCCCATGCCGGGGGACAAGCTCCAGTTGTACTTGGCAGTGTCTGACAGCGCCGTCAGCTCGGCCCTAATCAGGCAAGAGGAAGCACGACAAAACCCGGTCTACTACACAAGCAAGGCTATGACCGAAGCCGAGACCAGATACCCTCAAATGGAAAAGTTGGCTCTGGCTCTAGTCACCTCGGCCCGGCGGCTTAGACCATACTTCCAAGCCCATACTGTGGTGGTGCTCACTAACCTGCCCCTAAAAAACATCTTCCATAAGCCAGAAGCTTCTGGACGCCTGATGAAGTGGGCAATGGAGTTAAGTGAGTACGACATCCAGTTCGAACCCAGAACTGCGTTGAAAGGACAAGCAGTGGCAGATTTTATAGCCGAGCTCACACCAGCTTCCGAGCTGAGCGAGTCCGACCTACCGTGGACAGTCTATGTCGACGGATCCTCCAATGAGAAGGGGTGCGGGGCCGGGGTCCTCTTGCTCGGACCAAAGGCGAGCGATTTGAGTATGCCTTGCGGTTCGGCTTCCGGACTTCTAACAACGAGGCTGAGTATGAAGCATTTATTGCCGGCCTGCGGATCGCTAGAGCATTGGGGGCCTCTTGTGTTAAGGTCTTCAGCGACTCCCAGCTGGTTGTGAGCCAGATCAAGGAAGAGTACCAAGCCAAAGACTCTCGGATGGAGAGGTATTTGGGTAAGGTCAGATCGTACCTCGCCCAGTTTCGAACTTACGAAGTACGCCGGGTTCCCCGAGCAGAAAATTCTAATGCTGACGCCTTAGCCAAGTTAGCATCGACGTACGAGACCGACCTGGCCAGGTCGGTCCCAGTCGAGATCTTAGATAAATCCTCGATCTCAGAGCCAGATCTGATGGAGATCGGCGCTCCAGAGTCCTCGTGGATGGACTCGATTGCGGACTTCATTAGGGGCAACTCACCACAAGACCCCAAGGAGCGCAGAAAGTTGGCAAGGCGAGCAGCTCAGTTCGTGGTCCGAGGTGGAGTGTTGTACCGACGCGGCTTTTCCCTGCCTTTATTGAGATGCCTAACCCCTGAAGAGGGCCTGTACGTCCTCAGAGAAATCCACGAAGGAGTGTGCGGCAATCACTCAGGCGCCCGGTCGCTGTCAGCCAAAGTGATCCGACAAGGATACTATTGGCCGACCCTCAGCCAGGACGCCAAGAAGTTCGTTAGAACTTGCGACAATTGCCAACTCTACGGAACCATAATCCACCAACCTCCCGAGCTGCTCACCCCCATCTCGGCCCCGTGGCCATTCGCGCAGTGGGGGGTAGATATCATTGGTCCTTTCCCTTTGGGCAAGGGCCAGACCAAGTTCGCTGTGGTTGCTGTGGATTACTTCACAAAGTGGGCCGAGGCTGAGACGCTCTCCCACATAACGGAATCCAGAGTCACGTCCTTCGTATGGACAAATATCATATGTCGCTTTGGTATACCGCAGGCCATTGTGACGGACAATGGGACGCAGTTTGACAACGCCAAGTTCAAAGACTTTTGCAGCAAGCTTGGCATAAGTCACCTTAGCTCGTCCCCCGCACATCCGCAAGCAAATGGGCAGGTGGAGGCAGTCAACAAGATCATCAAGCGAGGTATCAAACTTAGACTGGACTCCAAGAAAGGCAGGTGGGCCGAGGAGCTACCAGAGGTTCTATGGTCGTACCGGACCACCCAAAGGGAATCGACGGGTGAGACCCCGTTCTCCCTGGCCTTCGGCTCCGAAGCTGTAGTCCCGGTTGAGATCGGCATGCCATCTGACAGAGTCGAGCATTACGAGCCTACGGCAAACGCGGAAGAGCTGCTCCTCAACCTCGACTTGTTGGAAGAAAGAAGAGCAATGGCCCAGCTACGCCTGGCGGAATATCAGGGCAGAATGGCCAGACATTACAACGCCCGCGTTCGACCTCGGACCTTTCAGGTCGGACATCTGGTCTTAAGGAGGGTCCAAACCCATGTGGGTGCCCTTGATCCGACCTGGGAGGGCCCGTTTGAGGTCAAGGGCATAATCCGACCTGGGACGTACGTATTGGCCGATCTGAAAGGAGACGTCCTCGCGCACCCGTGGAACGCGGAGCACCTGAAGCGTTACTATCCTTGAAATGCCAAAAGGGTATTCAATGGATCTGTAAAGACTGTTTCATAAGAATTATGCTCAGAATAAATGAGATGATTTAATTTCATGGTTCCGAGCTCGACCAGAAATTAAATGGGGGCCACGGGCTCCCACACGATCACATTCCAGAGATCGGTTAAAATTCAATCCTCCAAAACCTAAGGGTACGAGGTGCGATGTGAAGAACAGTTATGGACTTAGGATTTTAGCCTTTTAACGTTTTTAAGTTAAAGGTGTGATGTTAAAAAGTCCAGAGGTGGTGCAATGCATTGAATACTAGACAGCGATCCGAGTTCAAAATTTCAAGTATTTTAATTGAAGGCGCTACCTCAAAAGTAAGAGGTGCGAGGTGACATTGGCTGCAGTTCAAAGAAAAAGCAAAGAAAGGAAAGATGTTGCCAACAACAGAGTAAAAACAAATGAAAGTTTCTTCATTAATTGGAGAGCAGAGCGAAGGCTCATAGACCTTGCAGCTCTGCCCTGACACTTAAAAAACAAAAAGGAGGAAAGACAGCGAAAAGCCTCTTGAAGGGTGGTCGCCTAGGCGCCTGCTTGAGGAGCGCCCTCTTGAGTGGTGCCGACCTGATCCTCTTCGAGGTCGGAGTAGTCAGAGTCCAGATCTCTGACGTACTTATCCACCAACGCTTGGGGGCCAGGGGTGCCACTAGGCTCAGAAGCCCACTGCTCAACATACTTCTTCTTCAGACCACCGAGATCGATCTGAAGGTCAGGCATGTCGGAAGCAATGCCCTTCATGAGAAACTTGAAGCCCGCGTCAGAGAAGTCTTTGGCAAATCCATCGAAGTCAGGATGTTGCCTAAACGATTCCTCCAATAGGGCTCCATTGCTGAGACGCTCCTTCACCGTCTCCAGCTCGGCAGTCGCACGCTTCAGCTCCTCCTCCTTCGCTTCAAGCGCCTGGAGCATGTCATCCTTCTCCTTGAGGAGTTGGAACTTCTCCTTCTCCAAGCCCCTGGTGATAGCATGGGCAGCTCGGAGCTGGGCCTTGCGTCTGTCCTCTTCCTTCTTTAGCAGCTCGGCCTTGGTCTCCACCTCGGCCTTCAAAGTTTCCACCTCAGAGTGAGCCTTCAGTAGCTCATCCTTCATGGTGGAGGAAGCAGCTTCCAAGGCAGCGGAGAACTCCTCTTTCTCCCTCACTGCCAGAACTTCCATCCCATCCAGCTCGGCCTTTACAGCCAGAGCCGATTGAATGGAAGCAACGAACGCCTGAGAAAAGGTACAAAGAAGAGAATTAGACCGAGCTACCAGTTAGGTAAATTAAGCAAAAATGGAGACACTAGTCTTACCTCAGCAGCGTAGTCGATGGTCCTCTGTAGAACGGACCCTGGGTCGCTCACAAATTTGGACGCCCTCCTTAGGCAGCGGTCCAAACTTGCGGCCGAGATGCGGGACAGCTGGTCCCTCACCCCAGAACTTGACGGCTCAACTCTGAACTGTGCCGTCACGTCGGACGTCCCGCCCATCCTGGCCTCGGGATCGTCCACCCGATCTGCGTAGCTCGCAGGCAAGACCCCATGAGCTCCGACCTCCAAGGGGGAGGCTGTCTTCTTCTTCTTCTTCCTTCGCTTCAGAGGGACTTCCTCCCTCACCTCCTCGCCCGAAGGCAAGGCGTCCACCGCCTTGGTCTGATCCTGGGGCGCTTCTCCCTCGAGGGACCCCCAGAAGACTCCAGCTTGATCACTGGGGTTGGATCTTCCGAGGCTGGTCCTACCACAGCGGGAGTGGCAGGTTTCGAACTCTGGGCGGCCTCAAGAGCATGGGCTCGGCCCTTGGACTTGCGCTTCACGTTGCTTGCAAATCCGCAAACCATGGCTACAAAATAAAGAACAGGGGTCAGCACAAGGTCAGAGGGAAAAGGAGAGAAGCAAGCTCGGCATACCAAGTTCGGAGTTCGGCCTTGAGGATTCAATGGGACGAACTGCGGGGTTGTAGTCTAGCAGCTCGGACTCAAGCAGCAGCTTGTCGGTCACCAAGGTTCCGACCTTCCTACCCCTCAGAAAACGCTCCTTGTAGTATTTCAGCGTGTCGAAGGAAGCTTGCGTAAGCTCGGGGACTGGTCGGATTGAAACTGCACAAAGACAAAATTTGAGTCAGACCTGAGTAACAAGAAAGAAGTTATCACAAAGTAAGAGCTACTCCGTACCTAGGTTCCCAAACCTAGTGGGAACGTCAAAGAAGGAACGACCCGACTCGTCCTTTGCCAGCCATTCCCCAGAAGCGTAAAACATTTCCTCACCCATCCCTTGATGGAGGTCGGCCTCTTAACTATACCGCCTGCGCCTTTCCTTAAGCACATATAGAACCGACCAGGCTTCTTAGCTATCCTTTTCGCTTCGAAGCACGCGAGGAGCTGGTCTACGTCCAACAGCTCGGCCTCTTCACTATCCCGGGCTCGTAGCCAAAAAAGGATGGCCAAAGCGAAAATGACACCCCACCCATTGGGGGCCACTTGAGCCGGAGCCAGCCCTGTTCGGAAAAGAAACTCCTGGACGAAAGGGTGAAGGGGAAGTCTGAGGCCGTACTCAAACATTTTGAAGTAGAGAGTGAGCCATCCCTCGGGAGGATTGTCAGCTCTCTCCCCCTCCTCCGGCATCCTAAGGAGGACGTTCTCAGGAATAGCGAATCCCCTACGAAGGGATCCGAGGTAGTGCTCAGGAAGCCTAGAAGGGTATTCCAAACCCTGACCCGAGGTGGAGGCATCACTATCCTCCCCGTCATCGGAGAACCTAAAGTTTTCTATCTCCTCGAGCTCGGACTCTAACCTACGAGCCAAATACTCATCGGATCCTAAGTTGCTGCTAAAAGAGGACGACATGGCAACTACGTTCGAAAGAGAAAGAGGGAAGCGACCGACCTACCAAGGGTTCGAGCTACCTTCAGATCGAACTCCAAGAACTCAGGGAACGTAAGGTATGACCTGAAGAATTGGGGGTATTTATAGCTCGTCGGAAAAATTTCCCCACCGTACACGTGTAATCAAACGAGCGGCTAGGATCCTCCCTAAGATCCGAAGCGTCGGAATATTTGAATATTCCGACGATAAATCTACCGCAACGGTTATATTTTCCCACGAATAGGAAATCGCCACGCGTCCAAAGCAAGTCGAATGAACTTCTCTGCCAGGTCGAGATCGGACCAGACAGAGAGGGGGCCAATGTTTGGGGAAAGAATACCCTGGACACGTGGAGGAACCCTATTGGTTCTCCAAGATGACTTACGAGTCATACCCAGCTCGGACGGCCGAGATCACCACCGTTAGCGTTGATGGATGCCAAGTATGAGGGCCGAGGTGAACCTGGCCAAGGTCCGACCTGCCCAGAAGCTCGGTAGGGGCCGATGTGAGCTGCTGTCAGCGGCGTGATTATCGGGTGTAACCGTCGCGAGATTACCGGGTGTAACCGACGATCCCGAGATTACCGGGTGTAACCGTCGCGAGATTTGCGGGACTACCACCCATAAGTAGAGGACCTCACTCCACGATCAGGTACGATGATTTCTGACCTCGAACTAAACTAAGAGTCCGACCTGTACTGACTTGATCGTCGGAGTGCTCACCTTTCTGTGCAGGTCCGCCCGAGTATTCAGATCGGTTCGGGGGCCGAGTTCGAGCTGTAATCGGAAATACACTGTTGTGCATATCCTTGTATGAACAGAATCAATTGGATGATCTGTTAAGTCGAGTAAAACTCCTTAAAGATGAGAAAGCAGATCCCCTCAGGACTATCCAATGTTGTAAAAGCTAGAGGGTATGCGAGGAGCATTATTTTCCATTAGTTTTAGTATGTAAAGATTCGATCATTCCCATGAGCGTTACCTCTAAATTCTAGCTTTTATTTCCCAACTTATATAGAGTTAGTCATTTCTTTTCTATTATCATTACTCGATCACAAGAAATAAGCTAGTCTTGTGCGAATTTGAGTCCTAGTGAGTTTCCACTCGAATAGGCGTTTCAAAATTCTTATAATTCTCTATTGATATTTTCAACTTAGTATTTTATTACTTAATTTACATCGTGTAACCGTTGTCTATTTCTTAATAAAAATGATTTATGCTTCTTCTTCTTCGTTCAATGTTTTCTTTCTATCTACCATGACTTAAATTACCATCTGATCCTTGTGTCAAATGATGTAGTCTAATTTCTAAAATAAACACAATTGTTGATGAAGCAAAATGTTGAACGCTCTATTTCTTAACTTTTTCTTAACTTTGATTCTTGAATCAAGCCACTTAAAGTAATGAAATTAAATATAGTTGAATACTTAAAATATTAGGATTAAAAAAAAATTCGTAGACTTAAAATGGGAAGTAGCATAAAGTGTTTAAATAAGATTTTAGACATAAAACCTCTACAAATATTGGTTTACTTAAGATTCTAGTTGTTCATATGCATATTTAATGGTATGCCTAATTTCATAAACAACTAAAAGCAGTATTGAATAGAAGTTGAATCTAGTGTGCATGGTTCTATGCAGAGTTCGTGGTTACTGGCTAGGTAGTAGTTGAAGGGTTTTAATTTTATAATTAATTTTTTGTGAATCGAAGTAATTTTCAAAAACCCATCACTAATATTTGGGTCATCTAAACATGATTAAATCACTTGAATGAATCACAGATTAATTTAGAAACTTAAGTCTTGTGGAGACGCAGTTCAAATTCTTCCTTGTACTACTTGTGATAGTGTGCTTGCACTATAATCTCGCATCTAAGAAATGAGAGGTATAACAACCATGTAACAGAAAAAAAACTAATATAACAACAAGGTGTAAGCTAGAGAGAAATTAATCAAAGGAAGAACTTCTATTTCGACCAATTGAGAAAAGTAATACACTTCCAATTCCATCTAACTAGCATCACACTAACACGCTATTTAAGTCTTCAAACTTTCCAACTTAAGACGGGTATCTGGATTTCCACGTTTGTTTTGCAGTAATGTAAGATACCCGGGTATCTCGAGATGTCCGGGTATCCTAGGATGCCCATACGGGAGACATCTTACGAGTTTTGTATGCCTTTTGAAACACAGGTTTCCAAGATTCCCGTGTTCAGGACATCTACTTTTTACATTTTTGTCCTCCATTTTTTTCTCCATATATTTTCTTTCATCAAATTTTTTTAATTTCTCATCAAAAATTTCTTTATTTTTATTTTTAAATTTATAATTGAAATAAATTAATATACTCATCGTCTAATAAATAACTCTATGCTATTAAGTATATTTGTACATTAGATTTACATGTAAAATAAACTATAATTAAATTGTATAATATCTCCATTTATTTTTAATAGTGTTAAGTAGTTACATTATTATTAATATTTATTATCATAAATATATAATTTTAAAGCAACATTTTTTTACAAACAACATACCCGTGATATTTTTCCTCCTAAAAAAATATATTGTGATGATACGATAAATAAATTTCACCGAGAATAACATAAATTATATAATTGTCCTTTTGAAAAACTATTAAAGTTGAAAATGAAAGTTATATTAAATTAATAATGAATTAATCTGTTCTACAAAATAACATATAAAAAATAAAAATATTAAATTAAATCAAATAAATCTATTATATCAGATGAATTTATAAATTATATAAATACTTGTGAGGACATTTTTGGAACATTATATAAATTTAACACATTCCTAACAATAAATCCTGCAAAACAAACGTGTTTATCCAAATATTTGTGAATATTTTTAAAAATATTCCTACATAACAAACATGGTTATCTAAAGATGCTGGACATCTAAAATTCTGGACATCTCTAGATGTCAGTCATCTACATTCTCGAAAAACAAACGACACCTAAGGGAATATACTACATTAATAGGCTATTTAAAGACTATAATTACATAGAAGCATTGAATGTAAAAAATTTACACTTTTGTCATGAAACAACCAAGATGGTACCCATCATCCAATTTACTAATATACCCTTTTGTTCTACACCTCAATATTAATTAATTTTTAAAATCAAAAAATGGTTGCTTGGGAAGTTACATTTTAAATCCTTTGAATTTTGCCTAATTAGACTTTTCAAAAGTAAAAAATACCAAATCTCCAAAATCTTCCATTATTGAAAAAATTCGAAAACATTCTTCCTCCAACTTTTCTTGTTCCTCTGTCGTTAATTTAATGTTTACAAAATCAAATTTGGAATATTAATCGTTTGCATTTAAATAAAAGAGTAATAAATATGAATGCCAGAAATAAGGACAAATTGCATTTGGAAAAAGTTTTAAATCCATAAATCTAAGACGTAAAATTTGTAAACATTGAACATTTATAAATTTCCAAAGTATCTCATCCACGACATTATCTCTTGACCATGAAACATGTGAAACTAACAAATGTTTGCACTCATTCTTAATTTAAACATTTACTTTGTCTCACATGCATCAACACCTTATTAATTTATCAAAATTTTCTTCAATATAATATTTGGTTCAACCGACACACCAATCATTCCATTAAGGTTATTTAAAATAATAATAATAACAACTGAATGGATTTCAATGCTTGCATCCTCCCATGTTCTGAAAACGAAAGTTTTCATATTTGTAAAAAGTATATCTTATATTTAATTTATATCCATTGCTAAAAAAATCTATTCCAAATTTATACTCAATAAAAATATGGAAATAATTAAATATTTTGAAATAATTAAATATAAAACAGTAACCTGACATCTAAAAAAATAATATTTTATATGAGAGATAATTTTGGTGGCTTGAGACCTCAAGAAATAATTCTTGTAGCTTCATTTCTACTACTGATCGAATAATAAATATAAGAGAGGATTGCGATTTTCAATGCACCGTCTAAATAATGTTACGAAACTTTGATGTGTATCACAAATAAAGAAAGATATTTCATTGAAACTTAAAGTGTAACATGTTATTGAATTTAAAATGGCGTAATGGAGTAGAGATTTTTAGTTAATTTTTTTAAAACATTAATGATAAAACTTAAATTTTAAAAATATTATTGACCGAATTGAAAAATAATGTATAATTCCTTTAAGATCAAATAGTATATTTACATAAAAATAAGATGGAGAACGACAAAAAAAAAAAAATAAAGTAGTTACACTAATGTATAATTACTTTAAGTTGAAATAATATATCAATTTTTTTTATTTTTGAAGTTTACTTTCACTGATGTCTCTGCAAGTCTTTTAATAATTGTTAACCATACTTTATATATATATATATATAAATGAATAAAAACTATGCGTCAGGTTGTCACGTTACTTTAAGAATCTTTATCGACTTCCATTATCAGTCAACCTATGCAAATATTAGAGTTATATAATACAATTTGGAATGGAAAACTATATAATATGATAGATGTTTTTTAAATTATGTTTACATAGAGGATTTATTTTAATGTAAATTTGTGCGGCCAAACAATGCTTAAGGCTATTAGAAAAATTAACATTTTTTTGTTTAATTTAATTGTTATATATTTCTGAGGAAGATAAAGTGTGATGTGATGTTAATAATATAAGTTATTATGATAACAATAATAATATTATTATTGGTATACTTATAAATAATTTGTATGTGGCCAAAAATTTTGTTTTAATCTATCCAAAATAAATTATACTTAGAGGGGTAATTTTGGAGACATAATTCTCTAAATGGGTCCCAAGGCTAAGCTTGGAGTTTGTATTCATTGTGTTTATAGATAAAAATTTTAGTAGCACGAGAGCACTTATTTCCTTTGTTATCATATCATATCATGATTTTACCTTTATAAATAGTTAGCTTAATAAAAATCGACCCAACATCGTTCTTAAAATATAGGGTGCTGGCAATAATTTTTCTAAGTTTTTGTTTTGTTTAGTTGGGTGACAGCATTGTTCTGCCTTTGTTCTTGTGAATTTTTTTCCCTGTTATCCTCTTTGCTTTTATTTTTTGGTTTTCTTGATGTGTGTTTATCTTAAGCTGCTATTTTTTATTTTTATTTTTTTCATAGACATCACTTAAGAGAAGATTGGTACTATTTCAAAACAATTAATCAACTTAAAAAGTTCACAATAGAAAAAAAAAACAAACAAAACAAAAGTTATGTTAATGTGTGACTTATCAATATGAACACAAATCTGCATAGCAATTTCAAGGTAAATGGTACAATAATAAAGTAATAAAAAGATTCTTATAGATCCATATAGAGAGAAAAGCCAACGAAGTTTTGCAAAGAATAGTCCATTATATAAACCCAACCTTGTTTCCATATTAACACAGCAACTAAACCCACCATGGCTAAAGCTCTATTTCTCCTTCTCGTATTCGTATTCATGTTCTTCATGGGAGCTAAAGGATATGACTACTTTCTGATGGTCCAACAATGGGGGCCAAACAAATGCACCGGCGTCAACGTCACATGTCACGGTACACCGCCTCTGCCAACATTCACAATTCATGGTCTGTGGCCCGGCATTAACAACTCTCCTCGTCCACTTATTAATTGTCCTGGACCTCCCTTTGATCCAGCTCAGGTCCGTATCATATCTTCTTCAATCTTTTGTTTGCATATGTAGTTCAATCTTCCTGCGCCTTCTTCTTCCTTAAAGCTTCATTATAAACATAATAAGTAGGTAACTTTTTAAGTCTCAATTATGTTCTCAAATCTTTTACTTCTTGTTTATTAAAATACCTTCCTTACCATTTATGATCCAAACGTGTATAATAAATATTAAAAGGTGTAAGGGTAGATTTGTAGAATTTAAAAATTCTAAGGGCAAAATTGAATCAAACTATTTAGTTATAATTGGACTCCAATAACCTACGTTAGGTAAAGACGTAAAATATAGGTTGAGAAAACATTATTATTGATGTTTTTCATGTTTTTCATGCAAGCTAATTCTACCGGTGATAGCCAAATTCATTGTTTTACTCTCTGTCTTCAAAAACGTCCATGTTCTACAAAGAATTTCGGGTCAAACCCCGTCGTTAGAAAATAAAATTGTAATGCTTTCTAGGTGAAAATTGGGCCAAAATCCAAACCTAACGGTTGCATCGAAAACCAGATCGATTAGCCTTTTAGCTCAATTTTACATCTAAAAGAAAAACAAAGAAAACTAATTTAGTTATAGATTTAGGCTAAGATACGCATCTATACTCCTAATTTAATATGACTTTTTATAGGCTGCAAATAATTATCCTTTAATCTGATTTATGAATTTTTATAAGCTTAACATAGTCATCCTTATTATTTCTTATGATGTCTAGATCACAGCATCTCAAAGACAGCAACTGGACACATATTGGCCAGACGTGCAGAATTGGCGTAACCAATCGTTTTGGCAGCACGAATGGGAAACTCATGGCAAGTGCTCATATCCGAACTTTCGACAGACTGCTTATTTAGAAGCCGCTCTAGACATTCGCAGAAACCACAACTACGACCTCCTCGCCATCATCCACAACCCCACCGGTATGATCCACAACTACAATGCCATTGAAGCCGCCATTCAGGCCGCTACCAATAGGACGCCATTCTTACGTTGCAATGTTAATGCCCACACCGGGAGACATCAATTGTTCGAAATCGTATTGTGCTTCGACCGAAACGGCGTTACTCTCATCGATTGTAACCAAAACAACACCAGAGCCCTTCACATGCAATGCCCCCACCAGTTCGTGTGGCTCCCCCGCCACCCTCCGAGTTTGGGCGTCGCTATTGGCGAGCTCAAGGACTCACTCATCTATCATCTCTCCCTTCCTAAGCTTTTTTTGTTAACCTTGCTCGCTCTTTCCACTGCCTTTGCCTTTGTTTTTCGGAGGAGGTTTTTCCGAGCGGGTAGTGGTAAGAAGGACTGATCAGTTTGGAACACCTAAGTTTGCTATCTGAAGAAATAAAAGTTTGTTTTTGTCCGTTTTTTATTTTCTAAGCAAATTAATGTTTCATGAAAACAATACTTATTTCTAAGCAGAGTCTATGTGAATTATTCTAAAACGAATATCCCATGTAACAATCAACTCTTTTTCATATTCCAGAACGACTCTTGGAAATGGCTATAAGGCATTTCTTCCTTGAGATTCAACGAGTTCAAAAATCACATTCACAACTCTTGAAATTAAAAAAATTTTATCGCCCTGTTTTAATTTGTAAATTTCAATTTATTTTCTAACTTCTCAAACATCCTAACATAACTGCATTCGTAAACATATTTACTGATTGATCATTAGTGTGAATGATATCTGCTTCATTTAAAGATCATTGAGAATTCCCCTTGGCGAAATCAACTCAAATTAGATCCCATGCAGAACAGATCTTGAACTCCAAGAATACCGCTCCCACTCCCTCTCCCTCAACAAGTTCTCTCGCGCTATGGAAAGTGGCTAAGTATTGGACCTAATCCACAAGTTCTCTCCAAGAATACACATATCTTTCTTTATAAATGGATCTCTTAAGGTAATAGTAAACAAAAATAGCACAGCAACATACTTCTACTGTAGAAAATCACATATACACTCCTTTTCTTTTATGCATATGAGAATCACGCCTTAATTGTTGGGATTGGTAGAGTCAAAACAAAGTTGGAACGAGCTAGAGAAGAGTCGGAATCAAGCTGGGATGCATCGGGATCAAAGCATGAATGAAAACAGGGAAAGCGGAAGCTGTAGGCCACACGGGCCGAGGAGGGCAGCGTTGCGGCACCGCCCGTGGCACTGTCCAGATGGTGGGGACGCTATGATTTTATTTTTGTAGCGCCATGGTGCTGTTTCGATGTTTATAGAAGTGCAGTTTCGGGTTTATGGTTTTGTATCCGAAAAAAGGTATTGTCCAGTCGATTTTGAGCCGTTTTTAGAGGGTTTTCGTGGCAGTCTCAAGGGAGAGGCTCGAGCATTGGCATAAGCATTGGGGCTCATCAAGATCAACATATTCAGGGTATTTAGATCTTGATTCTTGTGAGTTTTTCATTCCTGTACCTAGGTATTAATTGTGTAAAATACTTAGAAGCTAGGGGACCTTTGTTGGGACCTCCAGAGGATATTTTGAGGAGTGTTATTGTATCAAATCTTTAATAATTTTAGTGGAAAACCCACATCTAAGTGGAAGACTGAACGTAGCCCTTAGTGATGAACCAGTATAATTTGTTATGTCGTTTACTTGTCTTTACTGCTTTTCTTCCTATTTGCATATGCTTGGTTGTGTTAGATATTTTCTGTGGAATGGGAAATTATACAAGACCGTTGATTTCCCAACAAGTGGTATAAGAGAAGTAGGGTTGCAGCATCATAGGAGACAAATATCACGCACACCATTATTATGAAAGGGTTCTGAACTTCAATGGGGAGAATTTCAGTTTTTGGAAGATGCAGGTAATGGATCTTCTTATATACAAGAAGATACACAAGACTTTAGGGGAGAGACCAGCGGATATAACCGACAAGGATTGGGAAGAGATGGATGAGCAGGTCGTTGCGAACATTGGAATGTCTTGTTAATGAATGTTTGTAGTCTTGTGGCAAAAGAGACTACATCAAAGGAATTGTTGAAGGCCTTGCAAGACAGGTATGAAAAACCTTCTGCGAATACAAAAATATTTCTACAAACGAAGTATTTTAATATCCACATGGAGGAGGAAACCTCGGTGAGTTCCCACATTAACAAACTCACTGATATCTTGAACAAATTATAAGGGATGGGTGTCAAGATTGAGGAAGAGGTGAAAGGCTATGAGGCTGTTGACATCTTTGCCTGACAGTTGGGAAATGATTAAGACTGCCATGTCGAATTCGCTAGAGAAAAATAGCTTAAAATTTTTAGCTATTTGTGATGCCGTCTTATCTGAGGAAACCCGGAGAAAATTAGGGAAAATGTATGCATCTACTTCAGGGGCAAAAATGGGGTTGAATCAGCTTTGGTAGCTCAGAACAAAGGGAAGACAAAGATGAATGGGAAGCAGCAGCAGGGATATAACAAGGGTAGTGGGAGTTCCAGTGGAGAAGTGGAATGTTATTACTGGCACAATAAGGGACATGTTAAACGTTTTTGCAGGAAGTTCAAAGAAGATTTTGAGAAGGGGAACAATACTGCAAATGTTGAAACAGAAGAAGAACGGATTGAAGAGTTTCTGGCCTGTGTTCAGGGGAACATATCTGTAGACCAGTGGGTAATAGAAACTACAGCATCAGCGCACGTTGCTTCAGATAGACGTTGGTTCTTATCTCTTACTACAGGTGGCTGTGGCTTAGTGAAGATGGGAAATGGGAGTATCTCCAATGTGAGAGGAATTGGAGATGTTTGTTTTAAGACAAGCAAAAGGGTCGAGTTGGTGCTACGAGACGTCAGGTATATTCCTAGCTTCAAATTTAATTGTTATTCATAGGGAAGCTAGATGACGATGGCTACAGCAGCGAGTTTAGTGGGGGTTGCTGGAAGCTCAAGAGGGAATCCAGGGTGCTGGCGAGATATTTTGTTCACGTGTCAAAGTTTGGGATGGCCAATGGTTCACTGAGACTAACAATGCACATAGTAGCTGCAAATGGTTCAGGACGAGACCTTAGAGGACCAACAACATTGATGGCCAAAACAGATAAAAAGAATCTGTCATCAGCTCAAGTTAAACAGTTGAGAAGTACAGAATAGGGAAACGAGAATTTGATAGGCCATCGAGTTCATACCTCAGTTGTTAGACGTTCAGGCGAGCTGGTGAAGTCATATAGGCAAATTAGTGCATTGAAGGGTATGGGTTCCGTTTATATTGTGGTGACATGCTTGGGTGGGAGTGTCAAGCCAAATACAAAGAAAAAATCTTCTTTCAGAGGTCAGTGGATTTGATCGAAGAAAGAAGCAGCGGGAACCACTTAGATCAAGTAGGAGTACGTGGCTATGTCTCTAAGTTTGAGGGACAAAACCACGTAGAGTTGCCCAATCTTGTGGCAGAGTCAGACGATGCTTGGGTAGAGCCAAGCAGTATGGATCAGTTCGTTGATAATGAAGTCAGAACTGTGCTTTGTCAGAGGGTGTCAAGATGAAGAGATACTATTGATGTAGTGGGAGGAAAAGAATTGTCGCTTTGTCTCCAAGCATGAATGTAAACAGGGGAAAGCAGAAGCTGCAGGCCACACGGGTCGAGGAGGCAGCGCCATGATGCTAGGGGACAATGCCGCGGTACTGTCCAGATAGTGGGGACGCTACGAATTTATTTTCGTAGTGCCATTGTGCTGTTTCGATGTTATAAAAGTGCAGTTTTAGATTTAGGGTTTTGTAGCCGAAAAGGGTTATTGTCTAGCCATTTTTTAGCCGTTTTTCAGAGGGTTTTGTGGCAGTTTCAAGGGAGAGGCTCGGGCATTGGCAGAAGCATTGGAGCTCATCAAGATCAATATATTCGTATTTAGATCTTGATTCTTGTGAGTTTTCATTCCTGTACATAAGTATTAATTGTGTAAAATACTTAGAATCTAGGAAGCTTTTGTTGGGACCTCTAGGGGATATTTTGGGGAGTGTTATTGTATCTAATCCTTAACAGTATTAGTAAATTATCCACATCTAAGTGGAATACTGGACGTAGCCCTTAGTGGTGAACTAGTTTAATTTGTTGTGTCATTTACTTGTGTTTACTACTTTTCTTCCAATTTGCATATTCTTAGTTGTGCTGGATATTTTTTGTGGAATGGGAAATTATACAGGATCGTTGATTTCCCAACATTAATAACAGCCTAATTGATGCATATCAGTCAATCATAAGTATTGAACATTGACCATCACTACAATTCAACCTATGTAATTATATTCTTTATTCATATTTTATCATTGCTTTAAAATAAGGTCATGTAAAACTTGTAAATGGGACCAATTTACTCCTGTTTTATCACTTTACTATTGTGCTATTGTCGTCCATATTTGGAATCCTGGTGCAAATCTTGTAAAAATGAGATTTGTTTGTTATTTTTTTGTTATATTTATTACTTGCATCCAACAACACCGTAAAATTTAATCATGGATTTCTCATGCAATATCAAAGTTTGTATTTTTCAAAGTGATGGAGGCAATTCTCACCATACATGTGGTACACGTTGGTTGGATGATACGTGTTACACGTGGCTTTCATTGGCAAGCCTGAAGTTTCGTCACCTCTTGATTCCATTTCTTGTAACCGAGCAGAAGCTTTGTGTGGCTAAGCCGACCAAGCTTATAAAAATATGTTCCAATTCATTTGTTGAACATATTCGTTTCATCTCAGCTCACCCTCAGCTACGACAGACTCCACGATAACACGTTGTAATTCACGATCACCTTAAAGAGCCATTCAAGCCTTGTCGAGAATATTACCGAGGAAGTCGCCTATAAACGAAACTCATTTGTTCCATTTTCAGGTACGAAAAAATTAAATTCTCTCTCGAGTTTAGTTCGGCCAGCTACTGACTTTAGCATCAGAGTGTGTTCTGTTTTGCATGTCACATGTCCAACTCATTTGTCGAGTTGCTCTCAGTCCGGGTCGAGGTTCGTGATGTTGTTCGTTTTTCTTATCAAACACTTGGTGCCGTTTATGGGAAAGTATTTTTTCTCAAGTCATTCCCTACCAACAACTAAACTAAGCTTGGGCAATTCCAACCCATTCACAGCCATCCCAAACTCCTGTCCCTACTGAGGGACGTGACATAGAGCGATGCACCTACAGTTGTAGGACCTACCCGTCGACAATACCATCGTTGCCAATACAACAACTGATCTTGTGAAGGTGAAGCCTCGTCTCCCTGCTATAGAGCTATCTAAGGGGGAATCAATGCACTCGATCCTCTGAGACCAGAAGAAAAGGAAGAGACCGGCCGACCCTACCCCCAAAGACCCAACCGATCCTCCCTACTGACAAGGATGAGGCATCCACATTGGTACCCCACCGCGCCGACCTTAGAGTAGTGTGGAGATTGTCTCTTCTCATAGGAACAAGGCCCATGGTCGTTCTGATCACGACTGCCCGACCGGGCGTCCAAGGGTCAGACTGCAGCGGGATCAACAAGAAGTCTCCACAGGTAGCCACGACATACGTAGTGTACTCAAAGTACGTCATTCTAATCGATAAGTTATGCGTCACAGAGAGAAAGCTCTAGGTAACCTCAGACATTGCATGGATCGGAGGAGCCGAAGTGAAGAGGTCAATGATCATCGGGGCCCATCCCGAGCCGAGTCCAGCATTCGATCCGAGATGGACCAACTTAGAGAAATGATGTAGAAAGAGATCGAAGATCTCAAGAACAAATACAAGGCGCCTAGCCATACTAATTTATCTGAATCCAAGGAGCCGCCATTCACCCAAGACATCCTGGATGAGCTGATTCCCCATAAATTCAAAGCCCCAACGATGAACCCGTATGATGGATCAGGCGACCCTATCTCGTACATGGAGATCATTGAGGGCAAGATGAAGTTCCTTGTTGTGAGTGACGCCATTAAGTTTCAAGCCTTCCAAATTGTGTTAGAAGGCTCAACACGGTTCTAGTGTTGGGTTTTATGCCCTAAACTCGTGGTTTGTAAACATAAAACAAATATTCATTCAAGAAAGTTGTTATTGATGTTTCTCTTAGAATTGCATTAACCTAAATCCAATAAACTAACATCTGAGGTTATGTCATGTAACTGGAACAGTATATAACAGATATACAATATATATTTAATATACAACATATATATTTGATATACAGTGATATTCGATATATAGGTGGATAATGTTCTAGTAGTAACCTAAAGTGTCTATAGTACATGGATAAAGTTGGGTACCTTATCCTGGTAACACTATGGATACGACCCATTTTGTAATAGTTGCAAATGAGTTAATCCAGGTCGTTCGTGTGGAAACATGCGAGTGGGGGTATCCTATACAATGAGTTTGTATAAGACCGGACCACGAAATAATTAATCTTTGGCTGTAACACCGTTGGCTAATAGATTAATATTTCAATAGGATGACTGGGTAACTCGATCTCAATCCTGAGTGAGCTATGAACTCCTACCTATTAGGGCTCATTCTTTGATTTGTATGTGTGAGAGTGACCCAAGTCACCGACTCAATATTCCTACCATTTTGTGGACGAGACCGAGTGAGAGTTTAGAACATAACTACATGATAAGACTTGATTTAATGCTAAAAAGTGTAGGTTTGCATGCTTAAGTAACTTACATTTGTGATGAAAATGTATGTTCATGCATATAATTCATGGAAAATGTGCATATTTCGTTATTAAGGACTTAAGCAAGTAGTTAGAAGCAAATAAAGGCTAATTGATGAAAATTTGTTTATTTTGAGAGAAAAATTGGAAATTGATGACTGCAATGAGTCAGGCACATCGCACGCCAAGTATTTCCAGATTATTAGAAGGGTGCGCCAGCCAATTCTTCCAGCTTCACAATGCACCAGCCACATTTGATGCATAGATTGTCAAAACGGGAATAACAACTTTTTGGTCCAAGATTCAGTTTGACTCCTAAAATCTCTACAAAGAGTGGTTGCCAACTTCCCTTGAATTTCTCAAATACTTGTTACATCCATGGCCTATAAAAGGAGCCTCCAAGCATCATTTTTACACATCTCATTTTTTCATGCTTTGTTTTTTCTTTCTAATTCTTGTCAACTTTAACTTCTAAGTTTTAATTCCAATTTTTAAATTTTGTTCTTCCTTTATTGTTTTTAAAATTATATTTTTTTTTTCTATTTGTTCTAAGTTTGTACTTTCCTTTCCATTTCAATGAAAATGCATCACTTTGTTACCTTCTCTTGTTTTGTCGTTTATTTTACTTCCATGAGTAGCTAAATTATTTCTTTAACCTTCCTACGAATGATTTAGTTCTTATCACTATAAATTACATCTATCAGTGAGCACGGTGTATTACACTCTCTTTGCTTATCTTGGTTGATACAATTTATCCAGTTGATTTTTCTTGTTGGCCACTTGTTTAAATCACATTAGTTTGAATTTAATTTTGAAAAGGTTAGAGTCAAACGGATCTCATCAAGGTAAAACGGGAACTTACTTAGAAATAAGAACTAAAACAAGATCTTAGACATAGGCTCTCTTACCCGTTAAACGTAAGTTGGCACTTGATTTATTTAGGATTATAGAGTTGCATAGACATATGTAAACACTAGCCTAAGCTTCTAAACAAACCAAAAGCGGTATGGAATAGGAGTTGAACCAGTTTGCATAAATTGAGTTTAATTATGGGCACATTTGGTAGGTGTAATTCATCATTTTAGAACTAAATAGTAGTAGGGGGTTGGCCTTCTAAATTCTATTATTTTCGTGTGTTTTTCGTGTTCAACCAATCTCACTAATTTTTATCACAAACCTGATTGCTCATTCAAACAATTTTCAAAATCAATTTTAAAAGAAACTAGTCCCTGTGGAGATGAACTTGGAATATTTCCAGATTATTACTTGTGACAGTGTGCACTTGCACTTAACCTCTAGCTATTAAGCTGAGGCGCAACACTACACAAGATGGAATTCACTCCTTCCTAACTTGTGGTAAGTAGATGAGTGTTCTCTTAAGTGATGACTCCGGGACTTGAACAGGGGGCCCCACCCTCTTACTGGCCTGAGAGGGACTTCCGGTTATTGGTTGGACCATAATCGGGTTGTTCATTAGAGGATCAGCCGTACTTAAGGTACAAGATGTAACACAGGGGTAAAACGGTAATTTGACCAGCTATAGTTACCAATACTCGTGAAAGATTGACTTACCATCAATGGTCAAGATCCGTGGACGCAAAATATTCTACAGTAAGAAGAGTGTAGCTATAAGTCTTTAGTGGATTGATCGACAGTTAACGAATGTTGATTAATTTGATTAATGAGTTTAATCAATTAATCTCGTATCGTTGGAACTTCTGATCTTTAGGTCCATTAGGTCCCCTTGCTAACTAGTAAATTATAGTTAGGACATTTAGTCTTGAAAAGAATTTGAATTGTTCAATTTCATTCAAGTGAATTAAGGTTAATTGTATGAGATTCAATTAATATAATGTATGTTGATACCTTATAATATAAAGTTAATTTTGAATTGGATTCAAAGTTACGAGAGAGAGAAATATTATAATTTGATTCTCATATAGTTGATTAATTTAAGTTTAATTTAATTAAATATGATTTAATTAAATTGATGTGATATATTAATTTGGTTAAATTAAATTAGATTTAATTAAATTAAATTAATAATTCTTTTTCGTAATTAATTAAATTAGATTTAATTAATTATTATTTTAATTAAAAATGTATTAATTAAAAAGAATAAAAAAAAAGAAAATGGGAGGAAAACCTCTCGATTTCTCAATTTCCCTTTCAATTATAAGACAGTTTCCAGAAACCGAGTTCTTAATATCCAGAGGATAGCGAGGAAAACTTTCTGGTGGCGTTAGTGTTTACATTGAAGAGGTGTTTTCAAATGTATGTATCACTAACTCCCTTCTTACTAATGCTTATGTCTTTTATTTATTGTAATTCTAAAACAACATCGAACCACACACGTTCATGCGTTCCCTCTGCGGGATCCAATCCCTTCATATGGTATAGACAGTTGAAGCCTAAATCCATTAGTAGATGCGAAAAATGTTCATCAACCAGTTCTCAACGCAATAGTTGATGAAGCTTCCAGCATCCCACCTCGAGACAATCAAATAGCAAGATCGTGAGTCCTTAATAGATTACATCACTCGATTCGTGGATGAGCACGTCAAAGTGGTGAATTGCACGGGTGTGATGGCTATAATCTACTTCACCACTGGGTTAAATGACAGTAATTTAGTGACACGACTCGTCCCAAAACACCTACTAGTCCTAGAACGAGTTGCGTCGACCACAGGCCCCGACTAGCTACGAAGTCTATGGTCACTTTCTTCTTAACTTTGACCTGAACTTTGACTAACAAATTCTGAATGGGTGCACAATAAATCAATAATATCAACAGAACAATCATTCTTACATCCATTCTAAACATTCTTTTCTATTAAAAGTATGTGAATAAATCTTTGTACAAATAACCGACACATGCATACAGAATATCATGCAACTCTTGAACTATTATGGGTGGCAGAAGTTGAACTACTTTCTCCTTGAAACTCAAAAAGTCAAAAACTTAGGTACAACTTGGGGGGGAAAACATAGGATAAAGAGTGAGATAGAAAGCTCAGTGAGTGGTAAGTTAATAAAAAAATAATCTCGTAAAATGTATTTCATAAACAACTTAAATTCTCAATATTTTTGAACATTACGAAACTAAAGTAATAAATTTTCTCATAAAAAGTTCATAAAACTTGAGGAACTAAAACTCAGCAAGATTTCTAATAATAATCATTAACAACACACAATTTCTAAAGTCACTTTCTAAATAAGTATAAAATATCTCATTCAAACATAAAACAAGTTAAGAAAATTCAACTCTACATATGTACCAATATTCTGTTCCCGTTCTGGTCTAGTGGCACAGAGTAATCTCAATACGCACGGTAGAATAATAATATTTATGGTGTACTAGCATAGAGTAATCTCAATAGCACAGTAGAATAATTCTCTCAACGCGTGGAGTAAAATGGTCTCAAAGGCCTTCTATTTCTGGATATACTATAGAAACACATCCTTATAGCATACCACCACAAGAATTTTAATTTTTCCCAACGCTATAAAACGTTGAGAAAAGACCAAAAAAACGTTGGGAGTAGTTTCTCCCAACGATATATATCGTCAGCAAAAAAGTCGGCAAAAGTGCGTTGGAAAAGCACATTGCCAACGTTCTTTAAAAAATGTTGGTAGAACAATACTTTTACCGACCTTCAAAAACGTTGTTAGAGCCGACTTTCTACCAACGTTTCCTAAACGTTGGCATATGGAAACTTCTACCAACGTTTTAAAGAGTTGTCGAAGTTATGCAAACATTGGTAGAAGTTTCCATCTGCCAACGTTTGTCAAAATGTTGGCAAAAATATTATTCTACAACGTTTTTCAAAATGTTGGGAAAAATTTCCCTTATGCAGAATACTTTTAAAAATGTCGGCAGATCTACTATTCTATTATGCCGACGTTTTGAAAAGCGTTGGTAGATCTACTATTATGCAGACGTTTTGAAAAGCGTCGGTAGATCTACTATTCTGCCAACGTTTTGAAAAACGTCGGCAGATCTACTATTTTGCAACCGTTTCGAAAAATCTGCCAACGTCTTGCAAACATCAGTATATTTATAGTTTTATTGACGTTTTTACCAAAAACGTGTCCAGTAGTTGCTATAATATATTTTGACATTTTTTGCATGGACATCTCGTTTTTCCCAACTCGTTAACATGAAATTTGGCAACTTCTATAAATTGTAAAACCCCTTTATATATTCTCTTGAAAACCTATCTCTTAGCTTAATTCAATCTCTATCAATCTTTTAAAAGTAATTTGCAATGAAGTTTGAAGCACTTTTAAAGTTCAATACTGTTGGAATTTGATAAAAAGTTTCATTAACTTTTATCATAAACCTATGGACAATAAATACACTACGAAATCATGTGGTGGCTAACTTTTCCAATGAAAAGAAATAATTCTAAATCCACCTATCAAGAAAAACAGATTGTGTAACATATAATATATAATGGAACAGAAGAAAACCTTTCGTTTTTGTTCGTCATTTAAATTTAAAAATAAAAATGAGGGTCAGACAAAATACTAATCACCAAACAATATACGAATATGCTTTTACAATATAGCAAATCTTACAAAACTCAGTATGTTTTCATGAACACAACCTATAATTGTAACCAAAGTTGGATTAGAAACTAACTAAAACCACTTAAATTGAACTAAAACTAAAGTTAGGTGAGTCGGTACCTATTACTCACACTAAAAACACTTGGGCTAGGAGTGGGTCAATGCCAAAAAGGGTGGGTAACGCCAATTTGGGTCCAAATAGGAGTGACTCAATGTCAAATCAATACCCAAGGGGATGGTTAACTCAAAACAAGCTCCTAGTAGGTGTGGGTAACATGAAATTGCCTCCAAACAAGAGTGGGTAACTGCCAAAAGCCGCTGGAACCAAGAATACGTCGCTAATCTTGACTGGGTATTGCAAATTGGGGCACGGAATCGTTGGATCTGGGCTGTTTGTAGTTACCATTGCAGTTGCTCTATGAATCGTGGTCACCGGATCTAAAGAAGACGTCGTCGGAGAGACTGCGTGTAGATTGACCGCGTGTAGATTGGGTCGTGAATGTCGGAGGAAGAGATCGTGGGTCTTGTTATCGGCAGAACTAAAATGCCACTGCTACCGCCGGAGGTTGTGTGCGCCGACCGTTGCTGATAGATACCCACGTCGCAACCGCAGGTTCGTGCTATTAAGGGACGCCGGAGACTCGCCGGGATGAGTGTGTCGTCGCTACTGTTGAAGACCATCGAAGGTACGTATCCTTGTTGTCGTTTGCCGCTGCTTCGACTGGGTCGTCGGAGAACCGGGGGGGGGGGGGGGGGGGGGGGTGGGCTAGGGTAAGGAGGGGGAAGAATGAGAAGAAAGAAGAATAAGAATAAGGGGGAAAAGATGTGAGGGTGTCTTTTGTTTTAATTTTTTTTCTTTAATTTTCAATTTACCCAACAAGAAATCAACCCACAATAAATAATAAGCCAACGTGATGGGACGGATTCTCCTAATTTTTTTTTTTTGATAAATAAAACCCACTTTAAAGATTTGGAATTAAAAGAATAGTTTAACTTAATTTAAAACCCAAAAATCCTAAAAAATGAGGAATTAAATGTCCAAAACTTTAAATCAACATTTAATTAAATATCTTTTCTCAAAATTAGAAAATTTAATTTACCTTACTCGAACGAAATTAAACTTAATTTTGACAAAAGGGTTTTATAATCCGATAAATAGGATTTTCTTTTCCTAATCCTTTTATTAAAAGGAAACTCACGTGTTTGAGAAATTTATTTGAGAGATTAACTTGTATTAGAAACCAAAAAAAAATAAAATAAAATCCAAAACAGATAACCTAATTTCCAACACTTTGGATTAAGATTTAATTAAAAATCTTTCTTCCAAAATTTTAAAACTTAATTTATCTTAACTAACGGAATTAAATTTAAATCCTAATTTATCCAGAGTTAAAATCCAAAATTAGAAAGTTAAAGGATTTAAATTATGAGGTTAGGGGAAAAATCCAATTTTTTTCCTTTTTTTTTTTAACCAAAAAGAAGTTAATAGTGAATAAATAAAAATAACATTATTATCCTATAAATGGGAGGAATTTTCCTAATCCTTTTCAAATTAGAGAGGCACTTTAAAAAAGATTTGGAAAAATAATTATGGGATTAAGTTATATTTAAAACCTAATAATAAAATCTAAAACGGAAAATTAAATTCCGAAAATTTTAATTAAGATTTTATTAAATATCTCTTTCGAAAATTTAAGAACTAAATTTATCTTAATCCAATGAAATTAAACTTAAAATTTAATTACCAAAAATTAGAACTACAAAATTATAAAATCAAGGAATGGCTAGGTATAAGAGATGCATTCACTTATTTTTCTAAATACTTTGAAATCATCACTTTTTTTCCCAAGTCTTTTTAAAATCTCCTGCACCTTCTCAAAAAGTCCGGGCGCATGTGGATGAAAATTAGGGATTTTAGATGAGTACCCACGTTTATACTTTAACATATCCCAATAATTTTAAAATAATGTTGGAAAAAATTATCATATGCCCAACTTTTTAAAAAATGTTGGGATAAGTTATCATCTTCCCACATTTTTTAAAATCACGTTGAGGAAAGATAGAATACTGGAGATTTAAATTATTTTAAAACATTCTCCAAAAAAAAAAAAGATTATCCCAACAATTTTTAAAACGCTGCGGGAAATTATCCTCTCCCCACATTTTCTAACGAATGTTGGTATCCGAGAACCCCTCCCAACATTTTATAATAAAGTTGGGAAAAGATGGGATTTAGGAATTTTAAATATTTCTCCCAATGTTTTCTAAAAAAGTTAGGGTAAGTTATTTACCCAATGTTCTTAAACTAATGTTGGCAAAATAATTATTTTGCACCACATTTTTAAAAAACGTTGAGATAAATTATCTTTTCCCAACGTTTTTTAAAAATGTCGAGAAAGTGCACTTCTAGCAATATTATTATGTTTTAATTTATTGGGCCACTATCGCGACGTTTTCTCTGTGACGTCGGAAAAAATCAACTTTTTCTCAACACGTCTTAATTAAAACTACTCTATAAATTAGAAATTAAACCATAGGTAAGTCTTATCATCATAAGTATTCACAAAATTTGATGGATGTGGTAGTCATTTTCAAGGTTTTATTTTTTAAATATTACTATTTTCAAAACTAATTTTTAAAACATTATAACTTTCAAATATTAAAAATAATACCCCCAATATTATTATAAAAACCCTGGCATAAGACTACTTCTCAAAACTTTTTAAGAAAACGTGAGGACGAGTGATGTTGTCCCAACATTTTTGTAAAAACATCGGGAGAAGAGTTCTTTGCCCCACATTTTTATTAAAACGTCAGAATATTTAATACATAATTTTGGTATGTTTGAACTTATCAATCGATATTCCCGACGTTTATTGCAAAACATGGATGAAATAGCCTATATAATGACGCTTTTAATAAAACGATGGGCGAACTGATCCCAACATTTTTGTAAAAACATTGGTATAAGATTCCTTATCATAACGTTTTTACTAAAATGTTGGGATAATGCAAAACGTCGGGATAAGGTTACTTCTCGCAACTTTTAAAAAAAACGTGGGGATAAGTGATCTTCTCCAACTTTTTTGTTAAAACGTCGGAATATTTAGTACGTAACTTTGGTGTGTGTGAATTTATCCGCCCATATTCCCAACGTTTTTTATCAAACGTCACAAGAAATTGAATATCTGTCAACATTCTGTAGAAAACGTTGGCAAATAATATAGATTTTTTCTCAACGTTTCTGTAGAAAACATTGGTAAAACTAATAATTGTTCATAGGATTTCATTTTCGTTAGGAGAAAATGACCCACGTTTTTAATAAAACATGGGAAACCTCGAAAGAAGGAATCTTTGCCCCCCACTTTTTATTAAAACGTCGGAATATTTAGTAAGTAACTTTGATGTGTTTGAATTTATCAGCCCATATTCCTAACTTTTTTGTAAAACGTCACAAGAAATCGAATATTTGCCAGCATTATGTAGAAAACGTTGGCAAAGGTAGACTTTTTTCCAACATTTTTGTAGTAACGTTGGGAAAACTTATAATTGTCCCTACAATTTAATTTTCGTCGGGAGAAAATCAACCACGTTTTTAATAAAATGTGGGGATGAATGATCTTCTCCAACGTTTTTGTAAAAGCGTCGGGAGAAGGAATCTTTGCCCCCACGTTTTTATTAAAACATCGGAATATTTAGTACGTAACTTTGGTGTATTCTAACTTATCCGCCCATATTCTCAACGTTTTTTGTAAGACGTCACAAGAAATCGAAAATTTGCCAACATTTTGTAGAAAATATTGGCAAATATATATTTTTTCCCAACGTCTCTGTAGTAACGTCGGCAAAACTTATAACTGTCCCTACGATTTTATTTTCGTCGAGAAAAAATGACTTCTCCCGATGATATTTTCAACGTTGGGAATAATTTCGTTGGGAAAATAATAAATTCTTGTAGTGTACGGGTAATCATCTAGATACATAGTTTGAAAACTTCTTTCTGAATCTCATAAATAGTTCTAAATTCTTTTTTTGTTCTTTCTAACAACTTTTCAAACTTTCTCAAATTATTTCTAAAATATCTCTTTCTAACTTTCTCAAATCTTTCTACATTTCATAAAATTCTATTTCTCAAACACTATTTCTAAAATATTGGTTTCATAAAAATTCGAAAACAATTTTTGAAATCTCTCGGTCTTGATGACATTTCATAAAAGTTTTTCAAATTTCTTTATGAAATATTTTTTTCCTAAAAACTTCATACAATTCTCTAAAAACATAAAACAATTTCTCATTCTTATTAAGTACCGTTATTCAAAATATTTCTAAAATAACTCTTTCTAACAACATTCAATAAACTTCAAATATTTCTCTGGGGTCGTTATTTATGAATTCTCAATCCGATCCAGTTTCTTTTTCATCCTAAATCAAACATTTCTTAAATTTCAAACATTTTTCTAAAATACAAAATATTTCTCCAAATTTTAGAACATCTCTAAAATCTCAAACAACTAGAGTTATCTCGTTCTCAGCAGAAATACTAAGACATACGTAATACATAGTTTCTTGAAATTCTATAATAATAGATATCTACAACAATTTGATAAAACAACCACTCACAAGTCAAATAAAATATCCAAAAAGTGAAATAAATAACCACTCATAAATCAAATAATAGTACCCAAAACGTTTAATAAAGTAACCACTCACAGATCCTTCAATCTAGGTCGTCCTCTCCTCCAATTTCTACCTGACCTGAAATATGGATCAAAAACCAAATTAATTCATGCTTTAATCCAATATAATCTCAACATACTTTTGTTTCCAATATAAATAACATTATCTTCCAAATTAATCCACATATTTCAAATTCCATAACTTCATTCT